>NC_091836.1:54208221-54528109 GCF_037783145.1 Equus przewalskii | reverse complement strand
AAGCATTTTTTCCTCTTTGTTCCAGAATAACCATAAAAACGACAACTGGTTACTTATCTTCCCACCCCACTCACACAAAAAGCCGCCATTTTGTGAATTGACTATGGATCCACACCTAAGAATGAGAATGTTAAGAAACCGTTTTATCAGTTTTACTGATGGGTTTTTTTCCCCTCAGTTACAGGAATGGGAGAAAGTCGGAGACTCTAACACCGCTTTAAGTGCTGGTTAATTGGGGAACATAGACATGGCAGGATAAGAAAAACAGGAAGAAGTAAGAACAGGGACTTCTGTTATCTGAATAAAGCCAGGATTTAGATGCAGTTCTGTCAGAATGCCTGTCTTAATGTGGGGGATTGAATCGATAAAGATTAACTGAAGAGAAATAACACAGATCGTGCCAGAGAGAAGTGATGGTGTTTGTTCTCATTTCACAAATATTTGAGAGCCTCCTCTGAACCAAACACCTTGCTAACTTAAATTCTAGTGAAGGGACAATTTAAGTACATGCTTTCTGTAACACAAAATTAAATAAGAGGTATTCAAAGGAAATGCTGTGAGAAGTTCACAGATGAGAGATGACACTTGGAGAAATCAGAAGAAGCTTCCTGAAAGACAGTGGCATTGAATATAGACCTTGAATGACAGGTACAGATTTGATAGGTGAAGATAAAGCCCTGAGAGGGCACTACCCGCAGAGGGAATAGTATGAACAAAGGCACAAAGCCGGGAAGATGTGTGAGAAATAGTGATGTTTCCATTAAGCTTGAATGTATACTGTGCAGGTCTTGGGAGGGAGAGATTCAGTAGTAAGGGTTAAAAAATAGGATGGGGTCATAGAGTAAACCTTACTTACTGAAATTATCTCCAAATATGGAGTCAATAAGTTCTTTAAATGGAAATCATAGCTCTATCAAACTCAAGGATCACCTTCTTCGATTCTTAGGAGTGTCTTGCAGTTCATGTTGGGTATATATATATATAGGTATATAATAGGGTCTGTACGTGCACCTTTCCATTTTGTCTCTCTCTCTCTTTTTTTTTTTTTTTTTTTGCTGAGGAAGATTCACCCTGAGCTAACATCTGTGGCCAGTCTCCCTCTGTTTTGTATGTGAGATGCCACCACAGCATAGCCACTGACGGGTGATGTACATCTGTGCCTGGGAACCAAACCTGGGCTGCCAAAGTGGGACATGCCAATCTTAACCACAAGGTCACTGGGGCTGGTCCCTATCTTAGTGTTTTTTTAGAATAATGTCTCTTGGCCTTCTTTGGTCAGGAAGACTCTGGAACTCACCAGACTAAGCCATTCACAGTTGATGCATCTAACCTCTTCACTTCTCTTTATTTGTGGAATTTACAAGTCATTCTAGCTATTCTATTTAGGACTTAATAAAACCAGAGAGTTCATTTTAAAATAGCTTTATTAAGGGTGAAATATTGAGTTCAAAAGTAATTAAATGTAAAAAAAAAATGAACCGGGTTTAAAAATAATGCAATTAACTTCTAAACCAACTTCGGATTAATTTAAAAAGCAATGAGAAGAAAAAATGGTTCTAACTCTTCTTTTAATCACTGTTTTTTCAGTACTCATTTCAAAAAATCCCATGAGCACATACATATACATATATATATACTCATACTTAATTACCCACCACCTCTCCTCTCTTCTTACTACTTTGGAGTTAACTCTCCAAACCCCACCTTTCAGCCTTTATTTGGGAACTGACCAAGGGAAATGAGGCAGCTGATTCCCTAAGACTTTCTTTATCAAAGTATCAGACAGCTATCCTGAGCATTCTGGGCATAAAGTGAATGATGGAGTATGTGCCTTTTTTGTCTTCTTCCTTTTTAAATTGCGCAGTTTGATTCTTTTTAGTGTGTTCACAGAGTTGTGCACCCATCGCCACAATCAATTTTGAAACATTTTCATCACTCCAAAAGGAAACTGTGTCCCCATTATCAGCCATTCCCCATTTCCCTCAAATGCCCCAGTCTTTAGCAGCCATATATCTACTTTCTGTCTTTATACATTTGCCTACTCTAGACATTTCATATAAATGGAATCATACAATATATATTTTTATGACTCTCTTTTTTCACTTAGCATGTTTTCAAGGGTTATCCATGTTGTATCATGTATCAGTTCTTCATTTCTTTTTATTGCAGGATAATATTCCATTGTATGGAATATTTTATGTATCCATTCATCAGTTGATGGGCATTTGAGTTGTTTCTACTTTTTGGTTATTATGAATAATCCATGTACAGATTTTTTTTGTGTGAAAATATATTTTCACTTCTTTTAGGAATATACATAGGAGTGGATGTGGTCCTAAAGTTACTTTATGTTTAACGTTTTGAGTGACTGCTAAACTGTTTTCCGAACGTGCTATGCCATTTTACATTCCTACAAGCTATGTATGAGGGTTCCTGTTTCCCCATATACTCATGAACACTTGTCATTATCCGTTTATTTGGATTCTAGCAATCCTACTGAGTTTGAAGTGGTGTCTTATAGTGGTTTTTATTTGCTTTTCCCTGATGACTAATAATGTAAAGTATGTTTTCATTGACCATATGTCTTTCTTTCCTGGAGAAGTATCTATTTAGTTTCTTTGCCATTTTTTAATTGAGTTGTTCATTGTTTTAATATTTAGTTGTAAGATTTCCTTAGATATTCTGGATACAAGTCCTTTATCAGATTTATGATTTGCAAATGTTTTCTCCTAAGCAATAGGTTATCTTTTCACTTCCTTGATGGTGTTTTTTGAAAAACAAAAGTTTAAAATTTTGATCAGTTCCAATATATCTGTTTTCTTTTGTTACATATGCTTTTGATGTCATATCTAAGAAGTCTTTGTCTGATCCAATATCACAAATATTTAATCCTATATTTTCTTCTAAGAGTTAACTCTATGATTAATTGTGAGACTTTTTTTTTTTTTGCATAATATGAGTAGAGATCTAACTTTATTCATTTGCTTGTGGATATCCAGTTGTCCCAGAATCATTTGTTGTAAGGACTATTCTATTCCTATTGAATCATCTTGGCACCTTTGTTGAAAATCAGTTGATCATAATTGTAAGGGTTATTTCTGGACTCTCAATTCTATTCCATAGAACTATATGTCTATTCTAATGCTAGTACCACACTGTTTTCATTACTGTAGCTATACAGTAAGTTTCAAAATCAACAAGAGTGATTCATCCAACTTTGTTCTTTTTCAAGATTGTTTGGGCTATTTTGTCCCTTACACTTCTCTGTGAATTTTAAGATCAGCTTGTTAATTTCTAAAAACATAAGCCAGCTGGGATTTTGGTGGGTATTGTGCGACTCTTTAGGTCAATTTGGGAAGTATTGCCATCTTAACAATATTTAGTCTTCTGATCTACGAAGAAGGGATAACTTTCCATTTATTTGTCTTTTTGAATTTCTTTCAGTGATATTGTGTGGTTTTCAGAGGAGAAGTTATACACTTATTTGTTGAATTAATTCCTAAGGATTTTATTTATTTTGGTGCTATTGTAGATGGAATTACTTTCTTAATTTCATTTTTAGATTGTTCATTGCTAGTGACTATACGTACAATTGATTTTTTTTTATATATTGATCTTTTACCCTGAAACCTTGCTGAACTCATTTATTAGCTCTCATATTTCTTTGTGGATCCCTTAGGGTTTTTTATACACAAGGTCACGTCATCTACAAATGGAGATAGTTTTACTTCTTCTTTGCCAAACTTGATGCCTTTTATTTCTTTTCCTTGGCTAATTGCCCTGGCTAGAACCTCTGATACAATGTTGAGTTGAAGTGGCAAGAGCATACATCCTTGTCTTGTTCCTGATCTTAGAGAGAAAGCATCTAATCTTTCACCATTAAGTATTATGTTAGCTATGGGTTTTTTATAGATGCCCTTTATCAGATTAAGGAAGTCCTCTTTTATTCCTAATCTTGTTTAGTGTTTTAATCATGAAAGGGTGTTTCCTCAAACACTTTTTCTGAGTCTTTTAGGAGGGTCATATGATTTTTGTTCTTTAGTCTATTGAAATAGTATATTATAGAAATAGGGTATTACATTAATTGATTATCAGATGTTAAACCAACCTTGTATTCCTGAGATAAATCTCAGTTGGATATGTTGTTTAATCTTTTTTATACTGTGATAGATTCAGTTTGCTCATATTTTGTTGAGGATTTTTCCATATATATTTATAAGAGTTACGGGCCCGGAGTTTTGTTTTCTTATTATGGTTTTGGTGTCAGGGTAATACTAGCCTCATAGAATGAGTTGGGAACTGTTTCTGTCTCCTGTAGTTTCTGGAGTAGTTTGTGAAGAATTGGTTTTAATTCTTTTTTAAATGTTTGGTGGAATTCACCAGAGAAGCCATTTGAACTTGGGCTTTTGTTTGTGGGGAGCTTTTTAGAAAAGTTTTTATTATTATTAATTCAATCTCTCCACTTGTTATAGGTCTATTTAGGCTGTCTACTTCTTCTTGTGCCAGTTTTGGTAGTTTCCTTCAAGGAATTCTTTTGTTCATTCTAAGCTATCTAACTTGTTGGAATATAGTTATACATGGTTTTCTTTTATAATCCTTTTTGGTTTTGTAAAGTCAAAATAATGTCCCCTTCTTCACTTCTGTTTTTAGTAATTGAGTCTTCTCTCTTCTTGCTCTTGGTCACTCTAGCTAAAGGTTGTCCCATTTTGTTTTTCTTTTCAAAGAAACGCCTTTTGATTTTGTTGATCTCTATTGTTTATTTTTTTCTATTTCATTAATTTCTACTATCATCTTTATTATTTTCTTCCTCCTACTTACTTTTAGCTTTTTTTTTTCAGCTCCTTAAGGTGGAAGTTTAGGTTATTGATTTGAAATTTTTCTTCTTTTTTAATTTAGTCATGTACAGCTATAAATTTCCCTTAAGCATTGCTTTAGCTACATCTCATAAGTTTTGGTATCTTATGCTTTTGTTTTCATTTATCTTAACATATTTGTAATTTCCCTTGTGATTTTTACATTGACTCATTTGCTATTTAGGAGTAGGCTGTTTAATTTCCACAGGAGCCCCAAAATTTCCTTTTATTATTCTTTTCTAATTTCATTCTATTGCGGTCAGAGAACATATTTTGCATGATTCTATTCTTTTTAAATTTATTGAGTCTTGTTTTATGGCCTATCCTGAAGAATGTTCTTGAGAAGAACATGTAATCTGTTGCTGAGTGTTATATGGATGTCTCTTTGGTCTACTTATAATGTTGTTAAATTTTTTTATTTCCTTGATCTTTTGCCTAGTTGTTCTATGGAGTATGTGCTTTGACATGGAAATAACATAAATTTTATACTGACTTAAACCTCTTGTTTTAAATTTTTCCAACTTTCTCTTCAATAGCTTCCTGTAGCAAAAATTTTAGCTTTTTTTTTCTTTTACCAAATTTCAATCATACTATCTCCTAAGCTAATTAGGGAAATTTTTAATAGTTTTTTATTTAGTACACTTTCATATACCTTTGTTCTCCCATTATTTTTTCAAATCTTTTTTTGTAATTTACATTTTTAATTGAAGATTGAGTCCTCTGTGTTTATTTCCATCAAAGACTCTTTTATCTGATTTTTTTTTTCTTTTTTGGTTGTTCCTCCTTCACTGCCTTAGTGTTTTGGACACCTGTAACAGAATACCATAAACTGAATGGCTTAAACAACAAACATTTATTTCTCATAGTTCTGGAAGTTGGGAAGTCGAAGATCAAAGTGCTGACAGATCCAGTGTCTGGTGAGAGCCCTCTCTTGGTTTGCAGACAGCCAGCTTCTCATTGTATCCTCACATAGTGCAGAGGAAGACAGAGAAGTAGGCTTTCTTGTGTCTCTTTTTATAAGGACACTAATCCTATCATGAGGGCTCCACCCTTGTCACCAAATTGCCTCTCAGAGGCCCCATCTCCAAATATCACATTGAGCAATAGGGTTCCAACATATGAATTTGGAGAGGACATAAACATGCAGTCCATAATAATTACTATGCTAAATCAAGGTTTGACCTTGAAAACTACGTCCTGATTTCATTCCAAAATTTAACTCTGCCTTTTATTCCTCTCAGAACATCTGTTTCCCAGACAAGTGGAGAATGTATTTACACATGCTCTAGGTTCATCAGGGAATCAAGAGCATCTAAACAAGCAGAAACGGAGAAAGCAGAAGAATTCTTTGTCTTGTTGGAACTAAAGAAAACTTAGTTGTAAGATCTTTGAAAAACAACTATTTCCCAATGGATTAAATCACCAACACTTCTTGCTTATCCTTAAGTCTTATATTTCATTCCCAAATCCTCCTCCTTGAGATGCTGAAGCTCATTCAACCAGATCAATTCACTGGGGGAGATGGAGAGAAGCAAGTGTCCCACAAAGACACTTCTCAAAAGCTTCACTGTGTGATCTGGCTCATTCATCCAGATGTCCCTGAAGCAGCTTTAGTTTCCACAGCACATGTACCTCATGACCATCTAGTTTCTTTTATCATTAGTGATCGTGATTGTTCTTCTACTTTAAAAGCTTAACCTTGTATTCCATGCTGTTATTTGAATGTTTGTGATTCCTAAAGTCTGTTCTTTGGGTTGCTTGAGTTCATATGATAAGAATGACATTAAATTTGTATAAGCCTGTAATAAAAGCCAACCGGAATGAATATTCACAGTGTTATTTCTCATGGCTTGATCAGCAGAACCTCTCTATCAGGAACCCCTGGAATGCTTATTTAAAAAATAAGATTTTGGCACAGTAGCTCTGGGTTTCAGCCCAGGAATCTACATTTTCACAACCCACATAATTCTAATGTATTGAAATTTTAGATCTACTGATTTAGGGGCTTGTTGAGTAGGTACTTCATTGAAGGTAATAATTCTGTCTTCACTGTTAGCCCCTAGCTAATTTTCCCCCAGCTCTTCAGAAATTTGGTAGAACATAATTGTGAGTTCCTGAGATTGGTCTCACTTATTAATGCAATTATTTTTTGTACTAAATATTGTTTATTGATCATAGACAGTATTGCCAACAATCCCTCCTGACCAATTCTCTGGAGGCAGTAGAGAGCATACAACATGGAGTGTTTATACAAGTAAGTAGGTAGAGAGACAGAGGATGAGATCATTGTTGAGTGAGATTTGATTGTGAATCCATCGTTGCTGCTTCCTCAGCTTTGCCTTCTGGGGAGCATTCAAGGTTTTCCCTTATTATAAGAAACAGGCATGCTGTGTGTATATATCAACCTTCAAGCAGAAGCATCACACATCAGAAGTCACGCATGACCTGTTTTCACAAGATTTTAGGAAGAAGTGGTAGAAAATCAGCTAAGAGGAGACGACGAAGGGCTTCTCAAGGGCTGGTTACATAGAGTTCTCATTTGAGCCCTACTAGTTTCATAGAGAAGCCACAGAGGTTAATAAAAAGGAGTTTAAATCTTCTGCCTGAATTGATGCTCTTGTTTCCTGAGACTCCCTGTAAGAAACTTGGCTGCAAAAGCAGCCTCATGTCTGCCTCTGCTGTGTGAACAAGCTTCCTCTTAAAGAATTACGGCCCTGTTCCTGGGTGGTTCCATGGCGATATATCAGTCACTGACCGAGAGCTCCCCCAGAGTGGCCTCCCAGCAAGTTTGGATTCAAGGCACCTCCCATAATGAGGCTGACTCCAGGGATGTCTTTGAGTGTCTTTCAATCCTTGCTCTTGAAAGTTTTGGTATTCAGCCCTGACATCATCTTAACAACTTTAAAAGAACCTGAACACAAAACATTTCTGTCTTGTCGACCCTCCATAGTTACATCTAGCAGCCAAATTAAATATCGCAGAGAAAGAAGTATGCTTTCCCCAATGATCTGTGACCTTACTGAAGATAGGGACCTTGTCTTACTCATTTTAACATTTTCAATCTTCCCCATATCACCTGCCTTCCTCACTCCCACCCTCGCCAATGCCTTACTTAATGTACAACATACAGCAATACTCACGGTACATATGTGCTTGTTAGAATTGCTTTGAATTGACTTGAATCAGATTGGTCTTAATTAGTCTTAAGTCAGATAGATTAGCAAAGGATATGTGAACTCATGTTTTTTGTTATGTGCACCAAAAAAATAGTGGGAATATACCGTATCAATGTTATATGAGGACAAGATAATAGTGAATTAGAAACAGATTTGCATTTTAGAAAGACCACCTTGGCAACAGTGAGAATTGGAAGATGGCAAGATTCGAGGCCAGCCAACCAGCTGAAGGCCTCTGGTGGTGATCCACATGAAAGATGGCGATGGTCTGATCCAAAGTCTAATAATTGGTTAGAGAAAATTGAGCAGATTCTGAAAATATTCAGTAGATAAAATTTGTGGGACCAAAGACTACTTGGCTATAGGTTAAGAGAGGAGAGGAAATGTCAATGTCTGGCTTGATGAGTGTTTTAGTTTGCTAGGGCTGCTGTAAAAGTACCACAAACTGGAAGATTTAAACAGAAATGTATTGTCTGGTAGTTCTGAAGTCTAGAAGTCTGAAATCAAGGAGTCAGAAGGGCTGTTGGGGAAAGATCTGTTCACAGCCTCTTTCCTTGGCTTGTAGATGACCATATTCTCTCTTTGTCTCTTCACATTGTCTTCCCACTCTGTATGTCTGACTCTGTATCCAAATTTCCCCCTTTTTTTTTTTTTTTGAGGAAGATTAGCCCTGAGCTGTGTACTGCCAATCCTCCTCTTTTTGCTGAAGGAGACTGGCCCTGAGCTCACATCCATGCCTATCTTCCTCTACTTTATATGTGGACGCCTACCACAGCTTGGCTTGCCAAGTGCTATGTCTGCACCCGGGACTGAACCATCCAACCCCAGGCCACCAAAGCAGAACGTGTGTACTTAACTGCTGTGCCACCAGGCTGGCGCCTTCCCTTTTTTTAAGGTCATCAGTCTTCCTGGATTAGAGCCCATCCTAATGACCTCATCTTAACTTGATAACTGCTGTAAAGACCATATCTCCAAACAAGATCAGATTCTCAGGTACTGAGGGTTAGAACTCCAACATATCTTTTGGGGGGGACACAATTCAACCCATACCAGTGGGTATGGGACCATTCACTGAGAACACAGCAGAAGGAGATTTGGTGGATGCAGAGGTAAGAGGATGAAATTGGTTTCATGCTATGCTACCCATGCCACATTTTGCTTAAATATATAATAATATTATGGTCACATAAGCTGCTTGCTTTTGTAACTTTCATTTTCTACCTGTGCAGCACCTTTGTTTTTGTGTTTATCTTGTTTTATTGGTTTAGTCTTCTGACAGTGCCTAAGGCAGTGGTGTTGTGGAGAAACCATGGGCTGTCCAGCTTATACACAGACTGTCAGATTCTATGTCATTGAAGATATTTTTCTTGGATGACATTAATCCGTGTTTCAACTCCCCTCTCCTCAAGATAGTGGCTGTCATCTCCAAGAATGACACCTGAGGCCAGCAAAACCAGCCTCCAAAAGCTCTCCACAATCATATTGTCAGCTGAAGCTCTCAACAAGACTCAGACCAATAGCCCAGAGAGCAAAGACGTTGCTGTCAAATTTAGCAGCTAAATATGCTCAGACACCACACTGACTCTTTATTTTCCCCCAAGTTGTCCGTGGCTATGGTCATTTGATACTCCATGGGGCAAGGTAGAGTGGATATATTGTCAGCCCCTAAGTTAGTAAACAAAGCATCTGTCCTTCAATTTTTTTTTTTTTTTTTTTTTTTAAAGCAGGGTAGTCAGTATTGCCCAAATCCCGAGACGTACCTAGCTAACCCCAGGCCTGAGATTCCTCATCTTGTCACTTTGAAACATGCGGTCCTGCTGAAGGCAGAGATGAATTCTGACCCAGAGAGGAGAATGACATCAGGCAGAGGGACTTCCTGGGTTTAATTAAAGTACTCAAATTGATGAGCATTGTAAGTTACTTGCCAAATTGCCTGACAAAATGATTTCCACAGATAGCTCTTTGTTTTCAGAAAAATGCAAGAAAGTAGCCAGAGCTTTGAAGCAACCCAAACAAATGACATCCTAATGGAGGATTAGCTGGAAGATGCCTGAGGTTTGGAAAACAACCAAGTATTACTCTGGAAAACTTTTATTATAGTCCCTGGAGCAGCCCCAAAGCCTGACTTTGGATTTATCCAAGGTTTTTCTCCCCAATTGAAGAAAGACACTGGAATTATGTTTGCCTAAATTATTGTTCTTGAGAATTAATTTTAAAGAAAGACAATTGAGATAATAGTTTCAAATGTTAGGATTTAATTTGGTAGTCTGATTTAATCCCCTGATTTAATCAGGGGATTTTACAGAAATAACATTCTGGGACTTTTCGGGTTATAGAGGTCTGAAAAAAGAATTTATGTGCATCTTTTTGTTGGCTAAGCAGAAAGATTTTTTAGATCAAGGAAAAGGGAATTTGGCATTGTAATGGTATATCTCAGGTTTTTTCTTCTTCAAAAGAAGAACCGATGCTTTCCTTAATGAGTTTGTTTGTCAAATGACTCAGTGGTTTTTGTTTTTGATACTTATCTGAGACCCTTTTTTGGGCCAATTATTATATCTCAGAAGACTCTAAAGTTTCTCATACATGCGAGCTCCAGAATGAATGGGAGTTGTTCTAGAAGTTTGTCTCGATGGAGAAATGAAGTGAGTTTTCACAAGGAACTGGGATGATTGTGAGGAGATTTGATTTTCTCCCCAACCCAACAAAGAGTTAAGGAGAGTGTGGAGTAAATGGGATGACTGTGATGGAGCTGTCAAGGCAAATATCCTCCGCTTCATTGGCTCCGCCAGCTCTTAAGGTTGCTTATTTTACTTCTCATGAACTATGCATGGTACTTGTTCTGGTCTGGAGGGAGCCCCATCACTGATGCTCTTCATCCCAGTAAGAGCCATTTGATACAACTACACTTTTAATTCACCCAGTGGCATATACTTAAGGAAAAAAATGAGTGAATTTTCCTAATGAAGCTGCAACATTGTTGAAAGAGGCATAGATTTTCTCACCCTGTGAATTTTAATCAGCCTGCAAATCCCCATTTATTAGTGATGGGTAATCTACAGATGTCTTACTCTTTAAAGGCCCTCAGAGAAAATTGGATGTTGTCGAATCATTGGAGTCTTCTTTGATATGCATGTATCTCCTGTTAACATTAATCAGTGTTCGTCACAGATTAATGAGAGAGACCTCTTTATATGAAGGTTAGTAAGGAAGACACAGGCAGTGATTTCAGTGGCCCTGTGTGAGCAAATAAGGTTGATGGATTGATTCACAGGTGAAGGTTCTGTTACATCAGACAAGATAAATACAATCTAAGGAAGTATGACTTTATGATGGGCTGGGGAGGGATGGAAAAAGGCAGCTGCCTCTCTGAAGGTCTCCTTTATAGCAGTTAACAGAGTGGAAAGGAGTCCTTTGTAAAACTATTGCCTAGAATTTAAACTTTTATCATGTAAAATGGCTCCTACATCTCCAGTAATTTCCAGTTGGAAGGGACAAAGAGAGGAGGAAGAAGAGGGGATAGAGATGCCCACTTCAGAAAATAATTTATCAATAACAAATAACAAGAATTAGGTCATAGGGGGTGTGGGGTGGGAGGAAGCTGTGGTTCGAGAGCCAGCAGAGCCTATGATTCAAGTCTCACTTCTGTGGAAGGAATTTCCTGTCTTTTGACTTTGGTTTCCTCAGCAATAAAATGAGTTGCTTGGACAGATTCTCTTGAAGTCACCCCTTCCTCTAACAGTTGATAATTATAATGTAGAGAGCAGAACGTGCATGCCTTTGATAAATAGGGTGACAGCATTATAAGGATGAGTTGACATTAATCATGAAAGGATTACAGGAAAAGGTACGGTATGAATAGCTTTGTAAATGAGCAAGCCTGTGAAGGGAGGTGACAAAGCCCAGTGAATAGAGTGAGGAGCTTTGGAGTCGGGAAACAGATGTAGGGGAGGAGGACATTTCCTCTCCCCAAATGTGGGTTCGTCTGGCCGGAGAACGAATTAAATTCACATGAGACAGAATAGCAAGAGAAAATTAAACAAAGCTTTATGAGGAACCATGGCCTGGGGCCTTTCTTCTCAAAGGAAGAAAGGGCACCGAAGAAGTGGGGTGCACACAGTGGTTATATACCCCCAAACGGGGTGTTTCACATGTGATTGAAATGTCCCTCCCACAATAGTCGCAAGATCGCCCTGTGGGCACAGTGCTTGATGGACACAGCAGTCAGTGGTCTGCTGTCTCAGAGGGCGTAGCCGGAGGCAAGTCGATTGTCTGGAGCTGGGTGGTCTCAGGTGAGCTCAGCAATCAGTTCCTAGCCTAAAGAAAGATGCTTAATCCTTAAAGAAATGCCAAAGTTGGGAGGGGGAGGAAAGTCAGTTACAGGAGGTTACCAGACTAGCACAATAAAATGCAGATTTAAGTCCTTGCCCTTGGTATTGATTAAGAGTTTTTAGAGAAAAGGTCATCTCCTTTCTTCTTCCTGGTACAGAGAGGGAGGCACCTTTTACAGATAGAGATTTCCCTTACAAATGTAAACGTGTCCTAACAAAGGGCAAGTTCCATTCCTCAGAGCCTCCTTCCCTGTCCCAGTTTATCAAAAGCAATCAGCCTCAAATAAGCCTGATGCCAAAGAGACATATCTTGGGGTGGCCAATTCCAGGTCCCCACACAGGTCTGAATCAGGCATGACAGCTACTGTGTGTCCTGGGGAATGTTTACTTCCACAGCCACCATTTCCTCTTAACACATGAGACCATACAGTCTTTGCTCATTTGGTTGTTGAATGGGATAGTTTAGATACAAGATGTCTGGGGCATAGTATGGTGTCTACACACAGTGGGCCATTGGCCATGGGGCCTTTACTTCTGATTAATGCATATGTGTACTGTGTAATTGGCATATTTAGCAAAGATTCCCTAAAATGGTTGTTTAAATGACTGTTAGAATGTAAGTTGTATCATATGTGCATTAGGGAGCTTGCTATTTGAAAGTAATCTAGCTTGATCCTCTTCATAAGGGGGTTTTTATAATGCTAATTACCTACTCATAATTTATCTGGCTTATTAAGTTTGGCTTCTGTTCTTTGGTGTTTTCTTAAAGTAGAAAAAACCTGAAAGCTTACTCATATCTTGCTCCATTCACATTTACCCTCTTTTGTGAGCAGCTATGAGATGCGTGATTTTGACTGGCCTCAAGAAAGAATGCTTCTGCCCTCCTCTCTTGAAACATTAAACTAGGGGAAGCTTTTCTTGCACCGATTGTTCTCATGGGTTGAATGGTCTTTAAATTGCAATTGACAGAGTGCTTAGTGAAATGCTATATTTAGGAACTATTGTGTACCTATGTCTGTTATCTGTGTTTCCTTTTCTTTTCCATAAGGCGATGTTTCCATAGAAAAAGCGCATTTGTTGCTTAGGAGATTGTTCACTCTTGTCTTCTTGCTTATCTTTCCCATTTAGTCCCAGACAGGTTTGTAATATCATTCACAGTTGCTGTGGAGACTATTATGATGTCATGTGTGTGGAGCTATTATGTAAGGTGGTGACTTAGCAGCCCGATCTTCTGAAACAAGAAGGGCAGACACACACACACACACACACACACACACACACGCTGTACTGTAGGTATTCTTCCTTGAAATGATCCTATCACAGACTTTTTGAAGGGAAAAGTGCATCAGATTTTCTTTTTATAATGTAGTCAAACTTATATTCTGCTCTCAGACAGCCTGGCTTCTCAATCATTCAGGATTAAAAGAATGACATGAGGAAAAAGGATGTACGACTTTTCCAACATAAGATACTACCTAAAACCGCAGCACGCTAAGCAGAGCCAATTACTTTGTAGCATGCACCCAGATCTTTCCTTACAAGCCGGTCATTCTTTATTAATCAGTGTAACTGGAAATGAATCAAGATACAGTATCAGTGAGAGAATTCAATTACTCATAACTATGCTAGAAATTTCATTCTGCTAAAGGAAAAATGAAAGGAGAGAGAACTAACATTTTATTGAGTTGTTACTATGGGAAAAGCAGTTAACATTCCCAGGATATTCTGCTTCCTCTCTCCTGGCACCATGACTTCTCATTCCTCTCCCTCGACGCCAACGTATAAATGTGTTCCAGTCTCTCCCATCTTGATCCTGCTTCCCACTCCCATCTAAGTTACTCTCAGGCTCCATCTCCCTCATTCTATTTTGTGCCAAATGTCTTGAAATAATAATCTACTGGTCCCATCCAACCTGTACATCAGAATCGCCAGAAGAGGCTGGTAAAATACAGATTCCTAGATTCTCCTTCCGAGCTTTTGATTCAGAAGATTCAGAATCTGGCTCAGATATGTTTTTAGCAAACTCCCTCGGTGATTCTGGTGTGCTGTCAGGTTCTGGAACACACCTCTATACTCATTGCCTCTTATTTCCTCTCTTCCTATTCCCTCATCAGCCCTCAATCTGACTTTCATCCCTCTCACTTCAGTGAAAGTGCTTTTTCTAGGGTCACCATGGTCCTTCCTAACTGCTGAATGGGCATGTTGGCCCACTATAGAGCACTGTGACATGCTGGCTCATTCCCATTTGGAACTCTTTTCTCTTTCGGCACCTACGACACTATGTTCTCCCAATCATGCCTCCGGCCTCTTTGACAGTTCCTTCTTGGTGTATCCTATGTGGATTCTAACTCCTCATCCTATCCTTAAATGTTGGTTTTCCTCAGGATACCACGCCCAGCCTTCTAATCTTATTTCCCTACAGATACTGAACAGTTTCATCCATTCTCATGGCTTAACTATCACAGATATGTTGATGATACCCACATGTACCTCCAAGCCTGACTATCTCTTACCTAAGCTTCAGATTCCTAGATAGCTCCATGTGCTGTGTCCCAATGCCCTGAGAGCTCCTTAGGCCCAGCTTGTCTACAACTGAACCCATTGTCTTCATCACTAAACTGTCCACAGCATGTTTTCTCCCAGAAGAGAGCCCACTGTCAACCAAGGCAAAAACTTGAAGTCCTCCTTGTCTAATTTTTCTTACCCCCAACATTAAACATTACCAAATCCTTCCAATTTTTCTCCCAAATATTATTTTATTGTGTTTTCTGCTCTCTCAGCTTCAGACTTTCATCACCTCTGGCGACAGTCTTCTTACATGTTCACCCAGGTATCTCTCAGGTAATTTATGTTCTCGCCACCCCTGTTGGACGGTTAGCTCCATGAAGTTAGAAAATATGGCTTCTTCATGCTCTATTCTCAGCATCTAGCTGAATGCCTGGCAGGTGATCAATAGAGTTAGATGAGTGAAAGCATGAGCCATCCAGCACACAGCGTCTTTGGAGATTCTTACTTACAGATCAAACATATAAAGCGATGCGCTTGAGGGCTAGGGTGTTTAAAACCTGAATTGCCAGCAACCAGATTGATATTAGTATTAAGTCAAGAATTTGCAATTTATTTCCCTCCTTCAGGTCCTCAGCACCAAACTAGGTCAGCTGGAATCTTTCCCTCACACTGAGAAAGCCAGCTATTTCATTTAAAAGTGACCTTTCCTTAGTTTCAATGCCACGAATCGCAACTTTACAGTGAGTTACTCAGACTTGTGTATTCTCTCCTTATCTATTCAGATGAACAGTGACTTAAAGGCATGGTCAGCATGGCTTGGGTCTTCTCTGTCATAAAGGGTCACTATGGCAGTGTCCTCACCAAGTCTCTGATTTCCCTGTTGGATCTTTCACAAAGTGGGAATACTTGCTGCAATAAAATGTCTTTGAAAAGTTAAAACCTGTCATTCCTTTTTTCCCCATTACACCATGCACAGGCAGAAAGCTTAGCTCAGGGTAGCAAGCACTTGCCCAGTCAGCTAATGACTTGGGAGAATTGAAAGCTTCCATCTTCTTCTTCGACATTGTGGAAGCCACTCAGCTTCCCTCTGGTTCTCCATCCCCCACTGTAAAACCTGCCAGTTTCTCTGGCCCTTCACCAGATAACTGCATTATATGTAAAGAGCATCTGTAGTTTCTTGGAGGAAATATGTCAACTTTAATAAGTGGTTATTAGTAACTGTGGGTGATAGGTGACATCTGAAAGCCTGTGTTTACAGTTTTTAGGATTATATTTACAGTAATTTTCTTTGCTTCAACCACTCTTTATGAAATATCATCAACAAAGGACATCTGTGAAGACTTGTAGGATAGCTTGCTGCATAACCTGCCACATAGTAAATATAGCCATGCTAGCAAGGCCTTGACTATCGATGCTAATGAGGACTAGGCATGGTACAGATGATTTAAATCTACAGATAATATAAAAATCTTGAGTCACTCAGTATTACCTATCTTTTGCAGCTGTCAAACCGGCAGTCGTTTGAATTTCACATCCTCTTCCTTCCCAGTACACTTTCAGGAAAGGTGCTAATGAGAGGCAAAATGGCCAAGAGGCAGGCAGGTTACTGGAGAAGGAGCTGTAGTTGGGGGATCAGCTGAGGCAACAACTAGATAATCAGCTGCTGAAAATCAGCTTCAAAAAGCATTATTAAACACGTCTTGACTGTTCCTGAAGGCTAGGCAGTCACTTCTATTCTGCAGGCAATTTCTCAGGCCTCCTCAGGGCCAGGTTCTGATCAGGTGGATGCAAGAGGAGAGACTCGAGAAGGTAAACAAGACATGGTGGTACACAAATTCCTATAGTAGAACACAGCCCTGGATCAGTGTCATAAGGGAAGTTCCATGTGCTATGGGTTCAGAGGTGGGAGAGAGAGAAGCATTGACAGGATTTCACCTTCTGGCCTGTAAATTTATTCTTCCAAATTTCACTGTGGATGTGTAATCAGAGGTTAATTCCTATTCAGGGCCTAAGGTCAGAAAGTAAGTGTCTTTCTTCAGTCTTCAATCTTTGGAGAAACACATGTCTTAGAGCACATGAGAGCAGGAGCTGGTAAGTAGGTACAGTTATTTTCCCTGCCTCTGAGAAAGTGTCTCATGTTGTAGAGGACATTACCACCGATGCATGTTCTCTACACATTCTTCCTTATTTTGCACCTGCTACCTTCAGTGATAATCATTAACTGAAATCTTGGTTTTAGAATTTACTATATTTATTTGATAAGTTAGTTGTCCTGATTATTTTCCTTCATTCTCTGATACTTTATGCCACAACTGTGGATTGACTAAATGTTATCATCTCTATTTATGCATAAGTAGCTTTGCAAACAAAAGGAGCTTTTCACTTACAAGAAGACTACAGTTGAGGGGGTGTTAATCCCTCATGGGTCAATAATTTTTAATAAAAAAGAGAGAACTTTCCTAGGTTTGATATAAGGGAATCCTGACTCCACGTGGGCTCAGACAGCCATTTCTTGTCAGATGGTTGTTCCCAGAGAAAAATAAATTTGATGGTTACATTCTCTAAGCCAAAATAAGCCAAATGTGTTGTCAGTGAGTGCCTTTCAAAGCATTCTTTGTTTGCCAACATCCTAAAAATCAGGATAATGCCCCTGTGAAGTCTACAAATGTTGAAGATTGAGTGAGGAGTCAGCATAGTCCAATAGAATGTTGACTAATGCCACAGTGTTTCATTCATTCTGTATGTCCCCAGATTCAGGAGACTGACATGGGGAAAGGAGAATAAAAGTTTCAGGCATAAGGGTGAAAGGCAATAAACTTGCCCTTTTAAACAATACATTGCTCAGCAAACCACATTCTATGAGGTTCTTGCTCATCCTGCTACTTATTGGCCTTGGAAATAAAGGGTGGAAGGAAATACATTACTTGATAAATATGATTCTGTTCACTGTTGATCTCCTTTCCAATGGTGTTTTTCAAAAGACCTATTCAATGAATGAGGTTAAAGATAAAGTAACATTAAGGATGTCAGGGTTCAGCTGGGCTCGTCATCTGCCTGGAGGGGTCACAATTTTCACTCCAGGAAGAAAAGATTCATTTATCTTTGCCCATATGTCCTGAGTACTGTGCTAAGAGCTGTGGATATAGGCGTTATATGAACTATTCCTTCTCTCCAGAAGATTGGACTAAAGCACAGACAGGTACATGAGCATGTAATGAACATAGTATACCCATAAATTTTCATTCCTTATGCCAAGGAATTGAGGCCCTCTGTCCCTTGCTTGCTAGAATACTGTGTTATAAACAACCATCTTCTTAACCACAGCAGCCCTGCACAGCCCAGGACAGATTAGGAAATCCAGAGATGCCAACAGTAAAGTCTTAAATGGGTTGCATTTCAAACACAACACAACCCTAGACAAGGACTGGTATGACAAACTCAATGCTTTGTTTCTGACCTACCACTATTTCTTCCCACCATTTGGACCCCTATTTCTTACAGCTCCTGGGAACCCAAGTCACCCTTTATCATCTATTTCCGCATCTCTCAATCCTCATGGTCAGGCAACAAACTTGTACTGTCAAAGAGTCTACGCATTATATCTCATTTAAATCTCTTGCAGTGTTGCAGCTTAATCTTACCTTCTCGTGATGGGCCCCCAGTAGCAATAGGGAGCAACTGTCAGACTTCTGTGCATGATATCTCCACCTATATTGACAATTGTTAACTCACCTCCATCTGCTCTTCTCTCAGCTATACAACTCTTATTCCTTTGACCTTTGCTCACACATTTCATTTTCTAATCCTTGAGTCATGTACTACTCATCTACTCCAGGGAGTAGAGCGTAGGGCTTCTTGTAGGGCCTGAGCAAGCAGAGGTGGTGAGATCCCGGGATCTCCTCAGCCTGGGCCAGTCATGCATGCTCTGAACACTTGGCACCCCATGCAGAACAGGAGTGAGAAGAGCACAGGAATGAGATGAACAGTGTTATAGACTGTATGTTTGTGTTCTCCCAAAAGTCTTATGTGGAAGCCCTAATCTCCATTGTGGCTGTAGATGGCGCCTCTAAGGAAGTAATTAAGGTGAAATGAGGTCATAAGGGTAGGGCCCTGATCTCATAGGATTAATGTCCTTATAAGAGGAGACACCAGAGAGCTTACTGTCACTCACACATGCACTGAGGAAAGGCCACGTGAGGACATAGCAAGAAGATGACCATCTGCAGGCCAGGATGAGAGTCCTCACCAGAAACTAACCATGCCAGCACCTTGATCCCAGACTTCCAGCCTCCAGAACTGCGAGAAAATAAATTTCTGTTGTTGGCCCCCAGTCTGTGGTCTTTATGGAAACCTGAACAGACAAATATGAGCCCTTCTTGGGCAGTCCTTGCACTGCTCCTCTGGGCGTCGACCCTCACAAGCTATGTTACTGTGTGAACCTACTGTGATGCTTAGATTTTTTTCCTCCCCTGTCATTCTGACCTACTTCTCCAGCAGAATATTTAAGACAAAATTTTCAGCAGGACGTTTTCACGTGACAGATATTGCGGAATCCATTATATAGAAGAGTTTGTTGAACCAGGCTTTTCATGTATGCTATAGTTAGTTTTCCACTGGAATTGATTTAATCTGTAGTACATTTGAATATATTTAATAATAAGCCATATCATGAGTACATTCTACTTTATTATTAAAATATCAGGAATTGCTGTCTGATGAGGTCTTCAGCATTATGTTTTAATTATATATGAGAAAAGGAATTCTTAGGCTTCAAGTCAGGGTATAATTTTTTTAAAAATTATTTAAATTGACTTTGAGGCACCTTCCAGCCATTTGTTCAACAGTTAAATTCCCCAGAATGCCTGCTGTTTTCTCTCTAATTTTTGACATTATTATCTTTCTGGAAACAGAGCTGCTATTTAACTCAGCTAGTACTGAACAGAAACTGATTATTCTCTTTTGATGTAACAGGAGTGACTTAAATACTTACAGTCTTTTGTGTGAAGGGAAGATTAAAGTGTAGGAGAGAAGTGTTCTGTCTTACAACTCACAATAAATATTTCAATATGAGTGGCTATAATTTCTTTAGGGAAAGTATACTGGGTCATTGGACGTTCAGTGACAAAGCCTTAGAGATAGACATAAGCGGTTCGTACAGGGCTCTTTATTCTTAAAAGATGCAAAGGTGTCCTTTGACCTTGGTTACAATACTTGATTGAGCAGAAGTGAGGCTAAGTTATACCAGGGGCTCTTCTTTCTGTGAACCCGACGCTTGTCATTACCTTATCCATGCTCCATATTCTTGTCAGACTTCTTCAGAAATTACAATTCCTTTCAGTTATTACATCTGCTTAAAGGACTTAACTGCATCAGGGACGCGGGACAAGTGTGGCTAGAGAGGTTTAGGTAGAATTTAACAAATTAGATCATCCTGTTGAGTAGCGAGTTTTAACAACTCTCAAAAACATCCTTGGGCATTTGCTAGTCTCTGAAAAACAAAGATCCAACAATAAAGGGTATATCAATGTGTTATAAAAAATAATAAAGTCAGCAAGATGCACAACAGCTGTTGGGCTTTCTATTGATGGCACAGTTTGGAATTTACTGAAGACTCTGCTTTGAACTGGGCTTCTGGCTTCAGAACTCTTCCTTTTGTTTAGGTGAAGGGAGCAAACTGTATTGCTGTGTGAGCCTGTTTCTGTCAAGAGGGCCATGGTGACAATCCAGCTGTGTCCTTTTCATTTTTAGCTTCAGCTGTTTTATTCTTCAAATGACTTAATGACCAACCCTAAGTAAAATTAAATTATCTTGGCTACAAATATCAATATCACCCAGGACTTCAGTGCTGGTCCTGTACATCCTCTCTTCTTGGACATCTGGCTGTCCCTGCAAACTCAGCATGTGTCAGACTATTCATATTTTCTTCTCAGAATGGTTTCTCCACCCTCCTCCAATTTACCCATTTCCGTCAACATTCAAAGGATCCTTTATCAACTACAGCAAACCTTTCCTGAGTAAATACTCAATGCTAAGTGTTATGTTGGGAGAGTCAGGACCAAAGTGAGAAAGGAGGGTACAAAGATACATAAAAAGGAAAAGACAGGCCCTGCTGTCATGAAGCTGACAGATTGTTGAAGAGGTGATGTAAGGGGTGGAATGAGTAACTGAAAACCCAGTGTTCCATCTAATATTGGTTTAAGAAAAAGTACCAAACCTCTTGCATATCCCTTCTTCTCAGAGCCCCTTTCAGATCTATTGTTCTGTTATCTTAGAAGATAAGATAAGAGTGGCTAATGGGGTCAGGAAGAATGAATCCTGGTTTTGTGTCATTTATTTCACTAACAACAAAATAAAGACAATGTAACCTGCCTCCTATCTTGCTGAAAAGATTGTTACTTTCACTTTTGCAATGAATCATTACAAAGAATAATCGTAACTATGTGATATCTCTGTCATTAAGGGCACTGAAGTCATGAATGCCTTGCTCACATAAGGGCTTGACAGATAGCAACAGAATTTTCATTTTCACGGAATGGCCAAGAAACTTATGGCCTGGCATTGACGTACGTTGTTAAGAGCTGTAGGGATTTCGTGAGTGTTCACCTCCATGTGGTTGTGAAACTCTCCCAAGAAAATGAGAGCAAAGTAACTGTGAATTATGGGATTTATCTTATCTTGCTGAGCTTCTGAATATTTTCCATACTGTGGAAATAATTCTGACTCCATCATGTGTCTAGATAATGATATCTCCTCATTATACATGAGGCTTTTGTTTTTAAAAGAAATGAACTAGCATGTCAGGTATATGAAGTAACTGGAAATAAATTTGACTCTTGAGAAAAAGCTGCGTGTTGTGTGAATATTACCTTTTTTACCTTAATATATTGTACATCCCTCCTTCAGGTGACAAGTGCTATAGAGGTTTGGGAAGCCCACATACTTTATGTTATGTTTATGCATCTTTATGTTATGTTTATATGTTTATGCATCTGGTGGCATGGATCACAGTCACGTGGAAATGCAAATCTCATCGCATGGATTTTATTGACTTCAATTTGTAATAAATAGAGCTCACGAAAATGTTCTTCAAAAAGCTTGATAGGTACTCATTGGACTGGGTGATATGGTGACTATTTGCATATTAAATTTAAGCTGCATTAAATAATATGGACAGCAAATAGGCATGTGTATGAAAGTATATACATAACCCTGAAGTCTTATGTCTTTTCGTGATCTACTGAACATGATCTTGACCCAAATGCAATAAAGTAGTCAGAGTGCTATGTGCGCACTTTTTTCTTGGGCATTCTTTCTCTTGTTTACATGTCAATTTGCCTTAGCTAAGATCTCAAGTGTATCCCATCATGATTGTCAGTCCTGATAACATCTCTCTGATTCTCCCTTTACCTCTAAATGAATTGAATAAGCTGTGCTGTGTCATAAGTTTGAACTTTATAGATCCATATTTAATAAATGGGGAAAGCACTGTTTGGCACTGTGTTATTTAAATCTAAATGAGTATGAGTTCTGAAATGTGGTTTCTTCTACCTCTTTCTATACATTTGGACCCACTGTGGATTTTATAATTGAATTGGAGACTTATTAGCATTTGTCACAGCAAATGTCAGTGTTAATAATAGTTTTCAGAAGGCATGAAGCATTCTGATGTGAATCTTGCTTTTTTGGATTGTATACATGAAGAAATAAGTAAAATTTAACCAATTGTGTGCAGCACACCTGATTGCCAGTACTCATTAATCCTTTCTTCCAAAAGTTCAACCCTGATACAGTAAAGAAACTGGATGATAATTGGTCTGGTAGTGATATTAGTCTGTTTCAGACTGTAACGGTATTTGTTCATTGATTCATTGTTAACCTCTTAGAGCCCCTACTAGTCCGACATAAGCCACGTCTAACTGAGAAGGTGCAGATCCCTTCCCCTCAAGCACAATCAGCATATTTCATTCTGCACGTACCCACATTTCTCCAGACTAGTACATTAATTAGTTATTATAATATGGTAAGTATATTGATGCTAATAGCCTGAGGTACAGACACAGATGAATGAAACCAGGCTGCCTTCCAGAACAAATCACTTCTTGTCCTGGAATCAACCCTGTAGCCTCGCCTGATAGGTGAATCAGCATATGCATGTGAGAGGGAGAAATAATAACAGCCTCATTGCAAGATCTCAGGGGATTCAGATTTAGTATCTGCCACAGGAGCAAGATTCCTTGACACGGTCTTTAATGTTTCCCCCATTCTCCTTAGGTTGGGGAGTAAATGAGCCTGATTTCTCTAGTCTCATAAATTATACTTTAAGGATTGTGAATACCCAGAGAGCTGGATGCCTCTTCCTTCAGTTCAGGGAGCACCACAGCATCCTGTAGTTCTCAGCAAATAGCACTGCAATGTGGTTATGAAGAAAATCAGTGTAACTTCTGTCTCTCTCTCTCTTTCTTTCTTTCTCTCTCTCTCTCTGTCTCCCTCTCATCTCTCACCTACCTGGCCTGCTCACTCTGCTGGGAGCCATTTAATGTCTGAGCATAGTGCTTGACCTGTACCTGAGTACAGAAATATTCCTGCAGCAGAAATGTCTAAGAGTTGTTTGAGCCTCCTCAACCAGTGAGGAGCCTGAATGTGAGGGCCTCTGGGGGCCTTCTGCTTCTGAACGTATTGTACTCTTTAGTCCTTACCAGCCAGTTGTGGTGTTTGTTCACAGGTAGGCTCTGTTGCTGTTGAGAGTTACCGTTTTGTCTCATGAACTACACGGGTTTTACTCACACTTAACCACTTTACAAGTGTGTTTCTAGAGTGCAAATGTATTTAATCACCTTACAGCAAAAGGCCCAGGCTCCACGCAGGCTCCTGAGTTTGGCGTTGGAGGCTTCCATGGTCCGCGCCAGAACAGATTCCCAAACGTTCCTGCGCATTCCACTTCCATATCGCTCCTCCATGGGATGCCCATTTCCCCTCTCTCCCTGTCCAGATCCTACTCATGTCTTTAACACCTCTCAGTTTCTAGATGTCTTCATTTTAGCATTTTGAATTTTTGTCCTTTTGTCTTCAAACAAATTGGGGCAGGGAGTTTGGAGAGGCCACATCAAGGTCCTGTCACCGATGAGTGCACAAGAGAATTGCACAACATTTTCAGGTTCTATCTGCCCCCGGGCCTGCTATGTGCTGGTCAGGGTCGGGAGCTTTGGAGCCCAAGAGCTGAGAGGCGGAGGCCCATCACTCCTACTTGTTGTAACAGCCCCCAGCTTGGGTGCGTGGCTTCATCTCGCTGAACATGACGTTCACTTCTTTATCTGAAAACAGGTATAATGATACATTCCTTAAGGGAATTCTACATGGACTTTTCGAACAAGATAAGACATGTAAACGGTTTAGCCTGGTGCCTGAATCATAGTAAATGCTCCGTAATCATTAATTATAACCATTATGACTATTATTTTATTGTTGTTTATAGAACAGGTTAGAAACAGATAAGAAAGTTTTACTCTAAATGCATACACAAAAATAAAGACATGGAGGGGCCGGCCCGGTGGTGCAGTGGTTAAGTTCACACGTTCTGCTTCGGCTGCCCAGGGTTTGCTGGTTCGGATCCCGGGTTTGTACCTACTCACCACTTGTCAAAGCCAGGCTGTGGCAGGCATCCCACATATAAAGTAGAGGAAGATGGGCACGGATGTTAGCTCAGGGCCAGTCTTCCTCAGCTAAAAAGAGGAGGATTGGCAGCAGACGTTAGTCCAGGGCTAATCTTCCTCAAAAAAAAGGGAAAAAAATTTTTAAAAATTAAGACATGGAGTTACAAAATAGTTTACATGAATCATTACTCTAAGTTTCATGCTGTACATCCCTTTGAATATTGAGCATACTGCACCTTTGTATTTGAATATGTCTTTTAGTAATGCCGCTAGCTTGAATTCTTTCAAGCAGCCTAACCTTGTTTAGCGTATAATGAATCTCCCTGAAAAAAAGATTGCCCTGTATTGTTTTCTTTATACTCAATTCCCATTTTATAGGTCCCAGTGTAATTATTTCTTGCCCCCACATAAGCCCCAGTTGTTGAATGTGGTTGGTCAATGGGTCACAACCTCTCTTGTTATTTGTCCCGTCTAGCAACCTGGGATGATGAAGGAATTTAGATCCTATGTGATGAAACAACACAGTCACCATATAAAATACACACATACTAGTTAGATAAGTAGATAGATAGATAGATAGATAGATAGATAGATAGATAGATGTAGAGATTAAGCATATGTGTTATAAACATACTGTATTAGTTTCCTAGGGCTGCTGTAACAAATTACCACAAATTTGATGATTTCAAACATCGGAAATGTATCCTCTCACAGTTCTAGAGGCAAGAGGTCCAAAATCAAGGTATGGAAGGACTACGTTCTCTCTGAAGTCTCTAGGAGAGAATCTGTCCTTGCTTCCTCCAGCTTCCGGTGGCTCCAGGCATTCCTTAGCTTGTAGCTGCATAGCTCCAATTACTGCATCCATCTTCATATGGGCTTCCTCTCTGTTTTAAATCTCCCTCTGCCTTTTCTTATAAGGACACCTGTCATTGGATTTAGGATCCACTCAGATTATCCAAGATGATCTCATCTCAAGATCCTTAACTTAATTACTTCTGCAAACATCCTTTTTCCAAATAAGGTCACGTGGCCAGGTTCTGAGGGTCAAGACATGGACCTATCTTTTGGGGAGCCACCATTCAACCCACTACATTCACATTATAACCATTCTGCTAACTGTTATAACCATTCTGTTACTCTATCATTTATGTTAAGTTTGGAAGTGAAGTTTATTACTATAAGATACATAAACAAAAATAATAGCTGTTAGGTTAGCTGAAAAATTGTTTCAACATACTGACCACTACTAAGATGCTGAGATATATAGAATACAAGGTTGAAGGAAATCACAAAGCACACTGTCGGGGTCCTTTGAGGGAGCTTGAATTCCAACTTGGACTGCATGTCCATTCCCTCAAATGGGAGTAGCTGTGGTAAGTCATGAGATGCATATATCTGAAACAGGGGCCTCTCTCTGACTCTTCCTTTGTGATTTGCCTTTGTGAAACCTGAGGAACTAATCCAAGACAGCCATGGATGCAGGTAGAGAAAAATTCCTCGCAGATCTGCCTTGACCTTAAGCCACATCCTCTTTCCCATCTTTGCCCTGTGCCATGGTTGCCTTTGAGTCCCTGAATACCATGACTCAAAGATGCCCTCATCTGGGAACGTGGCCAACCTGCCCCTTTAGTTGTCTTCAGCAAGCCCAGCAAGTTGACAAGGTGAATCACCATCAGGATACAGAGCTGATACAATTTGATATTTTAACCTCTGGTGCAAAACTGGACTGTCATCTCAATTAATTGTCCGGGCCCCACACAACTGTTTGACTGGCAGGAAGCCCACTCTGCTAAGCGGATATTAGAAGGTTATTTGGATTTTATCCAAACCAGAGAATTGAGACTATATTTAAATCAGCAAGAAATGCTTGTGATTTTGCAGTGATAGTTGCTATTATTTTTTGCGCTTTAACTCCTATCCTTAAACAAGGGCATGCACTGAACCACTACTGACTATTTGAGGATTGGCGGAGCACATCAGGGTGGCACTGGGACGTGGCTTCTCCCTCCTCACCCCTTGGGAGACAGCAGACTATGTCTTGCCTGGCACTTCCCTCTGGCATCCTCCCTGACATTTAGCCAGAACACGGCTTTCCCTAGATGCCTTGAGTTCTGGGACATTCCTGTGGTGAGAACTCTTCAGAATATTCTCCTCTCCTTTACAGAGTAGAACAAAACCCAGAGGGGAGTTTGGTAGAGAGAGGAACAGAACTAACCCTTATACTGTGCCAGGCTTTGCACCTGTTATCCACAGCATCTCATTCCATCCTCATAGTGACCCTGTGAGATGTATGAAAGAATAAATAAAGTAGAATACATGACATCAGCCTCAGGATGCTTGTGATTTGCTATCAATTGCTACATACCCACAGGTATGATTCCCTGTAAGGAAGCCAAGTCCAGAAGAGTTTAAGTTACTTGACGAAGCTCATCCAGGCCAGACTGAGACTTGAACTTTGCTTGCCCCCTGAAAATCTTTGCCCTTTCTCCTATATCAGGTTGCAAGTTAATTAATGCAGATACTCTGGTTCTGCCATGATTCAAATTTTTCTGGGCTCTGGATCTGCAACCTCAGAAGCAAGAGAGACATTTGAGATGTCAAGCAGCCTATGTCAGCCAAACAGGCTGCTCGGACAGCCCTGCAGCGAGCTGCCCCGGCCCCCAAACTTCTGTTCAGAGGCTTCAGCAAAAGCCCCCATCAGACAGTGCAGTGTCTGAAAAGTCTGGGTTTGTAGTGAGAAGACCTGGGTGTGAGTCCCACTTAGGCTTCTTACTTGCTGTTTAGCTTTGGGCATGTCCCTTAATGCCTCTGATGCATCTTGTGCATCTGTAAAATTGTAATAAGCACCCGTCATGCTTCCGAGAAGAGGGATGATGGTAGTAAAGATGCACTGTAAAAATAGCTGCACAAATGTTAAGGTGCTATTACAAGGAGATGCATGAACTCATAGGTAGACAGACAGTCCTTGCATTGCAAATCCCCCAACCAGGACCAAGGCTGTGAATGTGCCAGACACAGAAGCCCAAGACACAAAGACTAAACCACTGCTTGTGTACACGCCCTCCAGGCCATCAGCACTGCTCTATGCACTTTGCCTCCGGCAGTGTTTGGGCTGGGTCTCTGCCACCTTTTAGGATGGGAACCTGACGATGAGAACCTGACGACAGGGTTTGTAAACACAATGTTCTACTGGCACCTGAACTTGCGTAAATCACCTCACACAGTGCAGAGCACTAAGTAGCTGCTTAGTAAATATTTGTTGAGTGAATGGAAGGATGAATGCATGCCTTCGAGATTCTTTTCAGTAAGCTGCGAGGTCACTACCATATTATCAGGGAGGATAAAGTGCTGACCTTGCAGCCATCCTTGTCAATGCCTGGGTGCCTGCGCTGCTGCCTGCTAGGGCAGCCCAAGGCAGTCTCTGGGGTGGAGGACCAAGGTGGCAGTCCCAGAGCCATCCTCCTGTCAGGCAAGCCAGGGGAGCCACCTCTGAAGCCTGTGTTGACATATAGCATCGCTCTTTAGTAGAAATGTCTCCCCAGTGCACCCACCTACCTCAGTTCTAGTTCATCATCTGGATTTTTCCCTCTGTCAAGTATTTTCAGATTTTGCCCTCTGGACCAGTAATCATGACGCTAAGTTTTGAGATGTCAGCCAGACATTGTGAATATTCTTGACCCCCCTCACTGGGAGCTGTTGCAGAAGAGGCGGTTCCTGATTACCTGTCACTATCCACGTTTTGTCCTGTCAAGGAAGACACACGTACCCCCTGATAACCTCTAATCGTTGGCCTTGTGCCTGAAATAAAACAATTGCTTCCTAACACCCCTCCTCATATACTTCTCACTGGAGATAGATTTTGATGAATTCTCTATTATGAGTTCACTGGCACACATGATTACGTCTCCTTCGCCTTGCAGTACAGAGATGTTGTTACCATGTGACTTCACTGTCCTGAGGCCAAAAATCCAATAAAGATGACATACCAGCCTTGTTATATGCACTGTTTCTTTCCCATAGCTCATCGCCAGCCCAGGTATCACACTTTGTGGGCAGAGTCAGAAGTTAATTGAAATGGCTGCCACATTGCATCTCGAAGAAAATCCTTTCTCTAACATGCGTGACTGGTTATGTCTCCACGTAGAAATTCTTCTCTTTTGCTGTGCAAAGCATAAGTGGAAATATAAAGTCTCAGAGAACAGGGACTTTATTCTTGATTGGAGTGAAAATGTGACAGAAACAGGACTCTCGTCAAGAAAGTGCTTCGGTGGGTGTCAGCACGTCCCCTACCAGAGTGATCCATTTCTTTTTTTTTTTTTAAAGATTTTATTTTTTCTCCTTTCTCTCCCCAAAGCCCCCCGGTACATAGTTGTATATTTCGTTGTGGGTTCTAGTTGTGGCATGTGGGACGCTGCCTCAGCGTGGTCTGACGAGCAGTGCCATGTCCGCACCCAGGATTCGAACCAACGAAACACTGGGCCACCTGCAGCGGAGCGCGCGAACTTAACCACTCGGCCACGGGGCCAGCCCCAGAGAGTGATCCATTTCTTAAGAATGCTTTTTATAATCCTCCTGCACTTTATTTACTTCAGTCCGTGTTAAGAAGTTTTCTGAGTAGATGGCAAAGAACAATTCTTAAAATGTGTGAATACCCAATGTAAGATAAAAAACATAATTGCAGTTTCGACTTCAGATTTATTTGAAAAGGGGATAATGATAGTAATTACCCAGTTTGAGTTTTGTAGAAGGCTAATTAGATCCCCAAAGCATTTGTATGCACAAGGAAAACCATAAATACAAAAAGACCATCTGGTCCTTATCAGCTTACAACACTAACACTGTCTGTAATTATTTTTTCTATGTTGTTTTGATGTTGACATTTTATGGAGCAATACATTCTTCGCTGGTTAGGGAATAACCTACATTTCTGAAAACCCGGGGGTTTGCCCCCTTTTTCCTAATAAAAGTTTTAGGACTCCACAGGCAAAAGAGATATTGGAGAAACAGGTAAACAGCTTTTCATTATACCCATTGTTCCAGAAACATGTTGTTTATAAACTTCTCTGGCTTATCTGACTTGTCTTGTTAGTAACTTAATCTTCCAAACACTTAAATTCAGTTAAGTTTTTTTCTTTTGCTTTGTTTTAGGTAAAATTGAGAATGACACATTTAGCTGTATTGTACGTGCACAAAAGTACAGCATTCATTAGTCATTTTCTATATTTAGCACTGTGCCTGGCAATTTGGATATTGCCAAAGGAACATTATTTGTTTTCAGGTTCATTGTCTGTCTCCCCCACTTAAATGTCAGCTTAAAAGGGCAGAGATTTTTCTCTTATTCATTCTGTTGTATCTCCGGCCTCTACAATAGTGCCTGGTACATGGTGGATACGCTATGGTTATTTATTAAAGTGAATGAATAAATGAAGCAGAATGCATGATTTCAGCCTAAGGATGCTTGTGATTGGCTATCAGTTGTTACATAATAAACCACCCCCCAAAATAAGTGACTTAAAACAACTAACATTTTGTTAGATCTCAAGCTTTTGTTGGCTAGGAATTTGGGCAGGACTCAACTGGGAATGCTTTTGTTTTGTGTGGTGTTGATGGAGGTCACTTGATGGTGTTCAACTAACAGATGAACTAGTCTAGAGGGTCCAAGACAGCTTCATCATATGCCTAATCCTTCAAGAGGATGGATGGAAGGCGAGGTTCAGCTGGGCCTATTGATCAGAGCACTTATGTGGCCTTTCCATGTGGCTTATGGTCTCACAGCATGGCAACACCAGATTCCAAGAGGGCAAGATAGAAGTTGCCAGTCTTCTGAGAGGATAGGTCTAGAATAGCGTAACATCAGTTCCCCCATCTTTTATTGTTTAAGCAAGTCCCTAAGGCCAGCCTGGGTTCAATGGGATGGTAATTAGATGACTCCTCTCAATGGGAGACGTAGCAAAAGTAACTGCAGTATCTTTAATCTGCCACACCATCTAATTGAAGAGAAAGGCAAGCATGCTTGCTGAACAACCTTAAGGCAATATTTAGACGAGAATGGTAAGTTTCATAGATGTAACTGTCACATGAATGCAGAGGAAGAAAATTAGCATGATGAAGGAAGGCTTTCGTGGAGGCCCTGCATGAGTTTTGAACTGACCTTGGAAGAAAGGATAAGGTTTCACAACCTGAAGATCAAGGCGGAGGGTATTCCCAAAGAAGGAACTTTTTGATTAAATATGAAAATCCCGTAGAACCAGGATTGTCAACATTAAGAACATTTCTTTATCTAGCAGCTGTTAGTTTGCAGTAGAGATAAAGGATGTGACTATCACCGTTTTCGGAAAGGCTCTGTAGGAAACAGCATATACAATTTCCGACTGCATTTTTTGTGAAACGCTAATTACATCTCTCCTTATAGAATCCCTTGTTGAGAGTTATCTTTCACAATCATACCAAGAATAGGTTTTATTAGACCCATTTTGTGTTCTTCTTTCTGAAAAGAAGTAGGACAATTCCTACTTTCTTTTTCCTGTTGGCTTCTGGGAGGCTCAGACCCAAAACTGAAACTCGGGCAATTATGTTAAATCTTCCATTTGGCATTTTTGCAGCATCTCCTTTTCTTTGAGCCTAATGTTTTAATTCTCTTTCTGTTTTTCTAGCTCATTGTATGAAGCTTTTGCTTTAATCTACCTCAAAAATCATCCACAAAATAAATTGAACAAATGTGTACTCAGCAATTATGCTGATCCTTAGAGTCAGAAAAAAGATATAGAAATAGTTATGAGCCAATAACATAGATCCTTATTTTAAAAGAATATATAGTTTAGCTTAGGATCCATGTACAGGAACATGTTAAGAGCAAGAGCAAATTTGAGGAGTGGACTAGAAATGAGGTAATTGCTAGAAATAAGATGAACATAGTGAGTTATGGTCACCTGATTGAGTCCTTGAATGCTTGAATAAAAGGCCTGTCTTAATTGGAAAATTGGAAAAGTCCAACATCAGTATGACGAAGTATTTCAAACTGATACACTGCATACTTTTCTCAAGGAGTTGAATTTTTCATGGATATTTTCTTCTAAATTGTTTCCCCATTCACAGAGTAGGTCATAATTCTCATAACATTTTTCAGTTCATCAGCGTTGAGGGCCCAACATGAGCAGCAACCTCTGCTAAGGGGTCTGGGAGATGTCAAGACCAGAAAATACGTTTTATACTTCCAGCGAGCTTATAGTAGAGTTAGGGCGACAACACTTTGGTTTATTAGCAACCAGCAGCCTATCAAATGAGCTGTATTTCCTCTATCACATTTCTGAATCTTAATTCCTCTGGCTTTCTAAACAAGGAACACAGGAAATAGTAGATATTTGTGTCATGTTTGGTGGGGGAAATAGACTGCTCCACCATGAGCACAGTTTCTTTTTTTTTTTTTTTAAAGATTTTATTTTTTCCTTTTTCTCCCTAAAGCCCCCCGGTACATAGTTGTACATTCTTCGTTGTGGGTCCTTCTAGTTGTGGCATGTGGGACGCTGCCTCAGCGTGGTTTGATGAGCAGTGCCATGTCCGCGCCCAGGATTCGAACCAACGAAACACTGGGCCGCCTGCAGCGGAGCGTGCGAACTGAACCACTCAGCCACGGGGCCAGCCCCGAGCACAGTTTCTTAATAAATCTTAAATGTACGGAAAAGGAAATGACTAAATGAAATGATAATGCACTTGTTTTCCATGCTGTACATTCATACCTTGTGAAAAAGTATGCCTCATCTTATTTCACTGATAGACCTGGATTTCAGTATGTTACGTTCACCTCCTAGGGGTCAAATGACCTGAATGGAGATTTCAGTAGAAATTCACTTGCCTACGTCTCAGGAAGAGGAAAGTGGTCAAGAGACTAGGGGCACTGGAGGTAGAGAAGGTGTTTTTATCTTCATTCTGATGGTTTGGTTTGTCATACTTTCTTCTGGCAAGTGTGCTGGTGAATGGGGGAGGGAAAATGGTAAAATTCTTTCTGGGTTATAGAGTAAATGGCAGATGAATCAAGTTGCTATATTTTAGTTTGGAGGAATGAGGCTTTCTGCGAAGAAGGTATAAGAAGATGATTACTTGAAGGGTAAGGATAGTCATTGAAACCACTGAAAACCAGATAAGGTGCTTTAGTGGCTTTATATGAGTTGCTCCTTTGACAGCTCTTAACTATGACTGTAGTAGATGCTGTGGTATCTTGTGCAGGCCCCTTTACCATTCCTCCTGCTTCTGGGAGTTCGAGCAGCTGATGACTCACAGTTAATTCTATCTCTTGGAATAGTCTTCAGCTGAAGAGAGCCACTTCGTCCTCTCCAGGGACAGCCCACATCCAGGGGTAAACAAAGGCCTGCCCCCTCAAAGTAGAACTCTGAAGGGTCATCCAGCTCCAGAGCTCTCCCTGGATCGGCTGAGGCCTTTGTTGCATTTCAGTTCCTCCATCTTCCCAATCCTACTCCCTTCACAGCCTCACAGCCGCTGATCCCATCACGCTCCCCGGTAAACTTGCCTCACACTAATCTTTGTCTCAGTCTGCTTCCTGGGGCACTTGGGTCCAAGACATGGACCATCTTCAAAATTGTGTCCCAGAACCAGGATCCAACAAACTGAAGCCCATATTTTTTGCCAAGGACTCACCACAGGCATGAAGATACACATTTAAATAAGACCTGTGACCACCCCACAGTCTGAAGCTGTCAAGAAACAATAGGGATCACCCAGGAATGCTGCAAATTGTCCCTGGATAACTTCCTCCAGAACTGAGCAATGACTCCTTTCCTTCTCTTTCCCATCCCTTTTCTCCGCAGTCCTGTTCTGAGTCCCTCTACCTCTATTTGTCTTTGTAATTCAGCTTCATGTACCTGCCCAGTGAGGCATAAACGGTGATATTTGTCTTTCATATCTAGCTCGTGGAAAAGTGTCTGGAAACATGATGAAACTGGTCTCACCCTGGATTGTGATGAAGAACGGCATTTCTCACTAATTATAAAGAATATAGGATCGCTGGATCTATTGATTTCCATTAACTTGTGTGGAGTTATGAATCTTAACATGGAAGTCCACAGCTATAGGTACCTTAGGAGAGTGTTTTATAGCAAGCAGGGCTCTAGAGAGTCCCATAAAAATCAGCTTTTGATGCTCGTCTGAGGGTTTATGACTTAAAAAATTGCTTGTGCTTTATCTGCAAATATCTCCCAGCCATCGTTTGTAATACTGGCCTGATTGAGGCGGAGGCTACTACTGAGTTGAATGCAGAGCTCTACAACTCTCCTAAAATCAGCCGTTTTCTTCCTTCACTCCCCTGTTCTTTTACCCATTGTTGAGGACTTATCTCCTTACCAGCAGGAACCTGTTCTGGACGTCATCACTCATGTTTTGGAAAGATCCCCTCCAAAGTTACCGAGCAGGCATTGCCATCTTACCTGAGTGCTTTGTTAATTAGACCCTCATCTCAGAGGGCAACGCAGATTGCCATGTGATGCAAGGGATGTCAAATAAAGGAAAATAGGCCTTGTGTCCCAATGAAGCCAGGTTGGTCCGTCTTAGATAAGTTTTGATGTCAGAGATCTAGATATTAGATGCTTAGAGATCCAATCAAAATCCTAAGTGAGTTTTTTCTTCCTTACTTTTCTCATTCAATCAGTAAGCCTTGATGAACACCCACTTTGTACCATCATATGCATGTACCTCCTTTCTGTTTCCTTCCCTTTTCTTTCTTCCTGTTTGCTTTATTTCTGCAGCAAATAAACACAGAGGAAGTCCAGCCCTTCCGAGGAGACAGCTGGGTTCTTATTTTTGTGTATAAAGAAGAGTGGTTCATCAGTCCACCTAGGAGTAAGCAAACATTGGAGAACTGGCAAGCAGGGCCACAAGGAGCTGATAGGAATGTCATTTTCTGTCATTACAATTGAGTGTATACCTTTCTAATGACCAGAATGCTGGTGTCTGCTATTCCTTCCGGGTATCAGAGGCTGCCAGGAATTAGAGAAGGGGCAATGGATGATCTTGAGAGATATTTGGTCCACACTAAGGTAGAAACTAACAAACTATTCCTTCTGCTTTTCAAGAACATAATTTTCTGTTGGCTTGGGTCTTCCAGATACAATGTTTGTCTGCTGTGTGCTGGAGACTTCCTGGCAAATCTTGATACTCAGTGTTATTTTTTCTAGTCTCCCTACATACCTCTGCCTTTCTGTTTGCAATCATCAGTATATATTGCCCTTCTAATTTCAACATATACCTATTGCCAAGTCCATGTACTATGACTTATTGATTACATATGGAGTCGTGGTTTGTTAGCACAGAGATTTTAGGATCAGACAGTCCTAGGCGGTAGACATGCAGGTAGGAACTGGCTCACACACTCACACACAAAAACCCTGATTTGTAGTGCTTGCTGATTTCCATGGTGTAAATACTCCCATCATGGCCAATTTCAAGCTACCAAAGTGAAATCACTGAATAAAGAGTTTGGAAAAGATGAGAGCATGGTTCTCATCAGCTTGTACTAGGCACCATCGGCCTGAGGCCTGAGCCAGGATCTATCCTTTATCAGCCCTGGGGAACATGACTTACCCTCTCTAAGTCTCAGCTTCCTCACGTGTGAAATAGGATTAAGATGAAGATAATTGCTCTAAAGTTTTATTGTGAGGATTCAATGATATTTCATGTACTGACCTTAGCAGAAGGAACATAATAACCATTCTCTGAGGGATACCTAGTTAGCCAGGTATACTAGGTACCTTAATCTCAGCAGAAATCCAGCTCTCTGGAGTAAGCATTACTTCTGGTGAACTTCCCAGTATAGACCAACTCTGCTCATGATGTTGGTTTCAGTTGTGGAAAGAGCCTGGCCACCTTTGGCTTAGTAGATACACTTCACAAGCAAAGTGGGGCTGGCAGCTCTGCTTATCTCCTGTAGCTCTGTTATCCTATTTACTCGATAACTGATTATTGGTTATTAAGTGGCTGCTGTTCACAAAAGAGTGTGCTGTGCTAGATGTTGCGAGGAGAAATACCTGAGCAGGTCTAGACCTCCCACAAGCAGTTTATGGTCTAGTGGAGGGAGGGAAACCGATGTGTACAAGTTACACAGAACGGTGGAGCCAGCTGGGCTGAGGGAGGGCAGGATAACACTTTGGTGCTGCAGGATGATGCCTCCCAAGAAGCCTGCTGTGCTTGGTCAACACCCCAGCTTTAGAGACAGGCAAAACGTGGAATGTGCTTTCCTGGTGTGTGAACCCTGCCTCAGTGTGTATAAAAAAGGCCTTTGCTCTTCTAATCCCTTCTGGGACTGTGTACTGCTTTAAACCAGAATCTCAGTCGGGGAAATCTGAATCTTTTAATATGAGTTGAGACACAATTTTTTAATTCTCAGAATAAAACCACATGCCCCCTACTCCACAGAGTTCCATCTCGGCAAGTCGCAGTCAAGAGGCGCACACTAAGTACTTGGAAATGAAGCTGATGATGAGGGCAGAGGCCTCTGCCAAAAGAGTAGGTGGCCTACTGCACACTTCGAAGTTTCCCCAGTTTTTTCACCAATCCACTTCTTCTGGACTGTATAGAGAAGGAGCATCCAGCAGGTCGACATTTGTCCTCCTTAGGCAGTGCCGAAGCTATCCTTGTCAAAATTTTCCTCTCCAACTCCTGACTTGCTGAGAGTTTGAATGTTGTATCTGACATCTAGGGGATGCTTTGGTTTAAAGAAATGGAAATTGATTTGGTAATTTGCATAATATATTCATTTGAATTGTCTGTCTTCTTGTCAGGACTGTAAACATTTTGAGAGTAAGGGGCTTACTCTTGCACCCAGCCCCCGAGGACAGCTGATGTTCTCGAACGCACAGACTCACCCCTGCAGCGCCATGGCTGCAACCTTGCCAGGAGGGGTTGTTATGATGCCTTTTACATAGGTACCGAAACACAGGGTTTCTAACCTCCCCAACACTCCACCCTTGTCAGGAGTGAAGCCAAGGTCGCCTGACTCCGAAGCCCCACTCCCCAAGCCTGTGCTCTGATCACCTCCCACTCTGCCACTCTCCAGCAAGGCACTGCCTCTGGCCGCCGGGATGCAGCCCAAAAGGAGCTTGGTTCTTATCAAAGCTGTACGCCGTACACAGACATTCCCTTGTCTAGTTAAGGAGGTCAGATATTCAGATTAACGTAATTTTTAAATATTTAATTTCGCTATGCTTTTAAGGCCATCAAACTGATTTTGCTTTCAAGAATTTACTGAGCCACTTTGAAGAGATAAACTTATGCAAAACTCTGGCCCACATTTTCCAATAAAATTGGTCCTGTGTTCCTCAGAGTCACAAAGAAGGCTTTGATTAAAACTCAGAAACCAGTAGCTAACCCGGGATAAAGAACTCCCCGAACGTCATGCTTCTCCTGTCTTCTCCTAGTGCCCCAAGAGGCCATCTTCTTCACATGAATATTTTTCTTTGCTTTAATTGCTCCTCAGCAACAGAAAAGAGTCTGAAGGCACTCAACTGGGAAATGATAACCATTTGTTTGTAGATGTGTGTATTAGTGTAACGATTTTGCATCTTCCATTTAAATATAGAAGCTGGGACGATGCTCTCTGAAGTGCTACCACCTCTTCTGGCCGTGGCTCCTGCCTCATTTCCTTTGCTTATGTCCTGTATTTGGGCTCACACATTGCTTAACATCTCCTTTGCTTGTCAAAAAAATGCAGTGTGCACATGCACGTCTTCACTATCCAACTAAAATGTTCCTTCTCCATGAAGCCTGTTGTAATCTCCAGGCCAGAATTCACTGACAGTTCTTCTGGGCGCCAGTGGCCCTTTCTACCATTCCAGCAGCTTCACCTGCTGCCAGAGGGATTACAAATTGGGAGTGTACCTGGCTTTCCAAACTCCGCTCTAAGCTAATAGAGAAGCTTCTTGGAGACAGGAGCCCTGAATCATCTATGCAGCCCACCTTCCCACCAATTTGATGCTTTGTATATATTAGTGGTCTGTAAAAGCTATCTAATCAGATCTCTGCTCTTCAAAAATGTATTAAAATATAAATGTATTGGGGAGCGTCCAGAACTCCCTTTCCTAAAGCAATTGGTTGCTCTGACAGTATTAAGAAACAATGGGGTCTGGTTCACAATAGATCTTAAATCACTACATTGTTCACTCTTTCCATATATTGCAGTTGGATAGTCCAGTTCCTTGTTATGTCTTCCTACTATGAACCTAACAAATTACATCTTCTCTTCTTGGTGCCAAAGTATGGGCCTAATTAGCATTAATTCTTCAGTGCATTTTAAATATATCCACTTTCCTTTTTTTATTTTTCACTAGAATAGATTATTGGTGCTACTAAAGGCCTCTCGTGGCTCTAGAAAAATGACTCCTACACGTTACCCACCGCTTCTCAAAGTTCTCCATTAATTTCATGGAGCTATTGCACTATTTCTACGTCTTTTGATATTCTGTTTTAAATTTGCTTATAAATTATTAAATCACTCCATTTTAAGCCATTGTTCCTTTCTTTCGCTGTGGCATATTTTCAAATTAGTTTGAATATCTTTCTTTGCCAATGATGGCAGAAATCCACTTACTCAAGAGACTTTAGATATTGTACCCACTGCAGCATTCAGGAGATAAATTGATAAGAGATGAATTCATTATACATTTCCTTCAGAATCCCGACTCACTGGGAGGTCAGCTACAGTATCAGTTTTGTAAAACTCTGCACCCACAGCACCTAGAACAATTTGTGGCACTGGAGACAATCAGTAAATATTGGATTAATGAATGACTGATTGAATGAATGAAAGAATACTGGTTCTATCACTTTGTGTCCTTAGACATATTGCTTAATTCTTCTACATTTGTTTCTTTATCTGTAAATTAGGTTTATTGTCAGGACAATGTGTAATAGTCATATAAAACTCTTAGCAAAATAAGCAATAATAAATGTTTGTTGTCACTGTCGTTATTTCTCTATACATTTTTTTCTCATTGTCCCATCTGTTCCATGTTATTCAGGCTGAGCTCTCCTGTAAGTAAGGTCCTCCACCAACTTTTCTTGGTGGGAAGTGCCCTCTCCTGACCCTGACCTCTCAAAGTGTTTGTCTTGAACATGGCACTTACCCCTCTCTGTCTTTTGTGTTCAGCTATTCTTTGAGTGCCCACAAGGTATCCAGCATTGTGCTGGGTTCAAACATTGATTTTTGGAGGTTATTGTTGGGTTATTTCTGAAGCTTGACTGGAAGCTCCTTGGGAGTAGGTCTGTGTCTGATTCAGCTTTTTAACCTCACATTGTCCAGCATTATGCTTTGCATTTAGTCCTCATATCATATATATTGAAGGAATGAATAGATGAGTGAATCACCCTAGCTGAATCTTAAGCTACTAAATGCACTAAATCCATTCCATCCTGTCCATTACTGCATTTCTTGGGGACACAAGAGGAACTGGACTGTGAGATGCTTGAACTCTCTACACACTGACAAAAGCCCACAGACCTCTGAATTTTGGGTTTATGAGCCCCTGGAATTGTGTTGCTTGACTCCACATTTGATTTAAGCCGTTGACTCTGCTCCCTTTGACAAATGTTTCTACTAGGAACTATGATTGCTATGTCATCTTGGAAACAAAATTATATAGTGTTCAGTGATATGAAGATGAGGTTTGGTTGTTAAATTTCTGTCAACTGTAGAATACAGATTGCCAACTGCTGATTAATTTTCTTTGTTCCATTAAGATCTACTCTAGTGCTGGTCTAGTGACCTGGGGGCTCAGAAGTGATTTCTTGCCCTGGGTTAGAGCCATCAGCCTGCAACATATAGACACCTTATTTTCTCCTTCATTCTTTGCACCTGCATGCATATATTTTTTTCCTACATATTTGCTTTTATAACCCAAGCCACCTGCTCATTGCATATAGCTCATCTTCTTGATGTAATGTCACAACCAAACCACCAGACACTGACATAAAATTCCCACTATGATGGCTTAGACCACCATTAGTTTTGCTTTTTTTGCCATCCCAATAATGGGTTCCTAAGTTTAAATTTACTTTCTAATTCAAAGCAACCATAGTTTTGCTAATTACTTTAAATGGTTTCTGTGTAAAAAATTACTTAGCATTAATGGCATTCTTTTAGGAGTGAGTTACAGCCATTAATTAGCCAATTAATACAGCATCCTTGGGTAGAAGAGTTTATCAGCCTGGATTCCATTTTATGGATAAAGGAACTGAAACAGGTTGACTCCGACTTGCCCCTTGGAGCTCTGCCTTTTACCACTTATTTCTCTGCCCCTTCCTGCACTGCTCGTTTTACCACATGTTCCCTCCCCCTAAACACCTGGCTTACAGATTGCAGTGTGTGTGTCTGTATGTATAGTGGGACAAAGAGAAAAGGTGGGGAATAGCTATGGCACAAGAGAAAACTTGATGACTACCACCAAGAATTAAGATAGAGAAGACCCTGCCCTGGGAGAGGAGAGGATTGGGTTGACACAAGAACTTATATTTCCAAACGGAAGTCACATTGTTAAGCATTTTTCAGATGTCTTTGTATAAGGCAATCCTGTTTTCCAGTGGCATCGCCAAAGACCACCCCCATGCCCAGAATAGGGATCAGGCCATTTCCCTATTACACTGACTGAGTGCCCATCCCCAAAATATATCTCCTGTAGTGCATATAGTCATGTGCCTAATAAACTTAGAGTGTGCAAATTTTGCTGAGTAAAGCTCATCATGAAAAGGTAAATGTATTGATGTAATGTTTCTGGGGTAATAATTTTGATAGCACAAGTTCAGTAGGCAGCATTTAATTACATGCACTGTGGGCACACGAAAAGAAAGTGGTGTGTGCAGCCCTGGAGTTTGAGGTAGCCAAGGTTATGGTGAGGGCTGTGAAATCAACACGGAGAGTAGAGAGGAGCCCCTTGGATGGGGCTGAAAGGAGATGTCTTCACTGTTACAAATGATGGCGGGAAGGTGAAGTATGCTGTGGAATTCACACATCATCTTTGAAGCCCTCCCCGATGAATTCCACAGCATTCTGTCATTTGACCAAACAGTAGAAGGCATATGTATCAAATTTTCAGAGGATGTAAACATAAAAGGGAAAGAAAATGCTTTCAAATACTGCGTCAAGGTTCAGGGTGACCTCAGACTTCAAAAGCAGGCTAATGGATATCTAAATTAGTAGAATCCAGATTCAAATTCAGCTCTTGGCTCGAAAATCTGTGCCCTGTTAGATCCGACAAATCCCTTACAAAGGATATGATATTCCCAGAACATTTTTAGTAGTCAGACAATATCTGAAATGTTATGTCCATTTCTGGAGTGTATAGACCAATGCTGTCCAATAGAAATATAACATGAGTCATATTTGTAGTTTAAAATTTTCTACTACCCACATCAACAGACAAAATAATTTTAATAATAAAAATACACAGGCAAAATTAATTTAAATAATGTATTTTATTCAACTTAATATGCATAAAATATAATTTTGTAGTATAATGAATATAAAGTATTAATACCGTATTTTACATTGGTTTTCATGCTAAGCCTTCAAAATCCATTGTGCATTTTACACTAATGGCACATCCCAATTTGAATTCTGTTATCATCAGAAATATTTCTTCTACAAGATTTCCTAAAATTTACAGTTGAAAAAATAGATTCACATATTCAAGTTGTTTAAACATATTTAAAAGTTTCCCAAAAATGGAATCAAGTAACAATTTTTAAATTTAAATTTGAACTACTTAAATTTAAGTGCAATTTCTAAGTCAGCTCCTCAGTTGCACTGGTCACATTTCATGCGCTCAGTAGCCATGTGAAGATGGTGGCTAGCACGTCGGACAGTGCAGGGCTAGATTCAGAATCATGTCCAGTGTGGGCATCGGGATGAAGCAGAGACTCAGTCAGGAACAGGGGGCAGATCAGAAGAAGATGTTTGAAATCCATCAGGGACACAGTGGAAGGAAGCTGAACTGAACGACCTCTGGTTTGCTCTGAGTTTGTCCACTTTTGCAGAGCCCCAATCCAGTGATTGCCATTTTGCCTTGCTGTTTTCCCAGAGGCTGTTGAGTCTTTGCTGACTTCAGAAAACAAAGCCTTAGCATTTTTAGTCTTTGTATAGTTTGCATGCCACCTGTTTACCTTTCTTTCTAGGAATGCTCACAAATATTATTTTATCAACTTTCCTCCTGGTTTCTTCATAATTATCCCAATTTTGGTGATGAAAAATTCAGGAGGTTTCTGAGAGGAAAAGTAGTCAAGTGTTAGTGTAGGAACCTTGTTTTCTGGAGAAATAATATCTCAGGAGGGCTGGTGCCTACGTTCAGACTCCCTATTGTAGAGCCAGGAGCATAACAGAAAAAAAAAAAAAAGTGTGAAGCTGATGGTAGAAGATGGCCTTGTTCCCAAAACGTGAGTGACGAGTGCTGATTGACGGTGATGAAGACACTGCAGGGAGCAGCCAAGCGGGAGAGATGACATAGCGCCTGCCAAGAGCATCGCGGAGAACTCAGACTGGACCTCCTGAAGGTGTAGACACCAACTCGATGCATATGCAGCTCTTACAGAGTAACTCTTTGAGGAACATTGGGAAGGGATTAGGAAAGAAAACAGAAGCAGCAGCCAAAATTTAGAGCCCTTTCTTGGGACTTTCACTTAGCCACATGTTGAGAATACGGCTGTACTTTCCAGGTGGCGTACAGAAAAAACATGAGAGAAAAATTAGGAAAGACTTAGTATAACAATGATATGAACCACTTGGGATTTTTTTTTTCCCTGATCTGATAAACTGTAGGGAGCTCCATGTAAGTATAAGCACAATACAATAAAAACATAAAAACCCAAGTAACTCATTAGATTTCTACTGCTATTTACTTTTTTTCATTTATTTATTTGTACAAAGTGTTTTGGCAGCTAAACTAAGAGTAAATTGTTGATTTGAAATATGTGAATATTTGGGCTGGGGGTCGGGGAGACAGGGTTTATAAAGGTGTCTTTAAATCCATGAAAAAGATGATTTCCCAAGATGACATTAGAGTCCTGACTGAGTGAAGATATCATGAGCCTTTCATTTTCTTTGACGTCTTACCAAGTGATAGGGGCTGAACAGGGATGCCAAAGGCCAGCAGGGGTGGGCAATGAGACAGGCAGGCGTTATCCTTTCCAGGTTCAGAGCAGAATCCGTCCACTAAAATGTCCAAGAGCGATAACCACTCCTAGAACAGAGAACTGTCATCTGGCCCCAGGCTGCACCCCACTTGCTAATGAAATCTTGTTTTAAGCTTGACGGAGAGGTGTCACTTTTTGAGAGCTGTGGTAATTATTGCGAGAGACGGTGTTAGGCTAAGAGGAGAACAGGCAATGAGAAGCCTGAGTCTCTTGTGCTGTGATTTAAACTGTGGTCTTAAACTGTGCACTTAGCTTTTCCTTTCTGTGGGTTTCATGGCTTTGAGACAAAGGCAAATAACAGAGTCAGCCTGTCACTGACCTCGTGGGATGAAAGGCTTTCCTTATACAGCCTTCACGTAAAGTTGTCTCCAAATCCATAAGCACATAAAATATACCTTGTTCTAGATTAAGTCTTAAACAGCAACAGCTGTCTTCACAGTGGGGATTCTTCAACATTTAGGTCCAATGGCAATAAAAGTAGTATCAACAGACCTAGTAAAAGTTAACCTTTAAAAAAATATTATTCTACTTCTCTATCTATCCACACATATATATTTTTTAATCTGGGCACTTCATTTTGTAAGTACTTGATAATGAGGCAGAAATAGTCGTGGGGTTGAGCCAAAGAAATGTGTTGAGTGGAATTGGAAATGGCTCAGAACCCAAGAGGAGCCGGTTGAGTTGGGACTAGAAGCAGGGGTGAGTAAGGGGAAGGAGGGCGGCCCTCCAGAGAGTGCCTACATAGTAAGTTGTTCAGACATGGATGTCCAAGTTCACAGACAATGCATAATTACACCGGAGTCAAGGGTACACAGAAATAGTCATGGCATAAACTTGATAAAATGTGGTTGCGTTAAGGGGACAGAAAGGTGTGTGGTCTTTTGAACCCTGGCCATGATCCACAATGTGTCCAGAACTGCCCCACAGGTCTGAGGGGGAGATGCTGTTACCATATGTGGTAAAGCCTTTAAATGAATTCAATTCCAAGATCCACATCCTGCCTCCAAGGACCCCCTAGAGTCATGAAGACAGTTCCACACATGGATTCTGAGGCATAATGGATGCACGTTAAAGTGTGTGGTTGGCAGTGCTCCTATGATGCACTGGTGTCTTTTTCTCTTTTTTCTTTTTGAGTGTGTTGACACATGTCCACTCACATAAATAAACATTCCCATCTCTCCTGGTCTGTTTGGAAGCATCGAGAAATTCATGTGGAGGAAAAACTCATTTGTCTTTAGAAATTTAAAAAGCGAATGTTTCAGAAAAGAACTGGAGAGAGGGGAGAGGCATTTTTCAAAGGATCAATAAATCAGCATCTAATTTTTTACTAAAATAAGCACCAGCTATTTTTATAGTCCAGGTGGAGATTGTGAGAAAGGAATTATAAGATGGAGAGATACAAAGAATCTTTGTGTTTCTTTGACAGCCAGAACATCTTCAAGCAGATGTAAGATGTATGCCTTACACATCTGTGAATGTGGATGATTATTACACAGAAAAGTGGTTCTCTTGGTAGCCAAGCAGATGATCTGTGTTTATTCTCCCTCTATATTAATATTATTACTACTGTTACTGTAATTATTAAATGACATTAATATGCCTGACCACTATAAATATAGAAGGAGCTGTATTTTATGAGCAGAATCTAAGGACGTATCCATTCATGTTGACATTCAGAATCCTAGTTGCTAGTATCTTGTCAACTAATGTGGAGTGAGAACAGGGCATCTTATGCCAGGAGCCATTATCAGAAGCAGGCACAAGTGTAGTATCAGCTTTGCAAACAGCAGAAACTAGAGGCAACAGATGGGGAGTGGGGAACGTCTTTCTACTTGTTTCTGCATCCCTACGTCTTAGGTGATGAGAGAATTTACAAAGAGGCTTCCTCTTCTCTGAGGTCCGTTCCCCATTAACCTGATTCCTTTCTAGAGTAATTCCTTTATAATTAAAGGTCGAGTTATGTTGTTTTCCTGGAAAGACATTAAACTGTTGACAGCTGAGGTTACAGCCTGAATTTAGCCATAGCCAGGGTCGCAGATGCTCGTGTTTTCACGCAAGAAGCAATAAACATTAAAAAAAAAAATCTAATGAGTAAATAAACATGAGAACCTTATAATTGAATTGTCAAAGAAAACAGTTCCCCTCTTGTGCTTCTCACATGGAAGTCTTGATGCTCAGGCTTGGCAGGAAGGGTCATGACAAGCAGAGAAGCCAGATGAACACCAGAAAAGAAGGAAGGTCTAATCTTTGCAATTTTGTCAGTTCACTAAGTCATTTGTCATGTTTCATCACATCATCCTGAGTTCTCTATTCTCCCTGGGGGCCCAAGTGATCAGCCCTGAAGCTCTTAGCTTCCGATGTGATAGCAAGACTCCGTATTCCTAGGAGCAGAGCAAAAGACGTTGTATGCTCTAAGCCCAAGGAGCCATTTCGGCTCAGCACTCCTTTATTTAGCACGTCCTATGGGGATGACTCTGCTCTCAATAAACTCGCAGCCCACTGTGGGAGAGTGACCTATGGAGATGGTGATGGGCCAGGCTGGCAGAGGTAATACCATGCATCAGAGGTGTGAACTGCGTGTTCTGGGAGCCCGGAGGAAGAGGAGGTTATCATTGAGAGGTACTGTTGGGGGAACACTTGAAGGCCAAGATGGAACGTGCGATAAAACCTGAAATGGGTCAGATTTCAACCAGTGGAGTAAATGTGGCAGGAAGAGAATGCTAAACTGAGGACATAGCAGCAAATACCCGAGGATGTGCTCAGGAAGCAACGAGTGGTTTACGTAGCCTGAGCATCCAGGTTAAGGGAGATAAGGCTGGAAAGAGAGGTTGAGACTAACTCACAGTGGTCTTTAAAGGGATTAAAGAATAGGGAGTCTGCACCTGATTGTATGGGACATTATTGCAAAACAGCAACAGACCTGCAGTTCAGTAAGAGGGTAGTTGCTGAATGAATCCAGATGTACCACTCCACCTCCACCTTCTCGCCTGAGCTTGAGACCTAAATATCAAACTGCCTCTTGAGTAGCTTTATCTGGATTTCTCATGTAAAATCTTGCATCTAGCATGTCCAAACGTTCTACCAATCTAATTTACTCCTCCTTTTTGAGAAACAGCACATCCACCCACTCAGTTGGTCAAACTAAAAAGAAATGAATAAATAAAATATCATCAAGTGCCCTGTCCCCCACTTCCCACATCAAAACAGGTATCACGTCTGATGGATCCTGACTCCTACGTCATTAATCTGTTTATTTCCTCTTACTCTTTGCCATCCCACTTTCTTAAAGCAGGCCCCCATCAGCTGGTTCAGATCTATTTTGTTTTCCTCCTCAGTTCAGCCTTCATGTGTATACTGGTTATTTCTTGAAAAATGCTAAGTTCGTGTAACTTGGAGATTCTGAAATCACCGTTGGCTCTTCATTGCAAGAGGACAAAACCATGTGTCTTAGGATATCAAAAAGGAACCATCACAATTTGGCCTCTTCTGCCTTTTCTCCTTTCAATCCCGACAGCTTTACCCCACCCACCCCCAACACACACACACACATGTCTGGGCTTGAGTTTTCCAGATGCACATGCTTATTCTCTTCTCCCTGCTTTTATACAAAATGCATGCTCAGCATGGCATATCCTTTCCCTGCTTGGCAAACTCCTACTCATCGTTCAAAACCCAACTGGATTATTTCCTTTGTCCTCCCTTCACAATGATCAGTTCACGACTCTGTGTTCCAGTAGTACCTAGTGCACAGAGTGAAGAGTTTAGCACTTTCAATCTGCTCCATTTTTATACGCTATTTTCCCATATCTGCCACTCCCACCAGGCTGTGAGCTGCTTGAAGGTAGTGATTTGGTCTGATTGATATTAGTTCTCCTTCTGTCACCTGATACACAGGAGGCACCAATCAATGTCTGTGGAATTAGTGAAGGACAAGGATGACTCCTGTCAGAATCTTGGTGTTCAATTGATGATTGATGTACCATTTCTTAACCAGGCTCTCAAATATCCTTTCAATTTACTTTTATTCTTCTTTAAAATGAGTTAATAGAGATAAAACATCTAACACATTATTTGTACTTGGCAAATGTGTCATTCCCACCAACACACAAACACGCACACTTTTTAAGGGATAATTTATGTCTTTAAAGAAGAATAGTTACCAATGTAGCTTACGAAAGAGAACATGAACTATGAAATGAATTTGATATATACTTTCATCCTAGAACTTTAAACATTAGATTAACTTCTGATCCTTTAGGAAAACGTCTTCTTTATATAGAGTACTCAAATATTAGATTGTTTATTTATTTGTTCACCTTTTTTTCTTAAGATTTTTTTTTATTTTTCCTTTTTCTCCCCAAAGCCCCCCAGTACACAGTTGTGTATTTTTAGTTGTGGGTCCTTCTAGTTGTGGCATGTGGGACGCCACCTCAGCATGGCCTGATGAGCAGTGCCATGTCCACATCCAGAATCCAAACCGGCAAAACCCTGGACTGCTGAAGCGGAGCACGTGAACTTAACCACTTGGCCATGGGGCCGGCCCCTATTTGTTTGCCTTTTGAAGTGGCTGCTTCTATAAATTCCTCTTCCTCTATTTAATCTTTCCTCTGTATTCCCACTCTCCCCCCACCCACCCACCTTCACTCTCAACAAAGGTGGGTTAGGTATTTGTTTTGGATTTTGTTTGCAGTATTAGATTTAATGAAGAAGGAACAGTTTTAATTTGGTCACGTGTTTGGTCTGAAATTTTACCCTAAAAATCCTCAGCCAGAAGTCATGTTTGTCTCATTTGTCATCCATGACGCTTGCCGTGCTGATTTGTGCTCAGACTCCTCCAAGAGCTTGTTAGGTCATTGTTATCCAATTATATTCTACGGTCAAAACCATTTTAATACTGGGAGACGGAAGAGGTTAGAAGAGTCTCTGTTTGCTTCAAAAATAAATTAAGATTCCTCACCAGCCTCCCACAAATGCAGGCTGGCCTTTGCTTCGAATGCCATGGCCCCGCCGTACCTGACCTGGCATCATGTCTCTTGTGCTCTCGCCAGAGACGAATAGTTGACCAGATGCATCTCACAACGTGATGTTGTCAAGTACGGAAGAATGACTCCGTAAAAACAACAGATTTTTGAAAACTTAACAAGTCCAACTGTAGTTACGTTCATCTGGTTCTCCTGACAGCAAGGCTTCTCTTCCTTATTAACAAAAAAATAAGAAAGAAAATACTCAAAATAGGAAAGACTAGAGATAGCAATAAATGTATTTCTCAAAGAGCCCCCCAAAGAGTTCTTCTAGGGTTTCTAAAACTTTCCTGAACTGAACTGTAAAAGAAGCGATGTCCCTTCAGTTGCTGCTCCCTGAAACCATAAAAGTTAAGGGAATGACCAGAGGTGAGTCAAATGTGAACTCAGTCTTCCTTTCTTCATGGTCTCAGCTCCAAGCTCTGGAGGGAAATGGGCCATGTGCACATAGTCTCCTTTCTGACTCATCATGGTCCCTTCTCTGTCCTTCTCCACCAGGCAGCCTTGAGAACCATTTGTTCATATTGCAGTATAGCCATGGTCTCACAAGGATGCTGACATCTTCTGTGGTGGAGAGATGCAGGTTACTCTAATTGGGTCTTCCTTTCCTTCCTCTTCCAAATCGCTTGCATGCCAAGCTTATATTTTCCCATTTAGCACTCTCTTCAGAAACACCTTCTCTGCCTCATTTGATGCAAATTTTATGACATTGCCTGTTGGCAACTTGCTGCTTAAAAGAAGCCCAAAAAAGAGTTGAGCTATGAAAGTCGTAAAAGTACTGAACCAGAACATCAAGCCTGAGAAGAGTCTAGGTGAAACATCTGTGTTTGGTGATTTAATTGATAAAGATGTTAATTTGGCAAAGGAACTGATAATGCTTGATTAATTCATCCAGATTTTTATTTCTAACTTATAGTTAAAGATCAATTTGAAGGGCATTTAAAATATAGCCTTAAGGGGCAGGTTGCTGGTGTAAATCGTTGTGGTAGGGTGAGAGATAGCAGCATGACAGGGCCTTGAGGGGAAGATGGGGAAGGTAGGAGCCTAAGCTAGACTTCAGCCTTATCACTGACTGCAGAAGGGGAACTGGGGCACAGAAGGTTATCACGGGCCTACATGGTGGTGGCACACATCCCATCTCCTTACTTTCCATTGGCTTGAGTCAATCACATGGCCGTGCCCAAATGCAAGAGAAGCTAAGAAGTCTAGTTCAGCTGTGTGCCCAGGGAGAGGTGGACGCTAGCTCTGATGAGCAGCTAGCTATTGCCAACATAGGACTGGGGCCAAGACACATCATTTCTGGGCCTCAGTTTACTCACCTGTAAGATGTAAAGGGGGCGATGATGCTTAAGATTCTGCTTCTAACTCTAATCTGTGATTCCAGGTCAGATCTGATTCTCCCACACCATTTGCAGTTCATTCTTAGAGAAATTTTCCAACAATTAAAAAATTTGTAAAAAAAGAACCTAGTGAGAAGTGAACGACAGCACTTGTGTTAAGAGGAAGCGTTTTGTCAGACCTCTTTCCTATTCCCATTACGTAGGATGAAGTAGATTTTTCTTGCTCTTCTCCTCAGCCCCTTCTACCCTTTCCCCTCTCTACTTAACCCCAGCAGGCTTGTAAACAAACACAGCAGAAACAAAAAGCCAAGAGAACATCACCACACCACCACCACCCCTCCCCTCCAAGGTAATTTTGGATACAGGCCAGCTCCCTTTAGGATGGAGGCTAGGCATTTTGGCAGTTCCCTTTGGAATTTTGAGGCCAGAGTGCTGACAGTTGAGACCTTAGTGAATGGGCCTGCGGAGGAGCCAGTGCTGATTAACGACATACACATACACAAGCCGCACAAAGAATGTTGGCTCTTGCTGGGGTGGTGATGTCATCCCTAGTAACAGGTGGCAGCCCTCTTTCTCTGAGCCCTCCTCAAGGAGGTCTTAGCGTTCCCAGTCATGAATGCGGAACAATAAGGCGACCACAGGGTTAACTGCCACTTTCACTCGCTCTTTTGTGGGGCCGGGGCCTTTCCCATAGAAATGTCATTGGCTTGAACTGATTTCTTTTTTTCTGCTGCCCAAATGTCAGACTCTCATATAAAAGTGGATCATGAGCAACGTTGCCACCGAGGCCTTTTCAACGGCAGCATCGTGATGTGTGTGCTTTTCCTTGTGCAAATAGAAGTGAACCTGCCTCAGGGAGGGGAGTGGGACGTGAGCCTGCTCTGGGCTTCCCACTAGGAAGGATCATCAGAGCAGCATGAGACCTGCATTGGCTGTTGGGTTGATATTTCGCCTTTTTGTGTCCCCTGGTTTGGGAGCACAGCATGTCTTCCTGACTGAATGGCATGACAACAAAGTTAAAAGACCTCACTAGGAGTTCTTACAAAAAGTTGCAAATGGAACCTCCCCATAGTAACCTGTATCAGGATTGCAATTGGCCAAATGCTACCTAAATCGACACTTCTCAATCCTGTTACATCAGTAAAGGAACCTTTTAAACATATCCGCAGTACCTTCTATGTACTCAGCACATGAAATGGAAGACACAAAGAAAAAGATGTGATCCTTGCCCACGGGAGATTCGGTATGTCAGGATGGGCCTGGGGATCTCTATCTTTATAGTGATCAGGGTGGTCTGATCCTCCCTGGCCTCAGGCAGTGGTCAAGGCCTCCACTGTAGAAATAGAGATTGCAGTGGGGATGGAGAAATAGCATGGGCTTTGGACTCGCACAATATGGGTTTGAATCTGGACTCTACCCTGCAAGCTATGTGACCTTGATCAAGTCATCTAAGTTTTCTGAACCTGGCTTTCCATTATCTATAAAACAAGGAAAATTGTACCTTCTTCTTGGATCATTGTGATGTTTGGAATAAATTTGTGTCAAGCTCCCAGCACCATGTCAGACATAGTGTAAATTGCTTAGTAAACAGGTCTGTCTTTACACTAGACCTGTTCTTTCAGTCTCTTCTGTGTAAAATGTGAGGGTTGGACCAGATGACTTCTAAGCACCTTCTAAGCTTTAACATTCTGTGGTACTATTGTGGCGTTGGTGTCGACTTTCCAAGTGGATTGTGTCCAAGCAGCATGAAAAATGCCCCTGCCAAGGAAGAAGTCCCCTGACTAGGGTGAAATGTGGAAGTCATGAACCAAGCAGGGCACTGAGACAGCACCATAGCTGTCTTCAGTGATTTTAATTTATAAGATTATGGGAGGTCCTGTAAAACATCCCTGACTTTCCAAGACATCTTTTACAGTACCAACAGCCATGATTTAGCTGGATCCTTTTTCAGCTTTTTTGTAATTTCACCCTGTTCTATGCCCTGGGATAAAGGATCTAAGTTGACCCTTTCCATCTCGGGTAATACTTTTTTTTCACTTGTAGCACTAATTCTTTCACCCTTCAGAGCTTGGACTTGGTTCCAGACAGACAGATCTCAGCTCCAAAGCTTTCTAGCTTTGTGATCTCACACCGTCACTCAACATGCCTGAACCTCTAGAGCTGTGGCCACAAAATTAGTACTGCACAGTTGTTTGAAAAGTAAATGAAATGACTTGTGCCTTGCCCTCCACAAATATATTGGATGAGGAGGGGAGGTACTCAATACACGACAGTCCCCTTCTTAATTTCACAGGCAGGCCCATGGTCGTTGTGTCCATGCCTTTGGGAATACACAGATTTTGACTGTATCCCTCCTCCTGCCTGTTGCTCCAAGACCTGGTCTCTCCTACACAGAATCTACACTTTGGACACATCAATTACGTGTTCCTCACTACTTTGCCTGTCTTTGATATGGCTCGTATGAGCAAAGAGCCTATTTGTCCATTCTAGGTAAGGAGAAGATGGTTAGCCTTCTTATCGAGAGGCTGGGTGGCAATGTGACAGTGTTAAGAACATGTACTTTGAGGACAGGCACCCCTGACTTCCAATTCCAGCCCCATCACTTACTGGCTACAAGCCCTAGGGCAGATCATTTAATGACCGAGTCTCTGTTCCTGATTCATAAAATGGGAATAATCATGCCAACCTCGCAGTGTGATTGTGGAGATTAGGTGAGAGCATGTAAAGGAATCACAGAGCAACTAGTACTACTGTCATAAAAATAGGCAACATGGACTATAGACAGAACATGGGTCAGAAGTCAAAGACCAATGACTGGCCACATGACTACAGAGGAGCCATTTAGCCCCTCTCTGCCTTTTCTTAGCTGTCAAAAGGTGTAATAATTCTTCTCCTATGGATACCACACTGGTGTTTTTCTGTCTAAAAGGAGATAACATAAAAGTGGTGTCCTTATTATCCTATTAATGTTCTACTTATTCTTTTTGGTACTGTCCAGAGCTGGCTTCCATTCTGATGACTTGACATCTGATCTGTAGATATGCTTTTGAGGCATGAGCAATCTCTAGTTTATCTTCAGCAAACATGTTTGTGATAGGGATGTTTCATTTCTTTGGTTGAAATAACTGCTTTCCATTCTAGAGCATTCCTTAAAAGCAGACTTCCCATTCAGAAACTTCATTTGAGTTGGTGCCGATCAGCACCAAAACCAGTGCCTCTCCCTACCCAATTAGACAAAACCACTGTGCAGCCATTTCCAGATATGGATCTGCAACCACATTACATGTTTCTTTATTAATGAAACACAGCAAATCGCATCCTTTTAGAGGATACTCAGATTACCTCTGGGAGGAAGTACTTTGTTAATGAGCTGGACTGCCTTGTTTAGGGGGATAAGTTTTGTTGACATATCAGGTATCCTTTTGAGCCAGCATGCCCGAGTGCCTGGGAATTGGGGCCAGACAGCGTTTCATGACACAAGTTTCCTGAATTCCATAGCCTGAAATTTTCTGTAGCGAAGAGAGAGCTAGGTTATTTACACTGTGATAACATCTGCAGAAGAAATGGCTTGAATTTCAAAAGAGAAAAAGCGTTTTATAAATGGGTCACACCTGTGGCGGGGAAGCGAGACAGGTTAGGGTGGACAAATTGTCTGGACGAAAAAACACTCCATGTCTAGCCGGAGCTTGCTCACAGGACAAGAGGAAGGCTCAGGAAGCCTCCAGATCCCATGCTGATCATCAATCATGTCACTCCCTTCCTCAAAAACCCTTAAGTAACTTTCCGTTGCTGTAAAAATAATTAAAAAAAAAAAAAATTCCTAAACCCAACATACAAAGCCCCTGCCTCATCCCACCCCATTACTCCTTTACTCACTCTTCTGAAACTGCACTGGCCTTCTTTCACCAATCTCTTTCCCATTCCAGATGGTTACCACATGCTGGTTACTCCTAGAATGTTTTCTCCCACTCAGGTTGACTAGATTGTGCCCATTCTCCGAGACTCACCTTTAAAGTCTCTTGTTCAAACTGGAATTCTCTGTATGATCCAATCTAACTTTGGACCCCTTTTATGTGTTTTATTGTATTCACTGGTTTTCTTTCAAAGTACTTACTATAATTTCCAATGCTGCATTTGTGTGCTTATTTGTTTAATGTGTGTCTTTCCTACTAGACTGTAAATTCCGTGAGGGTAGGGATTGTATCTGTTTTGCTCTTTGTTAAATCCTTTTTATATCTGAGTAAAGTGCTTCGACAATAATAGAGGCTTATTAGATAAATTCCGAAATGAATTAATGAATGAATGAAGTCTTTGGTAGGGTTAAATGCTGAGCAAACAGGACAAAATATACAGTGGGTGCCCTCTCATCCATCCATCTAATCATAGTTCACTTGACCTGGCACCCTGGCATCATTATCACATTTGAAAGACCCTTTTAGAGTCAAGCTCTCCATCCACGTGGTCTGCAGCCTGCCCATTGTTGGATGGGCAGGAAAATCTAACAGAAGCATCTTCGTAGCAGAAATAAATTTTACAATGTTTCCAAACATTGGAAACCCTGAAGTAAATACTGCTGAAGACTCTGCCCTTTGTTTTAAATGGTTGTGATTTATGATGGAAAATCTTTCATAATCATGTTGTTGTTTAGTCCCTAGTGACAGATATACTTGGCAGAATGAGGGCAGGTCTCAGCACCAATTAGAATCGCCAAAAAAAAATTATTAGCCAGCACAGTTGTCCCCGCCTCTTTGCTTCTTTGTGATCTAGCCAGATATACGGATTGGGGATCTTGTGTAGAGGAGGATGACCATGATGCGACATGATCTGAAATCCTTGAATCAGAATGAGGAACTGGGACATAATGATTATCTTTGAAAGAAAAAGGAGAAGTCCACTGTTTGTCAGTAAGTATTCAAAGAGGTGCCATATAGAACAGGAGAAAATTTTTCTGTGTTTTGCTAGAGGGCTAAACCACATGAACATCATAGGGATACGTTTTCCATCAATACAAGGAGGAACTTATGGTCCCTTTTTGCATTCAGAAGTGAAGGACAACCTGTCATGAAGCTGTGAGGAGAAATCAGGTAGAAGTTGGTTGACCATCTGGTAGGGTATTGCAAAAGTATTCATGTATTGATTCTGAGATGAATACTGAAGCTCTCTCTACTCTAAGAGTTAGTAATTCTTATTCTGTTTGGAGTTATCAAAAACCGTGCATTAGTTTGATTTGGCTTTGGATTTAGGCTACTTTACTTCAGGGATGAGAAGGTCAGGCTAATTTTTAAAATTGATTTAAAAGCGAAATTAAATTGAAATTACATTATTTCCTCAATTTTACGTGACCAACTCATACATAGTACTCTGCAAAAAAGTCAGAAACTGAAAAGCTTTTCCAAGTGTCATTTTTATTTGTACTTTTTACTGTTATGCACCCAATTATGTTCAATTCAGCAAACACTAATGAACATCTATTATATGTATTCATCCAACAAATCTTTATTGCATATTTACTATGAGCCAGACCGTATTAGACACTGAGAACACAGACCTTGTCATTAGGAACTCATGGTCAAGTTCAGACAAGCGTCTCAGTGATAACAATTGCTGTGGCGACCGCCACGATGGATATTTGCATATGGCACTATGTGAGGCAAAGCAGACTACATAAGTCATCCTTCTATAAGACGAAGGGGTTAGGGAGGCTTCTAAGTGGAGGTTAACTGCTAAACACCCAGATGCAAAGAGGATGAGACACATCTTCTCTCCTCTAAGAATTTTCAATTAAGTTGATATTTTGGTGTCCAGAAGATACCTAAATGTTCACAAGGCACTAGGTTAGCTCTTTATGTATTGGACTGCCATCTTATTTCCTTAGCTATGACATGACCATTATATACTACTTTTCAACCTAATCTGGACTCCAGTCCCGCCATAAAAAAATTCTTAGGAGTCTAGAGTGAAGGTGATCCCAAATCTGAAGGTTGGAATGAAACGAGGTGAGGGGGGAGTCCTCCTTAACTTCTCCTAGTCTCTTCTGCATTTAACAATGGTAACGCTTGTTGTGTTCCAGACAAGGTGCAGAGTGTGATGTGGGAAGAAATGAAGAATTTGGAGATATAGAGGACTGAGACATTGGTGTCTCCAAAGACTCTGAGCTCCTGAGGTTTAGGACAAGGAGAGAGAGGAAGAGATTTATAGATGTGTGTTTGCTGTACAGGGAAGTGTGGGTCTTAATGCAAAAACATTGAGAACCTAGGGTCAAAATGTTACTACTCCCTCTTTCTCCCCTATTCACCCCAGCTCTGTCTCTTGGTTCTGAATTTTTGTTTTGTTACCTTGCTTCTTAAAGGCAAAAAGGATCTAGGAAAAATATATATAATTAGGGTTTGGGAAAGGGCAAAATAAATAAGTTATGTTCATTAAGATGTCTTCATAATTACACCTCCTCTGAGAATGAGATCTGCCAGGTTTTATTTCTTGTTCCTCCTCTGAAACTGATCTTCTGACTCAGTTTTCTTATTTTAATGGAATAAGAATGCTTGTTATCCTCACAATTTAAAGAGGTGTCCTGAGAATTCATTTCCTACAGCTTGAGTAGTCGAGAAATCTAATTCTCAAGCAGGAAGCATGAATGTTACTCTCTTTGTGATCCTTGAGAAACATTTATCGTCCATTTGCCCTACTGAGAAGCCAAATGAGCAGTGAGAAAAACTTGTCTTCTTAGGTTCAGAGAGAATCTCATCTGTGCAATTGGAGGAAGGAAACAGTTCCTAAATGCACAGCTAGGTCATTCGAGAATGTGCTCTTTGCGTTTGTATAGTGGTGAACTTCTGAGTATAGAATAAGGACCTAAAGTCCATCTCAACAGCACTTAAGTTAGAACTCAATGGGTAGCAATTAGGAGAAATTTAAAGCATACCCAGGAGGCTCCAAAAGTAAATATTTCTCTGGGCAGATGTGTTATAGCTGAATTAACTGGTGTTTGTGCAACTGCAATGAATCGGAGAGATAACAGTCTTTATTGCCTGTAGATGTAGCCTGTGATTTCAAAATACAAGTGGTGTTAAATGTTCCCAGTAGAGGTTCAAGCAGTTTGCTGAGCAAACCATTGCTGCTGCCAGGTTATGATCATACTGCCTTAGGTTATTTGTCCAATTCTAAGTAATGAGGTTCCCATCACCCTCCATTTGAGGTGTGTTTATCTTATGAGAACTTGGGTTAAATCGAACTTAAATTTCACTTGATCGTCTTCTCCACTGAGCACCATTCCTAGAGGAGTAAAACAAGGCTCATCTCTCTCCTGTTGTTTAACATTTTTGCAGAAGAACAACACTTTAGGTTGATTGGATAATTTGGGGTGATGCCTCCACCCTCTCGCTTTCACAGGTGAGAAAGCTGTAAAGAGGATGCTGCTGTCTAGATGCTCTGATCTTTTCTGTTTTCATCCTGAGACCATTTGACAGGAGCAGGCTTTTGTGAGATCCCTTCCAGGGTCTAATAACATGAGAAGGGGGTGAGAAGTGTAGAGGTGGAGGCTGCAGGGGTCAGAAAAAGGGAAACAGGGAATGCCTGTAAGGCAGTGAGCAGCAAATATCTGTTCTGGCTTACGATAATTGTTGTTACCTTTGCTATGATACAATGCATGTCACCAAATAAAGACTCTACTACAAATGAGAATGGTTTCATTTTGGTCCAGTCGAGGCCAGGACAAGGCAGATATTCACGTGTTCTCATCACCTGCTATGCTCCAACCCTCATGCTACATGCTTTTATATAAGTGATCGTAATTTATATTTCCAATAAGCACAAAAGGCTGGTATTATTCCCCATCTGACAGGTGAGGAAAGAGATGTCACATGGAATGTAAATTGCAAAACTTGGGCTGGAATCCAGACTGCTTGATTCTAGTCATCTTACTTAGCTATGGCTGAGGTCAGCATGATTGTCACGAAGGCTTTTCACACTCAGGCACATCAAATGGCAGGCATTATCCCCAAAGGGTCACACATGAAGAATTCCTGAAGGAGATAATGATCCCTGGTGCCCAGCCTGAAAGCATTTAATACATTTTTGTTGAGTGAATCAATGGATGGGATAAAATTAACTGGGTTTTGAAATAGGTAAGGTTGAGAAGAAATAGGTCTTAGTCAAGGTGTGAGTGTTGAATTGCGGAACGGCTGGAGTTTATCATTACACATCCCCGTTTATTCACATCTCTATACTGAGGCCTGAAATACAGGAGACTTTAATCACTGTCCTATTTTTGCTAAGGTAAGATTTTTGTCAGAAATAGCTCTTTTAAAGTTGTCTTGCTTGGATCCTCTCATTGTCAATCATTCTTTCAATTGATGTTTGTTAAAGGACTCCGTCTGGGCACAGTGCAAAGGAGAGTTATGGCTAGAAGAAGGCTGGGATCTACGTCAGGTTGAATTGGGACTACTCAATAGGCTACCAGGACATGGTAGTAGAGAAGTCACGAATGATGATAAATGGATGAGCTCTGTGCAGACAGAGAGTCACAGAGTGCTTATGTGACTTGCATAACATCAGAAAGTAGCTAAGGGGGGAAGATGACATATAGCCTTGTTCTCTGAACTCTGGAGCTTTCCCCACTATCTTCCACTGTGATCTTTCTTATCAAAGGCCACAAAACAAGGGCAGAGGGAAAGAGAAGAGATAGATGGAAACTTCTACCTATGGACTTGCCACAGAAGAGCCTCCATTTATACAGGCAGAAGAATATAACGGAGCAAAAGGGATCTAGAAATAAGAGATGCTTGCCTTGAGGAGCCGAGAGCTGTTCTGATGATCTCATTTCAGGAGATTAAAATCAACTCTGAGATTTGAATTCAGTCCATTGACTCAAATGGGATTAGATTTCTTAACCTTCACACTGACCTGTTTGTTCTGATGGTAGAAGTTACCTCCATCTCCCTGGAATTTCCTGCCGGAAGGATGCTGACCCCCAGGCATTGCAATGGAATGAAGTTTCTAACTGACCTTTCCTGACAGTTGGCCCTTAAGGCTCCTGGGTTTTTGAAACAGAATAGAGAATTCTAAGGTTTTCCTGACCTTTCATATGTTCCAAGCTCTCTATTTGCAGATTAATAATTTAATGGTTTGGTATTTACACGGAGTTAGGTAAAATTATAAAAGTTAAATATATTTAATAACTGCATAAGGAGAGAATAAAGAACACATCAAGTTGCATTGCGCTGCAGTTGCTTTTGCACACCTCATCTCATTTCATATTCACCGTGGTCTCAAGGGGTAGGTTGGAGCATTCCCCTCTTATGGGTGGTGAGACTGAAGCTCAAAGATTTTGAGTGACTTGCTCAAGATCATTTAGCTGGGAAGTGGGGAGGCTTGAAACCTGTCCTGGATCTTACTGACTCTGGTCTACTGTCCTTCAAGCTAATACCTCGATGGAGAGCATCCAGAAACTTTTAGTGGTAGAGTCAAAACTGATACTGAAAACATTCACTGTGAAAATTATAATAGAACAAAAAGCATGCAAAATATTTAATTACGAGGACAGGAGGGTTTCAGCAACATTGATAAGTATTTTAAATATAGGCATTCCTTCTTTCATTCAACAGTCATTTATTGAGGGTCTATTACGTACCAGGCATTCTTCTAGGTGCTGCAGATATGGCAGTATATAAGAGAGAGCTCCTGCTTTTGTAAGGCTTACATTCTAGAGGAAGAGTTAGACAATGGATAAATGAACAAGTATGCAAACGGGATAATTTCAGACAGATGGGGTGAGAAGAAAATAGAACAAGGAGTGGGAGACGTTAGGTGGGGTGATCAGAGAAGGGAAGTGTTCTCTTGAGAGGTGATATTTGAACTGAGGTCTGTGTGATAAAGATAGAACCAGCCATGCAGATACTGGGGGAGGACATGGGCCAAGGGAAAGGCAAGTTGTGAAGTGAGTTGAATTTGTTAAGTATGAAGACTTTGCTTTCAAAAAAAAGAGATGAGCAAGAGGGAAAGCTGGAGGAGGACATAAACTAAGGAGAGTAAACCTCAGAGAAGATCTAGCAGAAATCCAAATGGTGAGGATCTTGGCAGAGCTATTAAGAGAAGCATAGTGTTTGAATCCCCTTAGAGTCACCTTCTGTTAATGTGGGGCCCCGATGACATTGAACTGGATTGATCCTACAACAGCTCAATGGCTGAAGACAAAAGCACTGCCCGCACATCAAATTGGCTCTTTTCTAAAGCAGTATCATAGTGGGAAGGTTTGATGTGGCCCCAAACCCAGCAGGAACTGAAAAGCAAGTCTAGACTCTTATCTGAAGATGCTTTTCCAGTGAATGAAAATAATGAGTGGGAGATAGAATAAGAAGAATGTCTGGAGTTGGGAAAACCACTCCTGTGCTTTTTCAAATATTTTGGTTAAACAGCGGAGTGATTTTACAGAAGTAGTGGAAGATATAATTGAATAGAAAGAGAACACTTATGTCCTCAGGGTTAAATATAAAGATTCTGGAATTAGACAACTTGATCAAGTTTCAAATCTCTCTCACCTATTAACTGCATAACCTTTGGCAAGTTACTTGGTCATGCTAAGACTCAGTTATCTCATCTGCAAAATGGGGATGACAAGAGTATCCAGCAATTTAGTAATTGTAATGTGGAATTGTTATGAGGATTAAATGAAATTTTGCATGTGAAGTGCTCAACATACTGCCTGCCTCATAGGGAATAATCAGAAAATGGTACCAGTCGTTAGCTATGTTAGGGAGATGCTGTGGGGAATTTTTAGAAGCATGTGATTCTGTGAGGAAGACAGAAATCATAAAGCAGATCTGAGGGTTTTAAGAAGGGGCATTACCTAATTGGAGCTAAGCATTGTGCAAATGAATCTTACAAGTTGCTGCTCCTCTCTGAGCCTCAGTTTCCCCATCTGCAAACTGAAGTGGGTGTCAGGGCAAGACAGGAAATGCTCTCACATGCGTTCAACCTTGAAAATCTACTGTTTGATAAGTTAGTCACAGAGACCGGACATTCAGTCGTGATCTAAAGCTAGGATGACCAACCATCCTGATTTGCCCAAGACTGACGGGTTTCTTGGAACATTGAACTGGGACTTTCAGTGCTGTGACTGGTACAGGCTCAGGCAAACTGGGACAGTTGCCCACCCACAAAAGTGTTGCTTCCAAGAGAAGGCAAAGGGAGTGGCGAGGAAGCTCTATTTAAATGATATCTGACTGGTGTTCTCATAGCATCCCCTAACTGTCACTTTGTTAGGCTCAGGTACTTGCTTGTAATGTGGTCTTAGTCCCTTTATTCTGAGCCTTACAGGAATGGAGAGGGGACTTTTCCCATCATCCACTACAACGCTGTTCCATGATGTGTAAAAATGCTTCCATGTTAAAAGTTAAGAGAGCCCCTTGCTGTGCCGACTGACTGAGTATCCACAAGGGGAAAGGTATTGTTTTTCTTCCATTCCCAGCAATAAGTGATACAAAATTCCAAGGTTTCCCCTAAGGTCTCCTGAAGTAACTTTGGAACGAGATTGGGGGTCCTTCTTGCCTGTTTGCCTTCCCTGACCCTTCAGAATACCACGGAAAGCTCTTCTCCTCCTTGTCTACCTGACAAGCTTCTACTCGCTCCAACCAAGAGACCCCATCCTGAGAAACTTTTCCTGTACCCCAGCTGGAGTTCAAGGCTGACCCCTCTGTGCCCCCGTTTTACCTTTTTGCATAATCCTCCCTGAGCTTTTAACAGCTTGGCTACAATTATTTATTCTCTTCCCATTACCCATTGTTCTCAGCATTCCCTGAAGGCGGGTACCCTGGTGCCAAGCCAGTTGTGAGGCTGGAACTGTACTTCATGTTATATTAAAAACCCAGAGCCCAGGATGGCTGATCAGACTGTAGAATGCATCCTGCCCTCTGTCCTATCTGTTGCTTCAGTTTATTAATGCAAAACCTTCCAACAATTTTCTTTTCCATGGGAAAAATGAAATCCATTAATGTAATTTCAAACTTTAGTCTATCTAGCTTGAGTCCCAGGTTTTCTAGTGTTAGGGTACCAATGTGACTCAAAAAAATTAAAATTGCAGCAAAATTAAATAATCTTGTTGAATGGATGCTAAACCAGGAGCCAGTTGTATGACATGTAGCATCAACATGTACAAGGACTAATTATCCACTAATTGCAGCCACAGTAGAATTGAGCTCATTTTCACTGAGAAAGAAGGACTGACACAGTGCTGTGAATGGTTTAAAAATCCATTCTTAGACTCTGTGTGCATAGCCATTTGTCCAGAAGATACTGAATTTCTCAGACTGCTACTAGCCCCAAAGAAGGAATACTAAACTGCTGAAAATGTAAAAGAAGCATTTTGCAACTGTGCTTCTGGCCCCTTGGGTGACCGACTGGGAGGGGATGGAGGTCAACCTTGGGATGACAAGAGAAGAAGAAAAGGCACAGAGGAACTTGAACATGTGTGTCCAGCAGACCCACCACCAGTGACAGCCCTTAACCTTAAGTTTCCTGGGGCGTGTACCCCGTTTCAGGTCTGCCATAACTGTTCTCATCCCCGAAAGAGGAAGAAAACCTAAACGAGCTTCTCCCACCTCTACTCTCCCAAGAGAACCAGCAAAGGAAAACCAAGCAAACGATTACAGTGTACTAGTTAAGGGCACGCATTAGGAGTTACACAGTGCTAGCTACTTAGTAATCTAACTCTCAATAAATGATATGTATTTATGTTTATTTTGTGGGTAAATATGGAATAAACAAGATCTAGAGACATGCTATGGCAGTCTTCAAGGCTGCCAACCTCCCCCAGTGCCCTACACCAGCCCGAATCCCACAGTGCCAGTATTTGCTGATCTCTGATTTTTCCCCTGCTTTACTAACACTTTCAATGATTCTCTCACTTCCTTGCCAGTTCTTTTTTTCTTTTTTTTCCCCATTTTCTGAACAAGAAACTAAAATGCCACATAAGTCACGCTTTCAATAAGACATAGCTACGGTACCCCTTTAGCACCCTCCTTACTCGATTATTGGTTGCATTTTGGAAGAATTAATTCATTAGACTCCAGCCAGGACTGTGATCCAACAAGGCCCTTGGATTTGTCCTCCGTTTTGATACTCCCCATGGAGTGTTTGGTGGACCTAGAGAAATCAAAGGCTGGCTGTTTTGTGCAACCTCGGCCCTTCTGGTTTTCACGCTATACCACTCCTCCTCCCACTCCCCACCACTCGGCCTGTTTTAATGTTCTTTGGGAAATTAAACATGGGCTGAGCCCTCTCTGGCAGGTTAGCAATTCTTGCTTGTATATGACAAAGTCTTGGATAAATAACGTAATTTGGTTAAACAAGAAGCAAAGGCAAATGAGAAATAAAATACATATTAGAAAGAGTCAAGAAAAACTCATTAACATTGGCAATCTGCCATTTCTCTCCATTAACCTCAATTAACCACACAGACAGTAGACTTTGACATGCAATACAAAAAAACATGGCTTTATAAACTTGTAACATTTCATGCTAAAAACCCAAAATAATAATTATCACAGCACATAATTCCATTTTGAATATATTTGGAAGCTTTTCCCAAAAGGCATGGAAGCTTTTACAAGCCGTAATAGAAATGCTGTGTGATCATTCCCACATATATGGACCATTACCCGCACTGGGTGGTGGTACAGGCACTAACACACTTCCATACACGTTTTCAATACTACAGCTTTTTCATCCACTAGACTAATATTGATTGGTCACCATCCATATGCCAGGCACCGTGCTAAGCATGAAAGACACAAAGATTAGCTTAGGCTCTCAAAAGATATTCCTTTAATGAACTTTAAATAAATAAAAATGTGGTAGCCCTGGAGAGGCCACAGTCCCTTGAAGAAAACAAATGTACAAACAGAATACAAAGTGATAAAGCTATAATGGAATTATTTATAAAATCCTCCATAAAAGAGCAGAAGGAGAATACAACTCTTCCCTGAATTAATACAGCATTTTTTCAAGGAGTTGTAAAAGATTCTAATCCCTCCTTTATTTCCACTTCTATTTATAAAGGAAAAAAGCATCATGTGTTACTTTTAGGAAGGAAGAGGTTAATTGCTCCCCCCATTAAATCACTGGTATGTTACAGAGGAAGAGACTCAGGCACACAACATTTTTAAAGACTTGCACAAAGTTGCTTGCACAAAGTTGGTAAATGATTAAGCACAAATTTCTTTTTGTTTTGGTGAAGAAGATTGGCCCTCAGCTAACATCTGTGCCATGCTTCCTCTATTTTGTGTGTGGGACACTGCCACAACACAGCTTGATAAGCAGTATGTAGGTCCATGCCCAGGATCCAAAACCACTAACCCCAGACCAGCCCCACAAATTGCATCATTTTTGCAAGAGATGGTACTTCTTCCCAAAGAACAGAAAGACCATGACGTTGCATTAATTCAGACTCTTATCCAGGAGGATTTTACAGCAGTTGAAAATGCGGATTCTAGAATACTTCAGGAAACGCATGTTTACAGCTTTGGAATAAACACATAAGGTTAATGCTACTATTAACAAAATGTTGCCCAACGAAAGGCCTGCTTGGACAGACTCTAATGAATAGTTACATAGGCTGTTTCCAATTAGAACATCAAAATGGTGGTTGTTAAAATTAAAGTGCTTTGCAAATGGTTTGTCTCCAGTACATTAAGTATTCCTCTGAGACCTTTCCACCCTATTAATTTACCTGGGAAGTACAAAGGTAAACTTCAACCAGCCCCATAACTATTACAAATTCTCAGATAAGTGGAATGAAAAATAATGAGGTTTTACAGTGTATGTATAAATTTAGGACAAAAAGAAAGAATTGAATTATGTGAAAATTAACTGGGAAACGTGTGATCTTAAAAAAATAATGTTATCAGTCTTCTGATAACATTTAAAGTCCTCCAAAATAAGTGATACTTTGCCCCAATTTTTTTAATCCAGTTTGAAAACATTGCTCCTACCTAAGGCCTTGTATAAATCATCAAGCAAAGATGATCTTAAAGAAAGCACACATTGTCACGACTTTGCACATCCTCTGAGTAATTTGCACTTTATTCATCCTCCTGATTTTATCTGTCACATGAAAACAGATGTAGAAACAAATTATTTGCAGTGAAATCATTTCCAAGGGGAGAACAGTGGTTGTTTTCACACCTCCGCACTGTGGCAGGGCTTAAAGGCCTGCATGGTGTTCATTCGAATAAGCAGAAAGACACTTCAACTTTCAGTTTCCTGGTTATTAAATTTTCAGATTTTGTGGATAAGATTTTCTAAAGTCTATAAGATTTTCCTTTGGAATGTAATTAGAAATAGCATCCCGGTGCTCTTAGGATTTTTAATAAAAATCAAAAATAACACACTGCTTCTTATAGATGCTGTTTCTGTTTTTTAAACAGCATGTGCTAAGTGCAAGGCACCATGCTAAGTATGTCATCTGTATTGTTTCTAACTCGGAGGGAGTTCTTACTATCCCCATTTCAGAGATGACAAGACCAAGATCGGAGAAGATATATAACTTGTCCCTGGTCACACAACTAAGAAATAGAGCCAGGATTGAAACCTAGATTTACCTTTTTCTTTAATCTTTTGCCTCATTATTCTCAGCTACGAATTTGACATTTTAACTTTTTCAAACTTCTTTATCTATTGGCATCTTATTTGCCATTAAAGGCCTCGTGCAAAGTCAACTTATTCCTTATGTTTTCCGATTGCACAATTCAGCATTAATCGTTCCTTCTTCAGGGCACCCAGAGTTGTCCAGGTATGTATCAGCTCACACCTTGTATTATAGTTATTTGCATCTGTGTCTGTCTCTCTCCCTGGATTGTTAGTTCCATGAGGGCAAATATGGGGACTTAGTGTTGTATCCCCTGGGCTCTTCCCTCTGGGCCTTGTGTCCAAATATGCTTTTGTGGGGAAGAGAGAGCGTCACCACAGAGGTGGCATTTCACCTCTGCTACGAGGGCCCTGGGTGCCACATGGAGCTAGGAGAGGTGTAGGACTGCAGGAGGTACAGGAAACTATGACAGAATGAAGAAGCCAAACAGTAGCTGAGCTCAGCCAGTGTATTGGGGGAAGACACAAGGCGTATGTCAGATCTAAGGTCGTAACAAACCTGGCAACCACAGTTTAGTCCTTTGCTAGGAGGATTCAGAATAGAACTTTGAGGAATTCGGATGAGGGCGTGCAGAGAACTATGCCCCAGGTGCCCTGTTTGGTCTTTAAATTCTTTTGTATTATAAAATTAAATGTTCTTCACTGTGGGAGTACTAGATAATTTAGATAAGCCAAAAAAATTAATTACCGCAACCCATCACCCACAGATAACAAGTGTATTTACAGTGATTCTCACCCCGTTAGCTGAATATTAGAATCACCTGGAGCTTTTCCGAAAATCCCCATACCCAGGCTTCCACCCATACCAAATAATTCAGAATCTCTGGATGTGGGACCCTGGCATCAGTATTTTTTTAAAGCTCCCTAGGTGATTCCAATACACGGCCATGTTTGGAAACCAGCAATGGTCTAGAGCCAGGCTTCTCAAAATTAAGTATACATACAAATCACATTGGTCCAGGAGGAGTCTGCAGTTCTGCATTTCTAACTGGTTCCCGGGTGATGCTGATGCTGCTAATCCATGCCACACTCTGTGTAGCAACGATATATACTATCCTCTCAATAAAATTTAACAGTGCATGGATGAAGGATTTCGTATGAATCAGTCTTTGAACAAGTCACTTAAGCTGTGAGCCTCAGTTTTCTTATCTGTCACATGACAGGGTAAGTAGTAGACATTTTACAATTTTTGTTGCCCAAATGTTTAAACACATTTGAGGGAGATCTCAGGGTGGGAAGGAAGCAAGATTAGACTGTTGAATACATACAATACTCCAGGCATTATTTTTGGAGCTAATAATAAGAGTAATATTATTGGAGCATTTAATATGTGCCAGGAACTGAGCTAAGCATTTTAAATCAATTATTTAATTTAATAAGCCTCATTTTACAGATGAGGAGGCTGATACTTAGAGAAGCTAAGTAACTTGCCCAGGAACAAGCAGTTGCCTGGGGTAAAACTGGGATGCAAAGCCAGGCAGTCTGATGCCAGAGCCTGAGTACTGATTAGTGGATTGCTAACTGGTATACCATGATGCTTCCCAGACTGGATAATCTCTAAGATGCATCCATACCGTGTAATTTAGGTTATCAGCCACTTCTTCCTTATTTTGATCATCCAATATTCATAATTATGGAAAAAAATAATCTTGGCAGATTGAGAAAGGAGGAGATGTGCAGCATATTGCACATCTGAGCACACACATCAGTGGTATGTTAATGGCACTAAAGATGGCATCATTTCCTACGACATCCTTAATATTGGTTCGCCATCTGCAGTTTAATTTCTCTGAAGAAATCCAATATGGCACTCAAGTTTGAGCTCAGTTGCCTGGAGACATCTTCAGGTACGTAAATACTTCTTCATCTGGGCCGAATCAGAAGGCAGAGCTGGAGGGCTATGTGAGATTGGGAGGGAGAGCCATGAGGATTGGTGATGAGGAGAGGAATTGAGGGAAGAACAGATGGTAAGTATCCAGGTATTCTGGCAAAATTAGAATTGTACACAGCATCTCTGGTCCTAAATGTATGTGTGTGCGTATGTGCGTGCACGCATATGTAGGTGTGCATGGTAGGCCCACTAGGTACAAGAAAGACCTGTTCAGAGGAGAAGGCCTTTAGAAATATTCTCCACCATATATCTTCTTCATTACTTCTCCCTTGTTGGCCACCATCTTATCCCTCACCATGATAACAAGTTGTATTGACCCGGATGCCTCTCATTGATCTTGTCAGTAATGCATGGTACAGCGAGGGAGCAGGGCTTGCCCTACCCTCAGAACTCTCCCTCCAGGCTGTGGGCAACTCCATCTGTCAACTCAGCCTGAGGAGAAGGTGCAAGGTATGTGCCAGCATCAATACTTTTCCTTCGCAAGCTGGCTTTTCCCCATTGCCACGTTTAGCAGCTACAGAATCCTGTATCCAAAGAGGGAAGTGTGTCTGGCAGAAGAGGGCTGCCAGATTCCCCTGCTGCTAAGGCAGAATTGGGAAATGCCGTTTATTTGCTTGCAAAGAAAGAAAATGAAACTTATCTGTTACAAAAAACCAACAGCTATGAATCACATTTGACCCACAGGGTCTTCATACTTCGGTTTAAGATGCACTCTGACTTACAGTTCTAAAGCTTCTATTAGCATCTTGGAAATCACCATTTATAGAGAAAAATCCAAGTTGTAGGCTTAATCTCTATCGGTGATTTCCTCTGTCAGATTTTCTTAAGAAATTTAATAGCAGCACTGCCTGCTCAATCGAGCAGCTCCAAATCTTTACACCTGACGAAACAGCTCTTATTTAAGAAGCATCCTGATGGGGCCAGTTTCGAGAATCCTTTGTGTTTGACACCCCCCATAACGTTGTAGCTCTTGTATATTTTTTGCTTTCTGATTATTCTTTTCTTTTAAAGAAATATCATATTGTCGAAGAATACACATTACTTAGGTTTTTTTGTGCAAACCTAATATGTGGCTTCACTCCAACTTTAATTTTTCCTCAAATCCTGAAATTTGCACTTACTGTGTGTTCATTTCTTTCTGTCCATATTCACTGCACAGCCTATGTCCATGTGAAAATACAACAGGGAACATTTTAAGGCTACCTAAAGCCTTAAATGAGAGGCTAACATGAGAGGTGGAAACGGAAGTTCTAGAAATTAGAATCTTGTGGAAGAGCCAATAAACATGGGAATCACTAAGGGGTTTTTTTACTACTTAAAAACACACACTCATAGTTAACTGATGTTTTTACGTTCTCCTTTTGAGAGATATGCATAGGGGTGTTTCAGTGTTGATTTTGTGGATAAATAAAACCAGAACACAGCCCCTCTTGTTTCTGCCTGAGTGACCCACCCAGGTCCTTCACAGCTAGACTTGCATCCATCAAGAAGAAAGTGGGGTCAGATGAGAGAACAGAGAATGAAGAAGAATAGTGATCTCCTTCTAATGCTTTTATATTATGATAGACTCTTTGCATTGAAAAGAGACTTTGGGACATTCCTAGAGGAGGAAACAAGGGCCTGGAGAAAAAACCTGGTTGCTGTAATCTCATAACCAGTTACTGACAGAGCTGAGACTGGGACCCAGGTCTCCTGGCTCCTGGGAAGGTGGCTAAGGACATAGTGAAGAAGCATCAGAGTTAGATTCCCTGGGTCGGAATCATGGCTCAGTCACTGGTGACCTTGGGAAAGTTATTTTAACTCAGTTTCTTCCTAGAAGATGTCAAAATAGTTCCTATTTCTCTGAACGATTGTGAGATTAAGTGAGATCATGTCTGTGAACTGTTTAGTAGTGGCTGGCACATAGTATTCAATAAATGTTGGATATTACTATATTATTATTTGCCCAACTTTCTCCATAAATTAGATAGAAACCAGGATGCGAGAGAACCATGGAATGGCCTCAAAGCTCCTGTGCATAACTTTAAAGATTAAAAATCTTTAATTAGCAGCTGAAAAACAAAAAACTGTCAGGAATTGTTCTATGGACCTCTAACTATCAACATGGAAGAAGGTGTCCAAACATTGAAAAACGTTAAAATTTTCAAAGAATGAAAGAGAACATTCAGATAACTTTAAGTGCCAAGGTTTGGGACCATTATGGCCAATCTGTATAAAACAGTACTGAGAGTTGTGGAAGACTGCATCCATGTCACCTTCATTCAAACAAGTTTTGCTGGGTACCTATAATGTACCAGATTCTATGTTAAATGCCAGGAACACAAAATGAATAAGATCTATTGACTAACCTTTTCTTTCTATCCTGTTAGGAAAGACTGACTCTTTAACAAAAAGTAGAGCCAAATATTGGGTGCTGTAGTAGAACATTTATGTATGCAATAGATGTGACAGGCATTGACCTAGGTTCCCAAGCTCAACTGGTGAACTACCCAAAGTCTCTGCCTCCCTAAACCTGCAGTCTCAAGGGGGATCTGGACAATAGATGAATTACATGCAACATGCTAGAGAAGGAAAGGTAAGAGGACATGACATTTGAACTGTTGGAAGGAAGGCAAGGGGTTTACCAGATAACTGGGGGTAGGCATGGAGAAATGGTGAGCAGAGGAAATGGGGCGTGAAAAAGAGAGAGTAAGCACTAATTGTAGCTCACAGGGCTGATGATTCTAGTTGTATCTTTAATACGAGACTCAGCTTCCAACAGTCCTGGAAAATTATGCTGAAACAGCTAAGAACTACACTGCTTCAAGTAGCACTTAAAGAAAATGTGAATGTCATGGCAGCAGATTACACAGCTGCGACCCAGGACACCCACAAGGAGAAAGAGCAGGGAAAAGATGTCATCCTTACAAGCATCACTTCTCTGACCATAACTACTTAGAACATCTCGAGTTCTCTTTTGGACTGGCAGCCACATTTTCGTGCTCAGGCTGTTTCTCAGAGAGGGTGTTAGAGTCCCCATCTCTGCAACAAAAAATCAAAAACAGACGTTTTTAAAGTAGTTGCAAGTTTCCAGCCATGCGCTCTCCCCCTCCTTTACTGAGTATCGTTCACTTAGGACTGGCGTAATTCCCCTCCTAAATTGGAGGTTTGCCCATGTAATTATATCAAATGATGTGTTTGTTTATATCTCCAAACCACATTCAAAAGCTCGCCTATGATTTATCTTTGAAATTCAATTTCTTCATGTCAGTCCCCAATTTACTGTGCCCAATCGTCTACAGTTACATATGTGATGTACACGCCTCTCTTCTGCAGAGATTACACAATGGGGTTGCTTTTCACAGTGATGAATCAGAGCCCTTGAAGAAGGAGGTTGCTCTGTTTCATTCTCTTCCTTACCTAAGGCCCAACCGCATTCAGCTACAACAAGGTTGTTAGAAATGAAGATGCAGCATTGGCAATTTTGACTAATTCCTCTGGACTGTGAGGGATGCTCACTGCCTTCCTTTCTGACTGTGCTGCTGAAGCCCCATAGCTCATCCTAATATGTACCTTTAGAAGGAAGAAAGCTTTTTGCCCCTTCTTGGTTTAGCTGGCCCTGGCTTGATAACAAGATTTATTTTTCAGCGTAAATAACAACCAGTTCTGTCTTTAACCCAAAGTGCTCCGTTCGTTATTGTGTTCCAGATTCCCTGTGGACAAACCTGATCACTCTTCATTCCAACCCCTCTTCGTGTCTGATTCCTAAACTAACTTGCTCATTCATTCATTCACGTATTTGTAAATGTCTGTCTTCTCCAAACATGAAAAACTTGTTAAAATCTAGAAGGCAGAGTTTATGATATCCTACCGATTTTTAATAGCTTTACTGATAGGTAATTTACATACAGTAACATTCATCCATTTAAAGTATACAATTCAATGGTTTTCAGAATACTTATGGAACTGTGCAGCCATCACCATAATCTGTAATTTTAGAGCATTTTCATCATCCCAAAAAGAAACTTTGTACCCACTAGTAGTCACTCCCTATCCACCACCCCCACCTCATCTGATTTCCTACTGATTTTCACTTTTGAGTTGGATTTTTTTTTTCCTGCCTTTTACCTTATATCTGTGAAAATAAAGGTGATAGAAACTCAGAGAACTGAAACCTGCAGATGTTTTTTCCTGCGTTTCCTCCAGGAACAGAAACTGCTTGGCTTTCTCAGGTTCACTGTTGTGGGTGTTGTTTGAGACTTTTCAGGAAACCTCTTTCCCTGTTGGCTGATAAATATGTTAAAAACACATCCTGGTGAAGGTATGCAATGTAAGGGGAGCCACGCTGCTCTCCCAGTTACACATGTGCATTGTGACAATAAGTGACTTTCCTAAAGAATTACCCTAGGAATAATCAGGAGAGGAAGCTGACCTTTTCCCTGTGCACAGTCACACCACAATGGGCCATGGCTGCATGACCTGGGCAACGAGGACCTGAAATGACATGGGAGTCCGCAGGGGAACAGAGGGCAAAAGGGCTCCTGGCCTTTTGTGTCTGAAAGAGCATCAGGAGTGTAGCCAAGTGGAGGCTTGACAGCGCCTTCCCTCATTTATGGCCTCAATATAACAAGTAGTTCTCACTCCCATTGTGACCTCTAACAGAGGATGCCTCCTGAAGAGGTGGTGAGGTTTGTGAAAGCCTTCTGCCCTCTTTCGAGAATACAGTTACTTCTCACTTGGAAAGAGCCTCCATGACATATGACCTTGTAGGATAGCATGGCCTGAAAATGAAAGTGTCAGATTTGTGTGTTAGACGCCCACTGGTGTGACCACACTGACCCTTGATGAATATGACTCAGAGCTGTGCTCCCCTTTATCACCCCATCCACCAGTGCGCTCACACATCATCTCCATCTCCCCCTCGCTCACCCCACACACGCACACGCTGAGCCTGATGGTCTGATCCAGATGCTGAAGCAAGTCAGTGTATTTCATTCTTGGATGTGGCTGGGCAGAAAAATTAATGTTAATAAAAAGCCGTAGTGAGATTCAACAGAGGATAGTGGAATTGCATAGAGCGTTCTCTTAGAATCAGAGGACGATCTCAAGGCAGCATCCCAGGACATTAGGATACAGTAAAGGAGGGATGGAGTTGGGCACAAAATCTATGTTTTTTGAGTTTCCTGAGAGGTTCCGGTGGGCAGCTTGGGAAGGGAAGTGACTGATTCTCTCCCTTGAAACTCCTGATAGCAGTCTTCTCTCCACAATCTCTGACAATAGCTCACCTTTGTTTCCCCAAGAATGCCTGGCGCTGCCCCATTCACACAGAGGAACTCAGAAATGGTTTCAAATGAATATTAAAGGCAACACCCCCTGCACAACCACAACTACTCTCCCCACACCAAAACAATACCCTCTTAAACAAACGCATTCTAAGTCTGTAGCAAAACTGAAGATTAGAATATAGATAATCTGTCTCTTCTACAGCAACTTGCATCGACTTGCATTGAGCATTAATGAAGTTCCTACTCTTTGTTTTAGGCCAGGGGCTGGGTGGGCACCAGGGCTTCAGAATCAAAAGGTCAGCCCTTCCCATGAAGTGACTATCAACCTATCTAGTGGGAAAATACAGACCCGTGAACAAAGGATTATAGTGTAGGCCAAAGAACAATGGTTGCAGTGGGTAGTGGTTATGCTGGGACATATGAGATGGGCACCTAACACTGATAGAGGCATCATCTCTCTAACACCTGAGCTAACACCTGAGCTAAATTTGAAAACTCTGTGAATGAAGCAGTGGGGTGGGGCACATTCCAGAAAGAATTCATGGAAAGGCAGGTCATTTGTGCAATGGGAACATAGGTTTCCCTGCCATGGGGAGTGTAGACAGATGAGAGTGGAGGCTGAGCGGGGCCAGCTTGTAAACAGCCGTGCTACTCCAATGAGATTTTTTTTTGAAGGCCATTTAGCCTCCTGTGGCATCTTCTTGACTTTCTCTAAAATCTGTGTACTCTCACCCACCACTTCTGTGTAAAACAAAAGCTGGAGGTCGTGAACTCCTCAGCAGACCTTGGTAAAATACCTTTTCTGTATTTTTTTTTTTTTTTGGAGGAAGATTAGCCGTGAGGTAACTACTGCCAATCCTCCTCTTTATGCTGAGGAAGACTGGCCCTGAGCTAACATCCATGCCCATCTTCCTCTATTTATATGTGGGACACCCACCACAGCACGGCTTTTTTGCCATGTCCGCACCCAGGAGCCGAACTGGCGAACCCTGGGCCGCCGAGAAGCCAAACATGTGAACTTAACCACTGTGCCACCGGGCCGGCCCCACCTTTTCTGTATTTCTAGTACCTCACCAGTGTTAGGAGTGAGCTCTTCATGTGATTTTCCCTATTCTTTCCTGTCAACCAGCATATGCCATGAAAACAGCCCAATCCATAGTCTCTTGTCTTCAGGGACATTGTAGAATGAAGAAATGGAATGTCAATTTGACCTCCTAATTGCCGTTTGACAATAATAATAAGAAAACCTGCAAAAGAAAAATTGGTGCAATAAACTGGGTAGCCTTGAAGCTTTTGTCTTATTCTTTTTTCTTTGTCTTTATACTCAAAGGGGCGATCCAATTATGAGAAACACTATTTGAAGAAAGGAGAGATATTTCCCATGTGAAACCAATTTTGTGTAAAGATTTAAACACATAAAACAAAATGATAAAATTACGGTATGAGATCTTTGGTATCTAAGAATTTTTAAATTTGAAATAATTATTTGTACAAGTAGTCATCACAGAAATAACCTTCTTTGTCAAGTATTAAAAAAAATTATATAAGTGTAGAAAAGTTAAATAAGAAAGTGCTGTTTCAGAGCCTGAATCTAATCAGCATCAACAACTTATTAATTGTTCAAGAACTCTAAAATCTTTAATGAGCTTCCTAGTGTAGAATTTCAGTCATATGCAAATGAGTCATTGAAATTCCTCATTATCAGAAAAACAACAGGTCTTTAGTGAGTTTTTACATCCCCAACGTGATTACAGTACCTCAACTGTGGCAAACAGAACAGAAACAAATTTTTCAGGTTTTCTTTGTAAATTTTATTTTGTTTTTAAGAATAATTTTGAGACCATCTGATTGTCACTGGCGATCGGAGAGTTACTTTTTCTCATCATTTTTGCTTTTCCTTTAACTGGACTTATTTCCCGTGCTCAGTAAGCTACTTGCCCCAGATATTTAAAAGTCAAATATTCTCATTTCTACGCAGGTCTGATTACAACCACTTCAAGGAAATTGGATCGAGAACAGCAGGCAGAACATTTTCTGGAGGTAAGCGCATAGAGGGAACCGGCATTCATTAAAACTGACTTTCACTCAACTTCTTTAACCTTCAATGTAAACTAGAACTTCAGTGTGTTTGAGCAGCACGTTCCTACAGGAAGATACTTCTCTTGGGCTGATTGGGTCTGAATTTGGAGATCACTGCTGCCTTCCTCTGAATGCGCTCCTGCGCGCCGAGGACCCATGCATGGCAGGGCCGCCGTTGCCTTCTGCTGAAAACAAGCAGGTAGATCAGCATCTCTGCCTGACTTCAGGCCCCTTTGTCAACAATCAGAAAAGAAAGTTCAGGAGCAGAGCCCCCTGAGCCGCTGCAGCCTCAGATATAGAAAGAAAAGAGCAGAATGCTGCTGGTAAAGTGAAGTATATCCTTGTGAAGAAATGCGCTGCTTTGCTCCTCATTTCTTTCCTTGGGAGAGGGTTGAGGAAGAGAAGGCTGCGAGTTGATTCACTGCCCAAGATGACTGTTTCTGAAACCATAAAATGTACTCCTATAATTCATTAAGACAGAAACAGCAGCAGTATAAAGTAAAGGAGCATTATTTCTGGAGGAAAAAAAAAATAACATCATAAGGTGGGGGATGAGACAATAGGTATGAAAGAGCTTTGTGGAACATTCTTTCTGTATATATTGAGTATCTTTATTGGGAAGCTTGAAGTCTGGGTAGTATGTGTGACGTTCTGATTTAAGTGTGACAGTCTGATATGGAATGGATGACAGTGCTGCAAAGTTAGGGCTTTGTTAAGGTTTTATGATGTGTCTATGCTTCTAAAATGGTCTGTTAGTTCCTAAGAATCGCTTACTGGAATCCACAGGGCCTCCTGACACAGACAGACAGACAGACAGACAGACAGACACACACACACACACACACACACACACATACACATACACTCCCACCCCTCAGATCTCCTGTGGTGTTCTTTTTTAACTCAGTTCACCAGTAATGATTTATTTAAAGAAGACTGCACTAGGAATCAGTGACCATGGGCCCTGGAGTGCCCCTGCCATGATTAGCTTGAATCCTTAGAAGCTGTTTAATTGCCCTGACCTCAGTTTCCCCTGCTGTGAAATGTGGCAAGTAATTACTACTCCATATATCTCAAAGGATCACGATTAGGATCAAACCTTATATTTCATATCAAAGTATTTTTAAAATTTTAAAGCATTACACATAATAAAGGATTATTATTATTATTATCACGTGGCACTATGATAATCCTTTTAAAACATTACTATCCTCTCATAAAGATGAAAGACTCCAGGCTGCCAAAAAATAATTATTATAATTCTTTTTTCAAAATCATACTAATGGGCTGCAGTACGTACCTGGTCCAGGAGTAGAGTACGTTTGCCAGAATAATAACACCTCGTTTTAGATTTATGTGTTCCTTTCCTCTGCAGCAGAGGGTCCAGGACTCCTGGAGAGGCTGTGTTCTCAGATAGTTGAACCCATTACCTTCCAGCAGGGAAGAGGGAGGTTGTCCCATTAGCTGGGGAATCTACCTGAGATCACCTACTGCCTTCTGCCTGAAAAGATGGTGTGCTTAGGCCGTGTGTGGTACAGTATGACTGTCAGGAAAAGCCGCAAGAGTGTTTTCCAGACGTTTAAATGCACTCCCCAAAAGAATCCTTAATGGGTTCACATCCTTTACAGACTTACGTAAATACGGACGAAACATTTTGATTCTTTAGACTAACACAGATGGGTCTGGAACATCACTTCTCAGTACCCGGTATAATCTGCCTAGGAAAGTAGTGGAGCGTAGCAGTTACCAACCTCATAGGGTTGTTGGGAGATTAAAATATGAAATATGTGGAAAACATTCAGTCCATTATCTGGTGCTAAGTAGGTGCTCAGTAAAGTGTAATTATAATCATTGTGATTTTAATTATTCTATGGTGTCATAATACCTGAACACTCCTAAAGATGCGACTTCATCTCCACACTCTAAGATGGATAGTAGCTCCAAGGAACTGGTGTGCAGAAGGAGCCACAGGCGGCAACCGCTGGTCTCCACCGGGTCCCAGGGACTGTCCTACATTGTGGAGATAGAGTGAACAGGAAGGCTAGGGAGGCACATGATAATTGAATGAATGCTATAACTTCAGATGCAAGCTCTCTGAGGCCATTCAAAGAAGGTTTCATGATAGTGCCTGAGAGTGAGGGGGTGGTAGGCAACATTTAGGAGACTGGTTAGGAGGGCCTCTTTGAGTAGCTGATGTTTGGTCATGTGAAGCCAAGATTCTGTTCAAGGGCAGTGTGATGACCAAGGTCAGTGTGATTCAGGGTATGAAGGTGAAGGGGGTAAAGGTGGTAGGAAATCAAGTTGGAGAAAGCAAACAGGGCTGTAGTAAGGATTCTGATTGTTTTCCTGAGTTCAGTGGAAAACTATGATATGATTGCCAGTGTCAGACCTCACTGGCCCCTCTGCTGGGCCGAGATGGTCTGGAGCAGGGCACAAGTAGCAAGGAGACTAGGCGGGGCTTTTAGAGAGAGCCAGGTGAGAGATGGTGGTGGTTTGGTTGAGGGTTGTTAAAAAATGATTAAGGAAGATAATTTAGGTGATGGAATCAAACTTTAATACTTCATGAAGCAGACTGTCTCCATTTGGAGAACTGCAAAATGGGTGGAAGGCAGGAAGCTTTCATAGGATAAAGAGTAAAGAACAAGGAAGAAAAAAACAGAAAATATCTTATCAGCTGGGGCCACATAGTCAACCTTGTTTGCGGTGAGAAGGAACAAGGAAATAAGTAGAGCCCAAAGTTGGCTTGGCGTTTAGGGATTGGCCGACTAGATATCCTGCGTTTCTGGTCAAGGAGAGCATTTACAGAAACACAAGTTATCTAAGTTTCAGTTTGCTGGCGTGGCCCCCAGCAGGACCAGTTCCATCTTGGGCCTAGAAATTTATTTCAACAGAGTGAAGGCAGTGGGTCAAAGGGAGTCGTTGTCTAATACAAATCGCATCGTGATTCTGGCTGACAAGCAGCAAACCGGCTTTCCTAAAGTTTTCAGAGTGGAGATTTTAAAAACTGTGGGTCATCTGAGCCATACCAGCTTGCCCTCAAATATACACAATTGCTCTGCCCACCTCCCAGGATCCCCATCCTATGTGCTCTTCCATTTAGTAAACTCTTCTGCTAAGGTTTCAAAAACCAGTTGAATTTCAATCTCTCCCTCTCTCTCACTCTGTCTTTCCTTTTTGTTTTCTTTTTTAATGAGGAAGATTGTCCCTGAGCTAATATCTGTGCCAATCTTCCTCTATTTTTTGTATGTGGGACACCACCACAGCATAGCTTGACAAGCAGTGTGTGGCTCCACGCCTGGGATCCAAAACCGTGAACCCCAGGTTGCCAAAGCAGGTCGTGCGAACTTAACCACTATACCACTGGGCCAGCCCCTATCTCTCCCTTTTTTCTGTCTCATGCATACACTCTCTTGTTCTTACTCTCTAAAGTGTGCAATTCTTGGCCACATTGTTTTTTTCTACCTAACATTGCTGTGATGGTATGAATGACATTCATTTCTTTTTTTCTGAATGGATTATGGAAAGAATATTGCTTTAACTCAGCCCTGCAAAAAAAATGAGTAAAATAATATCAATCAGAGTACAGAATAGAGTTCTCTGCTGTACACAAATTTTGTAACTGCTGATACACTGTGTGAGTTGTAAGTGCTAGGTGTGGGTAATTAACCTCTTCGAGAGCCTTTAATTGCCAAGATAACCCTACGCTCCTCTTAAACTCATATTAACCTTCTGGCTCTATTTCATCTCTCTCCTTCCCTATGAAATAAAATTGACTCCTCTTGAAAGGACTCATTTAGAAGCTGACCTGGCAGGTACACTTCTGAATAGGTAACCAGGAGGCCATTAATGATTTGTTTATAGTTTGCTATCCCCATGATAGAAGGCCCTTTAATTGTATACTGCTGGTACTCTGCCTGTACATTAATTAAAGATATTTAGCTTGCCTGTGATGGGCTATCAGGGTTTTCGAGTCTATGAGCATTCACCTGAAATATATGACTCTAAAAGAAGTTATCATTATCAGAATCCAAGGGACTTGCTAGAGAAACAAGAGCAGCAAAGAACTGTAGAAAAACTCACAAGTACAGCTTGTATTTCTTTGGTGAATTCTAAGTGTTAACTCTTGCCTAATTTGGAAGTCTGTTATGTGAAAATATTGGCCTGATCTTCTATCCCTCCTATAAAATCAAAAATATGGAATTTTCAGCCCACTTATTCAAAGTCATATACATTCCTTGATAGCCGGTTATGATTATAGCAGGGGGAGAAGGCTAATTCCAGCAAATAGCTGCAGACAGTTCATAATGGATGCACAGACTAAATAGGGAATTAGTGTGTTAGCCTAGTGGTTGTGACTTTACTCTGATTACCTCATTATCATAGAAGGCAGCTGGGGAATAAGGGAATAAATGTACCAATTCTTCCTTCTGTTATAAGCACTTGTGTAGATTGCTTTCTCACCTACTGGATTTAAACTCCTTGTGGGCATGAAACTTGATTTATCAAGATAGTGGATGAAAGTACTGTGGGAAATCATGGATCGTAAATTCAGGCAGCCCTGAGATTATATTTGGGGACTGCTCAGAGTTTACAGAGGCTGTTGAACCTCTCTGGACACCCATTCCCTCATTGGTAAATTGGGGATAACAATTCCTAACGTAGGGTTGGTATAAAGAGTATATGAAATGACCAGTGAAAAGTGCTCAGGACGCCGCCTGTTAGATGATGTATTCCGTGAACCATGAGGGCTGTTGCCGGCACCGACTGTCTTACTCATCCCTGTATTCAGAGCATGGAGTCCAGTGTCTGGGAAACAGAGGACACTTAATAAATGTCCTGTGAATGAATGTTTACTCTCAGACCTTTATTTTATTCCCAGATGAGATCATGGAGGGGCAGGGGGTATCAGCACACAGAAGAGTGCATGGACTCAAAGACAAAAAGAATGGAACACTCTGCCTCTTTCCATCTACTTTGTCACGTTAACTTTGGTCCTCCATTTTCTTATCTGTAAAATGAGGTTAATAATCCTTACCTCATGGATGAACTACACAGAGGGCCTGGCACACGTGGATACTACAAACCATTGTTTGTCCCTCCCTCCTTCCCATCCCCTCCCTTCTCCTCTGTCCTCAACAAACACCTTGTCAATTCCCTCCTTTTCAGCACCGATCCCAGGAGTTTGATTAGGATATAGCAGTTCAATTGTTCTTAAAAGATATATCCACTTAAATAAGCCTATAGTCCTGGCTTAATTATGTGTGAATCTTTATCTTACTTGCTGAAAGAGTATTCTTTTCCCTCGCTTTTGATCTCAAGATGCTTCTCTGTTCAAGGCTGGATGGTTCTGATAAAAGTCTCCGAAAGAGAAGAGAAGGTATTTTATTTGCAAATCAAAAAAGATGACAAGGCCCAGTAACCATTATAAAGACAGCAGATGAGAAATTATGTTGTGTGTGTGAGCGTGTAACTTGAAGTAGCCCAGAGAATGTGGCGAGACTTTATAGTGCAGTTGGTATAAATAACAAAACACATTCCAGAGGAATACGCTACATCTATAGGAATGTAAATTATTCAGTATCTGTCTCTTTAGCATACTCATCCATCGTCCTCTGTAAGGTGTACCTCATGTGACTATTTTTCTTCCTGTCTGAAATTCTCATCCCTTTTTATAGTTTTATTTTCTGAGAGAAAAAAATACTGCTCTTTGGTAAGTTTTTATAACATTTCCTCTTGCCTTAGGATGCAAATTGATTTCTTCGGTGAGTGCACATCCTCAGTGCTTTCTTACTCTTGTAAGCGTCTGCTTTTGAAATGATGGTAATTTCTGGTGGTGAAGAATTGCCGGCCTATTTCAATCCATTAAGCAATCCATACTTTGATGATTTAACTCCAAGAGAGATGGAAGTTTCTCTTAGCAGGTTCTTTTTTCTGCCACCCTCAAAAAACTTTGTGGGAAGCACCAGCAGGCCCTCAAAAGGATGGTGTACCTGTACACAAAAACAGCCCTGAAGCAGGTACCACCCTTACTTAGAAGGAGAGTGGTCGTGACTTCTGTTTTCTAGAGCTCCCAAGAGAGCACCACCCCCTCTCTTCCCACTCCATCCTTCTAGGACCCGCCTTCTCAAGCCTCAGTTGTTCATATTCATGTTGTGTCAACTTCAATAAAGTTCATGGAAACTGACTCCGTCCTTTCTTCCTGTCTTAAAAGCTTTATCAAATGCTTATTCAGGGCTCGGCGTTTGGCTAGGCACTAAGGTTCTGTTATTGGTATTAGTGTGTTTTTCCTACCATACCTTTTTGTCGTTGTCTTTGCCTTTCACACTGAGGTCAGTTACAGACTAAACTGCTGATTATTCATGAGCTACTACAGTTACTGCTGTCTTGGCATCAAGGGGCTGTTTTTCATTCATATCATCTAAACTGCTTCTCTCCCATTATGTAGATGCAGAAACTGAGAACTAGAAAAGAGAAGAGAGAGATCCAAGGTCATGCAACCACTTCATAGTAGTGTCCAGTATAGGTCTTCCTCTTTTTATAGAACAGATAAGGCCCTAAACATCCATCAGCACATTGAAATGTGGCAAATTGAAGCACCTTTTCCCACTCGTGTTTTTTAACAGACTTACCAGGTGTCAGGGCAGCCCACCCTCAAGGATCAGCATATCCATGTATGAGGAGGTTTTCTCTTATACTCTTTGGGTGTTCATTCACTACTCCCTCAGCTGCTCCTCAGAGCCTCCTACTCTGCTCTTCACTGCCAGCCTAGCTCTGGACAGGGGCTTGCTCTCCTGCTGGGCACTGCCCTGAGCTCCTGCACAAAGTCACCTGAGAGGATGCTGTGCCCACACTGTGCGTCCCAGCTTGGAGTCCAGTGAAGAGTGACTGTAGAGCAGGTATTAGGAGCTGAATTGTATCCCTTCCGAATTCATGTTTTGAAGTCCTAACCCCCAGTATCACAGAATGTGACTGTGTTTGGAGTCTTTGAAGAAGTAAACAAGTTAAAATGAGGTCATTAAGATGGGCTCTGATCCAATATGACCGGTGTCCTTATAAGAAGAGGAAATTTAGACACAGACATGTACGGAGGGAAGGCCAGGTCAAGACACAGGGAGAAGACAGACATCTACAAGCCAGGGAGAGAGGCCTCATAAGAAACCAACCCTACTGACACCTTCAACTCACACTTCCAGCCTCTAGAATTGTGAGAAAATAAATTTCTGTTGTTTAAGCCCCAAGTCTCAGGCATTTGCTATGGCAGTCCTAACAAACTAATGCAGCAGGCCAGACTTCATTTACTGGTCTGTCCCTGCCCCCTCTCTTCTCACACCACCACCTTACAAGGCTGTATACATGCATCAGACTTTACTAAGGGTCTGGGGCAACTATACAGTGTGGGAGGCTAAAACCTCCATCTAAATGCCATTCTTTCCATGCTCCATGCTCCATACTTCAAGGGAGAAGTAGCCCCCAAGTTAAAATTCATCCCAGAAGGCCATCTCTTGGCATCCGTTGGTTCCTAACTGCCACCTCACCTCACATGCCTGCCTTCCTGAGCACCTGCTTTCCCACTCTCTTCTGTAAGGGTTTCCAGGGCATCTTTCCCCAGAAGTCCTGTCCCTTTACCCACAGGAATTGTTCTCGCTCAAGAACAAACCCCTCCCCAGCAAGAGGTTTTTCTAAATCAGTGTCACTCTTAAGTCTTACATAGTGCCCCAGGAGGGTTCAGCAGGCCAGTCAGGGGTGGCCTTTGGCACTTCAGTCCAGTTAAATGAGGAGAATTGGTGGTGGTGATACTGGTGGTGGTGGTGTATGTGTCTGTGTGTGTGCACATGGGCATATGAGGTAAGAGCAAGGGTTGCCATTCCAGTTCCTGCAGAACAGTCTAGGTTGGTGCGGCCCTTTAAAAACGACCCTTTGTGAGACTTTCCCAGCAGTGTAAATTGCAGACATACCACTACCACTTTGTCTTCCCAGTTGACCAAAGCCTAAATATTGAATCAGATACACAAACAAATTTTTCAAAGCAAATATTGATTCTCAGAGATAGCTTGTTCAAAACAGAGATTGCAAGATGCCCACAGGGCTGGGCGGATAATTCAGAGGAGCAGCATGTGTGCAGCTAGGGGTAGACTGGGGAAATATGGTGGGTGTCACCTTCTAAAGAGGCTCAGCCAGTGACAGATATGGAAGCAGGTAGGCCCAATTTCATCAGAAAGTCTTATGGTTTTCAAAAGAAACTAAATCAGATCGACGTGCCAAATCTCGCTATATGAGATGTTGACACCTTCATTTTTTTTAACACTGTGTAAGCCAATGAGCTCTGTTTTGCACCATTTGCTATAAAGGAAGATTTCTTTTCTTACCTACCTCATAATTTGTAATCCTCTCGCAATGGAAGTAATTCACATATACTGTACAATGCAATTAGTTTCTTGTCATCTCTTCACTCCACATTTTTTCTCAATGAGCCCCTTTGGACCCATAAAAATATAAGGAATAGGCCCAGGGCTGAGTCTTAAGAGAACCCTGTTGAGGTTTGAAATGACCGAGTGTGAGGACTCGGTTAGGATCTCAGCTGAGGGCTCTCTTCCCACCCATCTCCATCTGAACCGAGGAAGGGAGGGGTTGCTTTGGGTCCTTGGATTACATGGAGCTGCACGTGTGCTGTGTCTACGGCTGGCAGTTCATTTCTTAGCTTTGCTTGTTTGTGCCCCTGGTTAGCCTCCAAGTTAATAATCTGCAGGCAAACACTTCTATACTCTAGGAGAGTTGTCTGGAATATATCCTTGACTCCACAAATAACCACTTCTAATGTACCTGTTTGTGAAAGGTTGCGTTTGTTTTATTTCCCCTTAAATCTGAACACTAATTAGTAGAGCAACAGTTCATGAAACCTGTTCCCCCGGACCTGAGAAGGTCCATCCATCCGGTGGCTCAGCCTGGGAATGGAAATGAGCCGGCTTTTGCGCTCTGCTGACTGGGTGCTGCTTGGCCTGATAATTGCTCCAGGCGGGTCACAGCTTGTTGAGCTGGGCACTCAGGCTGCAGGAGCGGAGGCTCTGCTTTTGTTTTCACCTTGTGAATGGTTTCCGAATGTGGTGCTGTGCTGCTGCTTCCTTCCAGCTCCTAGGGCAGGTGCTGGTTGGGTCCTGTGGGGGTGTGGAGGAGAAGCTCTTACCCTGTGGGTCTGATGTCACACCAATGGCTTATTCTTCCTCAGAGAAGAGGTTCAGATTTCCCTCCATGGCTCTGAACAATCATGAGAGCTCCCCACTGTGAATCACAAATCCCGGAAGCCGGGGCTGGCTTCTCCCCGTAGCACAGTGATGATAAATTGACCTTCTGCCTGTGATTCGAAGCCCCTTTTCCCTTTTTTTCCAATGTGTTGCTTTCCTAGTTTATCTTGTGCAGCACACTCTCTGATACGGAATGATCCATCTAGTCCGATTTCATTTGGACCCTTCAGAAACCATCCAAGCCCGTGCCTAACACCAGATGTGTATGACCTGGTTGAACACTTTAAGTCTGTCTGTGGGAAAATAAAAAATGTAACAGCAGAGGGTTCAGAACATGAGATTCCGATTCATGTGCCTCTATTAATAAAAAGGAAAAACTCCTTTGGCTAGCTTCCTGCTTGCTGCAGACAGCTTTGTTCAAATGAGCCATTGTTTGGAGACCTTTCAAGTGACTTGCTTTTGTGGCAAATCAGGGGCTACCAACCTCATCTATTTTGTGGCAAGACTGATTTAGTGAAATGCTGAGAGGGCTGTCAGCAGGATGCAGATCACTATAAGGAAGATAAGTCAGGAGAGTCTTGGATGTTAGGGCCAAGGAAAATAGGTTGGTATGTTGGGGCAAATACCATCAGTTCCTTTAAAATTGAGAAAACCTGTAATAAATTTGGTTATTTCATCTTTTTGGATGAAAGCACCGTGTGTATTTTACACAGTCGCTCAATCTAACTTAGTGAGAAAGCAAACATTTCTTATAAAATAATGTCATAATTATAATAGTCCTTTTAAAGTTTATATCAAACTAATCTGTACCACAGATGTAAACAGAGATGGTTAAAGTTCAGGATTTGGAGACAGACAGACCTAGCCACTCACTAGCTGTGTAACCTGTCTTAATCTATCTAGCCTTAGTTTCCTTACCTGCAAAATTGGGACAATAATAATAATACCTTCTTCATAGGATTTTATGAGGATTGGCATGTTGCATGTACATTTCACATGTTAAGTGTTTAGTATATGTTAGCTATTATGATTACAAGTGTAAAATTTTTCCTTGTGATTCCTGGAGGAGTCGTCCTGTGGCAGAATTCAGGACACTTAGTGCGTTATTTTATGCATTGTGTTTATAGTTTGGCTCATAGTTGTTGAACATACGTAGGCTACTTTAATGAGATAGCATTGATGCATGTGTTTAGAGTAGTTCATACACTCAAAAGAGTATTAATTCCTTCCTTCCTTTTCTGAAGAAGAGCTCAAAGCTTCAGAGATTTGTCATCTTTCCTTTGCTAGCATGCGTTTAAATGGACTGTGACCTTGTAAATTGAAACAGCTCATCCTCATAAGATAAGCTGAATGAAGAGTCAACCACGGTTCTGGCCTGGCTATAAAGAAAGTCACTGAGGTTCTCCTGGAGGACCTGCAGTCCTCTTGGCTTTCTAAGTCAGAATCTGAGATGGAGGCAAAGGCATCCAAGCTCAAATGGCAGAGCTGTAGCATTGTCAAAGCTCCAAGGTCTCAAGAAACTAGTTATTCTTGAGACTAGCCTGGGACAGATAGCTAACTTCTCCAGGCTAGCCATCTCCAGGCCTACCCAGCCTTGTCACTACCTCCGTAGCTTTCCCTCAAAATCATAACCACTTTAAGGCCTTAAATCATGTTTAGTTGTTAATGCAGTAAGTGTGTTTAATATTTAAACATATAATGGGAATTTTTCTCTGTTTCATTCAGATGTCAAAACATCACTTGTGTGGAAATAATAAACTGGTCGTGAGTAGTCAGGAGATTTTCAGTGGAGGTAATCCACAGCATGGTTAATACTCAGCGACAGAACCATAATTCAAAATTCATTGTCCTTAGTAGTTTCAAGCTCCATCTCTCCTTCAGGCCATCCTCAGCTGTGTTAGCAAGCTGCAGGATGAGCTCCCTGAAGATTCTGCATCCTCTTCTTCCTGGTCCTGCCTTTGGTGAAGGCCAACAGTAGGATGGAGGACCAGAACTAAGGAACTCCTCTCCTGAGAGTTTCTCTCCTCTTTGTACCTCCAGCACCTGGCACGATAGCTAGGAGATCATAGGAACTCAACGAATGTTGGTGAAACTTTTAAATTTAGGACTTCAGGTAATCCACAAACAAGATAATCAGTGCTCCCAAGGTACAGTGATCTGTACTGCCCAGAGATCCACAGAAAGTAGGTGCCTGGGGGAGAGGTTCGCAGGCCTCTTGCAACGCCCACTGACATGTAGGAAAGAGAAGGTTTCATCCCCCTGCATCCCAGTCGGTACCGAGGCTGCTTGCCAACCCCAGTGTGTGTTTGGAGCCTTAAAACAGTTCCTAAATCACATTTACCTACCTGAAATCTATCATCCTCAGGAGATCATAAATATATAATTCAGAAGGGAGATCGTAGATATTTCATGAGGTGCCCTGTTATAATTCCTGGCATGCCACTATACACTTCTAATGATGCTGATAAATCTTAAACTTGGATGTGGGGCTAAGACACATGCTAATGTATGATTTGCTATTATGTAATTGAGATAAAATCTACTTTTAGGATACTACTTTTCAAATAAAATGAAAAAGCTCAACATTTTAAAAAATGTTTAAGTGCTTATTAATAGCCCTCTTAAGAAGCTTCATGAGGACACTAAATTAGGCAATGAGTACTGATCATGCCCCATGTTCTTAAAAAGTCTTTTAACTTTCTCCACATAAAGAGATACTGACTTAGTTCTTGTCTTGTTTTAAAATTGAAGGCAGTGAAAGCAACTTTTGGCATCCCACGGGACACCAAGTGACTGGATTTTTCTCTTCACGGTTTAGGGACAACCTCTTTACTACTGAGAATAAGTTTGACAAAGTCTTGGTTTTACATGTTCTATCATTACCATCCTTAGACTTTTTCTTATTAGGTAAGTGAGAAATCAGAAAGTCAGCAGTTAAATTTAAAGCAACATGATAGCCTGTCCAGCAGGAGACAGGGCTCTTGTAGAACGAAGGGGTTAGAGACGTGCTTCTTTGGTTCCAGCTAGAGAATATGATGGAGTTTTTATTTAGCATTTTTACAACAGGAGATGTTCTGTCTCTATCAGTGGTAGCCACGACATGCTTGCTGCACCTCAGGATAAAGAATTACCGATCACTCTGTGCGAGGCCATGACAGATCCATGATGTGTGCTTTGATACATGCGCAAAACCATTTCCCGTCTTCAAGAATCATGCTTCCAGGAGCAATTCATTTAAAAGTTCTGTCATATCACAAGGACATCAATATGTAAGGAAGAGTGAACTCAATTTCTAGTGGTTTAAAGGATGTGTATATACACCTCAGTGAAAGGGAGAAAATTGGAGTCTATTTCGAAACTCTTCTTTTAGAAACTACATAGTGCCTATGATAGGATTTTTTTAAATACAGTTATTTCTGACTATAGAATAATTAGAAACATGTAACTATGATGTACCAGAAACGTGTAATATATGATACACGTTCATTGTAAAAAAAAAAAAAAAGAAAGAAAGAAAGAGAGAGAGAAAGCAAAAGAGAAGAATTTAACACTCATAATTTCCCAATACAATGATGATCACTGTTTACATTTTAGAGTATAAACTTTCAGAACTTTTTTTGCATTTATGTATCTAAGCTCATATATTGTATATAATCCTGCATAAAATTTGTCCAATTTCTAGTAGAAAGATTGAAATAATATTATACATATTGTTTTGTAACCCCCTTTTTTCATCTATCAATTTATTGTGGATATTTTTCTTTCTTAGCAAATTCACATTCAATATGTTCTTTTTTGGGGGTGTGGAATTGCATTAAAGAGCAGTCCGTGGTAGGGTTTTTAATGACCTTAAGTAGTGGATCATCCTTCACTTTTTCTGGAAAGCTGCATGGATACAGCCCAGCCCCCTAGCTTCCCTGCTCACACTTCTGTAGTGTCATTTGGGTGCCCACTGCCAGGCACATGTTTACTTACCCTCCTTCCTGCCTGTGGATCAGCTGAGAGAACGGCCCTGGACATGATCTCATGTTGTTTAGCAGATTACTTCAGACCCTTGACCAGACCACCCACAAATGTGAACAAATCTTTCTGTTGGCTGGAGTTGTAATGCTTTACCTTATAGTATCCACTTATTGAAGGAAAAATTATACAGCACAGGAGAATTTTTACATAAATCTCTCTGAAACACTCGAAAAAAAGACTATTGGATGTTAACTCATGTCATTTGGAAAATTATATCAGAAACCTGAACATGTAACATAAATTTGTAACCTTAGACATCTGAATGTTTGCCCCCTCTCTTCCATTGTAAATTAATATTCTACCTTTAATATTTTCTCATTGAAGGCAAAATGACATATTATAAGCATCTTTTCACAAAAGTGCATATAAATCCCACAGGATCATAAAATTTCAGCACTAAACAGTACCTGAGAAATCATCTACTAGAAAATGGACTATTTAAATCCCAAATTAAAGATTTGGGTAAACATTTGCCAAATGTGGGCATGCAAGTGACATTCACATTTGGCATAGCTGTCTGCATTCTCCACTCGTGACAAATTGTGGTGTAAAAGGAGGGAAAGGATCCAAACCAAACTGCAGCTGAGGCTTGACATGTCTTTGAGAGGGCACATATGCCTTCCCATGTTTAAAAGCAAAATCCCATCAGATGATGCCAGTAGAACTGGTAGAAAGAAGGGCAGCCCTTCCACATGCCACCTCAGTTCCAACTTGGAGCTGTTAAATAAAAGGGACTCTGGAAAGACTCTGGTGTGCATGCCAAGAATAAGTCATCTCTGTACTCAGAGAGACTTCGCTTTCAGACAACCTTGCAGTGTGGTTTTTAGTAAGGGAGGGCAGGAAAAATAATAAGCTTCTATGAAATGTCCCTTTTTGAGGGGAAAAATGTAAAGAAATATATAATTCATGAATGTGTGTCTGGTTGTGAGACCATAGATTACAAGATCCTTATTGACTATTTTTGTTTTCCTCTTGACATTGAGGTTATGCCTATTAGACTCAAAGTATTGGCTGAATTGGATTGAAAAAATGTTCTTTCCCCCTTCTCTTTATTATGGTTAGACAGAAGAAGGAGAAAATGAATCTCAACTCAATTAAAATTAGCTCTTATCTGGGAGGAGCTTTAGCTATATAGGCCCGTGCCTAGATATTTCCAACAACATAATATATAACTTTAGACATCTGACAAATGACAAAGCCAGTCCAGAAACCATAGAAGGAAGCACTGTCTATGAGGTTGCCAGTTGCTAAGACATATGTATCTGGATCATTTGTCTTTACAGTTCAACGTCATTATGTCGATCACGATAGGGTCACTTGTCCCCAGAAGGACAGAATGCACTGGACTCTGTGGTTGCTTAATAAATGGTATTATCTGGAGATGCCACATTTCTATAGGTCAGACTCAGCCTACAAGGTTGAAATCAGCACTCTGACCAATTTACCTATGACTGTACACTGCTTATCACTTCACACAGATGTTCAGGCATAAGGTTTGACAGCAGATTAAAAAGGCAAGCCCATGGAAAGTGCAGCTTCTGTATATGATAAGGAGGCCCAGGGATGGACTCAGACAATCAGGAATGAAGGGTGAATCTTTGAGAAGGGAGCCACCCTTGACTGCCACAACCACGGTTTGGAGCAAGAGTTCAAAACCACAAAGAATTACAAGCAAAGGAAAAGCATTGTTCCCACTGCTTTTCTGTTCTCTCCTTGATTGTCATATATTTCAATGGCATCCAGATGTTCCATTATTTTAGCTACCAACTTGGGAAATTACCTTATAGTTACTTTCAAAGTTGTCAGAATACTAAACTCAACAATGACAGTTTATAACCCATTTTCTCTAAAGTGCTTAATTTTTTTTCTTATAACCCTGATGGGCTGGCATTTAAATAAAGAAAATCAGGATTCTGAAATTCAATTAGTTTCTGTATATGCAAAGGTATTCTTTGTGCTCATCCACATGCATATTGGTTCTTGCGCAGACATATTGGGTATACTGTACTTTAACTCTTCCTCTCTTTGTGTCTAGATTTGCTAAAAATAGGAAATTTGCTTGATGCTTTAACTTTGAATATTTGCACTCTTTAATTTTAGACTAAACTATTTAAATTCTTTTGGCTTTCAGATGTATGTATTTTTTTCAGAAAATTGAAGGCTGGTTAAAACGAGCAATACTATTAATTTTGGAAGTGCATATTTTCCCAGTTGAATAAAAAATATAATGATATGTATGTCATATTTTGCAACTGATTTATTTAAGATTTCCCAAAAATATCCATTTGTAATTTCCCTTTGCAAGGGGATGAAGTTCTTCAGTTTAATGCTTGCAACATTCTTATGGTAATTTTGAAATTGGGAGTCTTGGCCACATTCATAAATGGTAACTGTAGAAAATCGGCCACTTTCAAATCAAACAAAAGCATAGAGAAACTTGAGGATACTTTTGAAAAGAGGAGACTATTTCTAACAAGTCTAGTTACACTGTCTATTCCTAAAGCAGATGAATGGGTGAGTTCTTATAAGACTATTGCTGTTACTTTTTCTTGCATAGGCTGCTTGTATTATCTGTCTGTTCAGTACTTAGCACCCTGTTGAGCTCAATAAATATGCAGTGATGATAATATTATTGCTCAGAATTCATTTAGCACTTTCACATCTTTTGAGTGTCACAATGTTCTGCCTACTAGGTGCAGAGAATTTTAATTTAACGCTCATTCTGAGATTTAAAGCTTGGAAGTGTAATGACCCATGTGAGATAATCCTCCACTCCAGCAGGACATTTTTGGAGTGATGCCATTGAGTTGTCCAAGAATTCATTAACAAGTGGAGAAACATTACTTCCCACACTAAAATTCAGTGGCTCAGTGTACTGGCTTTCCCAATTTCTACCCCCCCAAGCCATCCACATTATAATTCCCCAACACACACAAAAAAAAGAGAAACAGAGAAAATTTGAGTAGATCTATGACAATTGAATGGCTCCGACCAACCGCAATCAAAGTGTGCCGATGATAGAGATTGAAATAGAAATCAAATGGAGCTGGACAAGTCTTTGTATCAAGACAACCAAGTTTGTTCCTCAGCCTAATTCAGCTATCACTAGACTTTGGAATATCAGACAATTTCCATGTATTTTCTCCTACAAAATTGCATTTTCCTTTTGGCTTAATAGAAACTGTTTACAGATAGTTTTGATACCAATAATGTCCTTGATACCTGACACAGTACCTGGCATTTAATAGGCATTCTGGAACTATTTAGTTGAATGAACAAATGTATGAATGAATGAATGAGTCATCCATGAAATTCCCAACTGTTCTAGAAACCCCAGTCTTGATTATTTTATTGCTTCTTTAAGAGGAGATAACTGTTGGGGTTACCTGACAAAATCCTTAATTTTTTCTTGTATCTCATTTGGGGCTCATAGGGCAACTATCCTACTTTTAAAAATCTAATTTATCTATAAATGTAATAAAATGTTCTGGGAATACTCTTGATATTAAATCTACATAAATTATCATTTGTGAGAATGTATAAATATTTGGTATGAGATTTGGTTAACAGACCATGGTTAATATAATAAATAACTATAGACAGACATGTGCACATGCACACGCACACACATGTGTACTTCCAACACATAAAACATAGTAATTATACTCAAGGTTACCCTAAAACAGTTGTGGACACCAGAATAAAACAAGTGAAGCAATAATTAACTGTGGGACAGTACGTAATAAAATTATGTACCCAACAGAAAGAACTTGTATGTCCTGTAAGAGTTAAGGGCTGCACTTACCATGGAGGTATTTATGGAGGACAAGAGACTTGACCTGGGCTTTGGATAAGAAGAGGAGCAAGGGAAAAGGAGAGAGTATTCATGGTCCCAGTACAGACATATAGGGGGTGGATATGGCACCCTTGGGAGATTATGACAAGGGTAGCCCAACTGCCAAGGAAAGTAGGCTTTGGAGAGCAGTAGAAGGGGGAGACCAAGGTAGTAGTTCTGACTAGAAATATGAGGAAGTACAGAACAATGAAAGGTTTTTGAGCAGAAGGATAATATTGATGACAGTCATACACAAAGATAATTTTTCTGGTAAAAGGGGACGTTAGAGTCAGGAAGAGACTGAGATCAGGTTGCGTGTTAAGAGGAGACAGATCCAGGTGTAAGGAGATTGCTACCAAAACACAGGTGGGTATATCAGTAAGATAAAAGAGACTGGGGAAAATGGGCAAAACTTGGGGATTGAGCAGGAGACCTAAGGGAAACACAGGGTAGTTATTTCCCACAGTTGTCGGAAGCAGATCTGTATAGACATCATAAATGTGGTTGGCTTCATTTGTGTTTCTTCACTTTAGATGAAGTGATGTGGTCATCATGCCAGCTGCTACCTGCTCTATTAGCCCCTCTCATTCACCATCAGAATATGATCTCAGGATTGGTCCACTCTTGTGCAAAAGAGAAGCCTATTATAAGCATTTTCTGAAAAAAATGTAGAAAGATAATTCTCCTTCTTTTTTCTTATAAATTTACATGTATTTTAGTTTTCCTCATTCCCGTAAAGTTCTTAACTCTGCGTATTGTAACCACTCTGGCAACTGCATTGTTTCTAGCACCGGTGCGTTTGACTTAGGGTCCATGCATTTTAGTTTTCTTCTTCACTGCATGTGTACTTGGGATTTGACCCCGAAGAGTAGGCGGTTCACTCACCAGGACCACGTTGTCTGATGAATCCTGCATCCCACATGAATTGCAACTGTGTAGAGATGGAATCTAGAGAGAGATTCATTGAGGGAAGTGAGAGTGGTTTCCCTTTTATAACTATTGTAGTCGTCTGATGTCCTAACAGAGAATGGAAACCCATGGCCTGTTTGCATAGCTGGAAGAAACCTGTTGCTCTAGGCTGGAAAGAGCCTGGGTGTAGGTTCCAGCTGACCAGGGTTTGAATCAAGATTCTGCCATATATTTGCTGAATGATCTAGAGCATATTTGTAGTCTATGATAGTTTCAGTATCCTCAGCTGTAAAATGGGGATAATAACAACCACCTCATCAAGTTCTTATAAATGCTATGTAGAAAGCCTATGTAGAGAGATTAGTAGAATGCCTTACCTATAGCAAAATATCAACTATTGTTAGTTTCCTTCTTCTTCAAGGCAAAAACCCTGCATGTTTCATTGTTCCTGAAACCTAGCATAGTCCTGGCATAATCAATAATATTGTACCCAATAGATACAAAAGCAGAAGGGCATTTTCAGGACTAGGGAAAGCAGCAATATCCACAGTCAAATATATGTGCTTGCCTTCCAGTGGGGGAACCTAATTCAGCTCTTCAGCTAAAGTGCATCCATAGAATTGTGGGTGTGTGCCTTGTATTTCCAAAGGTGAGCCGTTTTATCCCATCTCACAGGTCTGTCAGGAGGCTCATGATGACTCACCCTCCTACAGATCAGGTAGCTAATTATGTTATTAGAATGTCAGAATTATCTCGAATGGCTTTCTCACCTACCTAACAGGAGACGTAAGTTTGATAGTGCTATGTTTAAAATGTCTGAAAAATGTGAATGATGTATGAGATGATGTATGAACATATATGGAAGATTTTTTTCAGTGTTTAGTGACAGAGTCTTTTTTTTGCTTTTACTCCTGTGTTTTAGCTGTTACATTGTTCTTAACTTAAAGTTGATTTTAGTTCACTTCTACACAATTCCTTCAGTGCCTAGGATAGGCAGGTTCGGTGCTCAGTGTGACAGGGACATAAGGTGAATAAGACTTGGCCCACTGGGACCCTAGCCCTTACCTCTTACAGAGTAGGGAAGCCCTTCATCAGGACAAAATTACCAGTCATGAAATTCCTCAAAAGATTTTTACTCATAACGAAAGGGGTAAACTGCATGGTGCCAAACTGGATTCAGCTAGAGTCATGATGGATTGTAAAATGGCCAAAAATTTTTAAAGCTCTTCCTTATCAAGAGGTAGAGACTTGGCTTGGTGACTTGCTGTGACCAATAGCATCCAGTGGAAGTGACATTGTGCAATTTCTGAGCCCAGCCCCAAGAGACCTTGCTTCTGTTCTTACTGTGCTTGTAATCCTGAGACTTTGCCCTGTTTTCATGATGTGGTCACTCCTCAGAGCTGAGATAGACTCTCCATCCAAACGTTGGTTCAAACATCAAGACTCACAATGCCACATATTCACCAAGAGGGTATAGTGGGGTTTGTTGCTTGAAAATGCGCTTTGTGAGGAGAACAAGGTGAACTCCCAAGCTGGTCCAAAAATGGCTTGAGAAAGTAGGGAAAGGAGACTGGCTTGGGGTTATATGGTGGTGGAGGTGGGGCTTGGATGAGGGTTCCCACTCTCAAGCTGGAGCTGGCATGGTTTGAACTTCATGCCAGTACCAAAGGAGGGAAAACCTGGGCTTTCTCATGAGCTTGCCCAGATGTAGGACAGAAGGGGAAGAGAGTGTGATGGGATCTGAAAGATGTCAGCAGTCAAACTGAAAAGTGGAGTCAGACTCTTTATTACTTTTTATTACAAGTATCTTCGTAGCACTTAGGACCTGAAATTATCTTTAAAAAATTTACTTATTTATTATTTATTTCTCTACCCTCTGCAGATTGTAAACTCAGTAATGGCTGAGACCAAGTCTGTATTGTTCTCCACTGAATCTCCAACCTCTAGATTAGTGCTTGACACATAGTAGATGCTCAGTAAATATTTGTCTCTGAGTGAACTTCTACAAGTGAACATCAGTTTCTCTGTGTCCAATCCTGATGCCTTGAGTCCCATCAGAGAGGAATTGCACTGCAGGTAAAACCAATGACCTTAAGTTTGAGTGTCCTGCTCTGCATCTCCTCTGATACCCGCAAAAGGATGGTTGAGAAGTGTTATCCTTTGGTTCTTCTCTATGCTTTGAGCTAGGTCCTTGTATCAGGTCAGATCACCAGAACACCATCCACCTGGATCAGGTGACTCTGGCTTCCCATGGAAATATTTTTACAGCATTATGTTCTTGATTTTTATTGAAGTTGTTATACCACACAGCCATGTCCACTTGCCTCTGAATAGTTTGTAGAAGTGCTACACAGAACACTGTCCTCTAGGTTATTCACTGTTTCCTAGCGAAGACCCAGGCAGCAGGATCTCAGCATTTAGACTGTGGCCAGGAGGCCTTTCCTCCCCTATCAGGTGAGGAGTTTAGCCATCTATTATAAAACCACCTGTTGTACTAAACAGCAGTGGTTTCTCTTATCCTAGATTTTCTCATATTATTATCCCTACCACACCCACTTCCACAACTCTTTTTACTTTCCTTTAATATATATATATATATAATTTTAATGATGTCTGTGTACACACACACTTTTCCTGTATTAAGTCTCCTCAAACTTCTTTGGAAGTAAGTATGGTATTAGTAATTAATAAATGGATGCTTATTCCTGAGACGCACTGGAAAAAGTCCAAGTAAGACTTTACTTTCCATTGTCCTTCCTCTGTTTAAGGGAACTTGGTGCTTGGGGAGAAGCTGAAGGTAATGCTGTCAGGTTACTCCATCAGGGATAAAGTGTTATTCACCCTTATGTCTCCCATAGCATGAAGGTCAATAAATTCATTGCATTACTCTCCCTTGAGGTTTTTTCCGTACTGTAGGGGCTTAATTAATGTCACTTATGACCAGAACTTGTAGAATATAGGGAACTAGAATTTGAAATATATCTACTTTCCAGAGATATCCCAGAGGATATTTTAAGTAGAGTAAGAGGTTGATTTTCATTGGTATCCTTTCGTTGCCTAACATAGTGCCTAACTCTTAGGTTCTAAAACCTGCTGTGGAATGATCACTGATTGATTTTCAGGAACACTTTAATATCTTTGAAACTCTGGGATGTATTATCTTTTACTTAGAGCTTGGTACACTGAAATAAAACAAGAAGTCACTGCTAATATAGTTCTTTCAACCTATAATTTAAAATGCTTTAAAAATGTAATGCAGTTAACCTTTTCTTTAGGAAATAGATGGGTACACATAGGTGAGCTATAGAGTTAGTTTCTATAAAATAAACCTATTTTCCTGCCCTTTTTTTGCCATACAATTGGAGACATGTTTTCATTAAAAACATGTCTTGAGATACTAACCTGGGAAACATTTGGTGAAGAAGGACTTTTAATTTGACAGTACTGCACACTGTGAGAGAGTAGCAGAAGTATTTTCTAACACGCAGAAGTCTGTATCTCATCCTCAACTCTATTCATTTATCCCATTTTCTTCACCCCCATCTCTAGATTCCACACACCAGCTTCTGGAACTTAACTCTTCTCTACCCTGTTAATAGCAATTTGAGTGTCTTAACAGCCATCTAAATTTGCTTAATTTTTTTGAATTTTAAAAAAGTGAATTATTACTAAACCATATCAGGGCTTCAAATTCAAAATATGCTAAATAAGCTCCTTTAATGCAAATAATGTTTGAACTCAGCATTTGTTATCCTCTTAGGATGTCTGTGTGATCGTCCAGGATTCTAAATGCCAAGGCATTGTTTTAGTAACAAGGCACATGGCATGTGTTGCAATATGGCCTAATTGGGCTAATGCAGGAAATATGTTATTATACATTAAATGGCATGTTAAAGGGTCTTTTCAGCTATCAGGAATAGAAAAATGTGAAGTGAAAAGCTGCATCCCTTTAGGAGTGATGAAAATATTCAAAAATTAGATTCTGGTGATTGCACAACTCTGTCAGTATGCTAAAAACCACTTAATTGCCTACTTTAAACAGATGAACTTTATGGCGTATAAATTATATCTCAGTGAAGCTGATTTTTTAAAAAGCTGTGTCCTGGCGAAGGAATGAAATGATATTTTAATTTACATATACTTATAAAGACATCAATGAAATAATATTTTAATTTACATATACTTATAAAGGCATCAATGATCCTAATAAGCCTTCAATTGAAACAATAGTAATTGCAACATTAAAAGCGTAAACATCAGCTTCCTAAGGAATTTTCTGGAAGTTGTATCTTGTCTGTGGCTATGGCTGCATCTTATGACATACAAATGCTTCATCCTTGATGTTCATGCCAAGTGGCAGGTGTTTATTGAGTTCCATTTTGATGGGAACTGCTCCTGGAGAGCCAAAGGTATAAAATATAAAACAATTACATCAGTTACCTTTGCCAGGTAACAATTCTTAGTGGCTTAAAACATCAACCGTTTTATTTAGCACACAATGTTGTGGGTTGCTGGGTTGTTCTACTTGCCTGGGCTGCCTTGGCTGATCACTGCTGGCCTTTTTCAAGAGATCACAGCCAGCTGATGAGAAGGCTGGCTGATGTAGGAAAGACTCACTTACATGTCTGGCAGTTGGCAGCTGGCATCCGAGGTGCTCGGTTCTCCCTCCACGTGGCTTCCTATTCTCTATCTTGGTCACATAGTGATCTCAGGATTTAAGTGTAGCAAGAGCAGAAACCACAAAGCCTCTTGAGGCTCAGGATCTGAACTTGTGCAATGTCATTTCCACTGGATTATATTAGTCAAAGTAAGTCACCACATGTCTTAGTCAGTTTGGGCTGCTATAACAAAGTGCCACAGACTGGTTATGAAGTCCAAGATTCAGGGAGTAAGCACAGCTGGGGTCTGATGAGAGCCCGTTTCTGGGTTGCAGACTGCTAACTTCTCATGTATCCTCATATAAAGGAGACAGAGCCAACTAGTTCTCTGGTCTCCTCTTATAAGAGCCCTAATCCCATTCATGAGGGTGGAACCTAATGACCTCCCAAAGGCCCCACTTCCTAATACTGTCACATTGGGGATTATATTTCAACATATGAATTTTTGGGTGAACAGAAACATTCAGTCCAGAACACCAAGCCAGCCCAGATTCAAAAGGTAGGGAAATAGAATTCACGTCTTGATATGAGGAGCTACAAAATTCTGTGTCCAATTTTACAATCCATGATGACAAACAATCTGGATAAATCTGGTTTGGTGCTATCACCAAATCAGTGATAGTGACTACCACTAGTGGCTGTCCAGCCACTGTGCAGTTTACCCCATCCTTTTTTTTTTTTTTTTTTGAGGAAGATTAGCCCTGAGCTAACTGCTGCCAATCCTCCTTTTTTTGCTGAGGAAGACTGGCCCTGAGCTAACATCCGTGCCCATCTTCCTCTACTTTCTATGTGGGACACCTACCACAGCATGGCTTGCCAAGTGGTGCCATGTCCACACCCGGGATCTGAACCAGCAAACCCCGGGCTGCCAAAGTGGAACGTGCGAACTTAACCACTGCACCACCAGGCCAGCCCTACCCCTTCCATTTTAATTAAAGTAAGTCTCCCGAGGCAGATGATTTGACCCTGGGTATTGTTACATATACAGTCATAACATTACCTGTGCATTAAATTTTGGATTAATCTCCCACTGGAAGTGGCAGAGATAACACAGCTATTGCTAAAATGGTTTAAATTTTGCTTTTGAGTTTTGCCACAGATTTATCTAGCATAAAGATTTCTTTGTGTTCCTAAATTGCATGCCATTAAATAGGAGCCTAAAGCCAGAGAAGCAGGGGAAACCCAAGATGGGATTAAAATTGTGCTGTGTTTAGTACACTTTGGGTTATTGAGGATCAGCTACTTTATGATTAATATTCTGATTCTGGTCATTTGCCAGCGAGAACTTTTCTCACAGCAATGGGAAAAGTTCAGGAGCAGACCAAGGCATTCACATGAATACAGGAAACACAACAAGACAAAAGTGGGAAATAACACCCCAAACCCTATTGATTAATGTGGGAAAAGAAATTAATAAAACCCACATTTTTGGTTAAGCCACCCATCAAAAGGAAAAGCAGCAGCAGGTAGCAGGAAATTGCCAAATATCATTGTACAACCTTGTTAAAGCTTGAGATTGTCCTTCTACTACTAATTGTCCCAAGAGAGGGACCTCCTCCTTATAGGTGGAGAGCAGAATGCCTGGTTCGAGCTAGAAAAACTACTCGACTCCATGACATTGACATTAGCTACATCAAAACCAAGGCCTTTTGTCCACAGCCATTAAAAATTTCTATAATCTAGCTTTGAAAATCCTCTTCAGCTTAGAGCTTGGGTTCCAAACAGAAAAATCCATCCCCCAACTACCTAACAAAGTGTAGTGTTCGGTGTGCTTTCCTATCCCTAGGCATTCATTTTCTATAAACACAGCTCCCAGTATGATGGTGTCAAATTAAGTGCTTGCTTCCAAGCTATCTGACACAAGAAAGGGAAAAAAAAAAGGACTTTCTTACCTTAGAAGGTTTTTTTTAAACTGATTCTGCAGTAATACAAGTCTGGCATCTTAAAAGGTATCTTTAATGACCATTTTCTCTCTATAATCTGTTGCCTCAGATACAGTTGAGGTTTTTTTTTTTTTTTTTTTGGCTGGGAAAGATTCACCATGAGCTAACATCTGTTGCCAGTCTTCTTTTTTTTTTCCTTCCCAAAGCCCCAGTACATAATTTTATATTCTAGTTCTAGGTCCTTCTAGTTCTTCTGTGTGAGCCACCACCACAGCATGGCTACTGACAGATGAGTGGTGTGGTTGCGTGCCTGGGAACCGAACCCTGGCTGCTGAAGTGGAGTGCACCAAACTTTAACTGCTAGGCTGTCAAGGCTGGCTCAGTTGAGATTTTTTTAATAAAACCACTGCTCAAGTTTCTTAGTAGGATGTTAATTTAGGATTATAAAGAGCTTTTATTTTTTTCTTTAAAACAGAGATTTCTTTTCTTTGCTATAATCCTCATGTTAATATATTTATATAGAGACTCTTTTTCAGCATTTCTGTCTACTGAGTCAAGAGTGGAATAGTGGTAAAAGCCTTGCCAGGGTGCCACACTGGAAAGACTTCCCAGCTCTCCATTATCCCTCTACAAGTAGACAGTTTATTTTTTTTGATGTTTGGAATTAATCAATTACCAAAATAACTCTGCTGTCTAGAGCTTTAAATCTCTTCATCAAATTTACTAAAATACCAATTATAAAGTTTACAGAACTTCACATTAGATGGAATTGTTTTAACAGATTCAGGGTTTTTCTTTTCTCTATCTAGCATGTTAAGAATATTTAATTTCTCCAAAACTAAGGATCATAGGTGACTTAATTATCTTATCAATATGATTAATATTCAGAAACATATATTTTATAGTCAACAACCACAATTTCAGGATGACATTAGTTTGACATATATTCATCATAAATATAAATTTGCTGAGGAAGGATCCAAGAGCAACCATATCAATAGGAATGGTGACATTTTGGCTACTCATTATTTAAAAATACAAATCGCAAGCTGATCTACCCATTGAATCATTGGTAAAAGAATGGTAAAATGCCTAAAATTTGAAATATTTTTAAAGACAGAGGGTGGAAGCGACTCATATCCCCAAAACAACCTCTTCACACATGATATGATAAAATTTAACAAGTGAGTTGCCAGAAGCGCCAAATTAAGACTGATAAGTCACCCTGGTTGAAAATGAAAGAACAGTTGAAGTCTAAAATAATAGAAAGTGACATTCAAAAACACCTAATGAAATCTAGAATGTCTAAAACCATTCCATCTCAAATGATAAGCTCATTTGTTATTATCTAGCAACTGGGATATATAAAGAATGGGATATGTCAACTTGGTAGCAGGGGGTAGACAGATTTGACATGGAAAGTGAAAACTGTCCAGTGCTGTAGAAAGGATATAAGGATGGGATTACTCAAAAGATCAGGACACTATCAATTTATCTTACTATTAAATCTAATCAGTAGAAGTCTAAATCATTCTGGTTCTTAACTCCCAATAAAAAAGAACATTCACTAAAATGCTGCTCTTAAGGCAAAATGAAAAAATAAACATCTAATGCATCCCTAAAATCTTCAAAAGTTATTAAAACCACCTAATGTAATATGAATTTCCATTAACTTTGTAAACAGTTACAAGAAAAAAATGTTTTGGTAAATCTAGCACATTGATTTTTGGCAAATTGGCTTTGGCAAACTGGTCGTTGTGTACATTGTTTATTTCAGCATATGGATTTTTAGCAATTTGGCTTCCTTCTGCTACCTGGTACCCTCAGAGAACAAACTGAATAATCAAAGACTCATTTTAAAAAAAAATAAATATTAAGTACCAAAAGCCACTGGCTTGGAAGTCAGGTATACAGTGGTGATTAAAACATTGTCCCTCACCTTATGGGAGTAACAGTCCGTCAGGGAAGACAAACATTAAATAACAGTTACACAAATCATTATTTAGCTAGAGTTGTAGTAAGTGCTTTAAAAAGAAAAAAAAAGGACATGGTGTGAAATGAGAGTGTCTGAGAAGAGGACTTGGTAGCTAGAACTTTTCATTTTTAATTGGTTTGTAGTTGAAAATTCTGTATAGAAAATGCACTGGGAACAGACTAGAGGAACAGAGTTGGGTGCCATCATAACATCAGCTGTTCTGGGTGACGGCGGTCGGCTAGTGGGCACTGACGGAGGCAAGGGGCCGGCTTTCTTTAAAGTCTCTGGTGTTCATCTTGTGTGGGAGCCCTTTCTGTTTTTCTCACACACCCTAGAGACCTAGAGATGATCTTTGTCCTTAAGGTGACATCCTAAACTTCCCACCTGTTTTCTGTCTTTCATCTCACCTGTAGGCTCCTAGCTTCTCTACCTGCTGCTTGCCATTCTGAGACCACTCACCATTGCCCCCCGCAAGGCTAGGCTCCCCAGTTCCCTTTTCATTTCTTCTCTTTATTTTTATTCTTGTAGTTCTCTGTCACTGCTTCTCTTTCTTAGGGTTCTCAGCCTTTGAAAGAACATGTTGGTCAGTCGTGGCATTCCCAGGCCTGTATAAAGGCAGCTGAACCACTAAAACTCATTAAATGTGGCCTTGAGGTCTCTGACACTTTCCAGGAAGTGTTTTTATGTTGCAGCGGTGTTCTAGAGCTTTTATTCCCTGGTAATCTTTTTTAGAAATCTAAGGATTGTCAGAGTCTAGATTTGAGATCACCAATGCTTTACTTTAACTAATACTAAAAGACAATTTACCCATATTATTAAGAGAAGTCCTGAATATTTAGAATTTGTTAAAAAGATAAGTGAAAGACCAGACCTGAAACAGTATGTACAATGTGGTTAAGACATACCTATCCATATATAATATGTAAATACCTATGCCAAAAAAGCACTCATAGTTCAAAAACAAGAGGAAAAATGTTTTTATTGAATATGGAAATATGCATGAGAAAACTAATTGATGGTTTGCTTTCCAGTTATTCTCAAACCTAGAAATATTTCCAAAGCATGGCATAGATCGTTGGTTCTCAACTAGGGGCAATTTTGCCCCCAAGGAATACTTGGTAATGTCTAGAGACATTTTTTGGTTGTCACAATAGTGGAGGATGGGGGAGCATCTCGTGAGTAGAAGCCAGGAATGCTGCTAAACATCCCAAAATGCACAGGATAGCCCCACACAACAAAGAGTTATATGAGCCTAAACATCCCAAAATGCACAGGATAGCCCCACACAACAAAGAGTTATATGAGCCCAAATGTAAATACTGCCCATGTTAAGAACCGCTCGCATAGATCAACAGCACCCATCTTTCAGCTCCATCTCACAGATGTTCCCAGTTGTTTTCGCACTGAAAGCCACAGCAGCTTTACAAAGCATGCATTCAAACCAGGAGGTCCAGCATCATTCAAGAGATCCAGATTCACTCTTCTTTTTGGCAACCTTTGCATAGCAAATGGCTTTCATATCATCCCAAATCTAGAGTAATGAAAGTGGCTTGATCCCTGGTGGCCAAAGAACTTCTGTGAGGTCTTAGTTTATTCTTTTGGAAAAAAAGCATTTAAGACAGTAAGAAAACCCTCAAGAGTACAGTTGGCTGCTCCTTCATCTGTAGCCTCTCTTTATATCTCTAATAGAATAGGGGTTTTTTAATAATTTAAGGGTGGCGTTTGATCTACTCAGTAAATTAAATTATGGCAGAATGCCAGTGCCTAGCATAATGGTAGCACATAAAAATCATGTAATACATGTTGTTTGAATGAATGACTTTAATTATATTGTTTAGAGTTTCATATTCAAGTTATAGATCATAAATTCCAGTTGCCTATAGTTTCCCATCACCTTCCTCAGAATTACTTTGCCTTCTCACTTCAGTTTTACTTTTTCCATTGGTTTTATGTTTGCCATCTGGGGATCTATTTTTCATCCGTTTAATTCGTTCATCAATTTACTAATTATTTCTTTCAATAGGTGCTGGTAGCATTGCAGAAAGGTCTAAGAGACCTGCCTTTCAGGAACGAGGAAGCAAGACTTGAGTGAAGGCGATATGTAACTTAATTATAATACAGAGAATGGCTGGGTGCTATAGAAATCTATTAATAGAAAAATCAAAACAGAATTTGAATCATAGAGGAGGAGCTTGTGGAAGTGAAATGACTCAATCGATGCTCCTGAAAGTAACATAGGATTTGAACAGGTATTTTTTGTCCATCACTCACTTACTCATTCAGGAAGCATATTTTGAGTGCCTGCTATGAGTCTGGAGATACAAAGAAAAATTAAATGTTGTTTCTTCTCTCTAAGAGCTCATGATTTGGTGAGGAAAAAATGGACAGTAAACAAACCTTCTGGGGTAGTTTTGATAAGTGCCGTGCAAGGATTCACAGAGCAGGTTTGTTTGATTTGGAGGGTAAAGAGGTGATGAGGAGCAGCTTTCCTGAGGAGAAAACCACTGAATTTAATGTTAAAAATGAATGGAAGTCAGTCCTAGGGAGAAACTGAGCAGAGTGTTCCATACATAAAAAACAGCAGGTTGGGGGCCGGCTCCGTGGCGGAGTGGTTAAGTTCGCGCACTCCGCTGTGGCGGCGCAGGCTTCGGATCCTGGGCACGGACATGGCACCACTTGTCAGGCCACTTTGAGGTGGCGTCCCACATCCCACAACTAGAAGGACATGCAACTAAGATATACAACTGTGTACAGGAGGGGTGTGGGGAGATAAAAGCAGAAAAAAGAAAAGATTGGCAACAGTTGTTAGCCCAGGTGTCAATCTTTAAAAAAAAAGAAAAAAACAGCAGGTTTGCTGAGGGGTAGGTAGTTGACTGGAAGCTAGAGGGGAGGGGAGACACGGAGTGGGGAAAGGGTCAGGGATGGTGGGAACACAAAAGTAGCAAAGTTTGAGGAGCAAAGCTGGATGTCAACAGGCTTTATGTGGCTTATTGAAAAGTTTAGATACAACTGGGAGCCACGGAAGAAATAGAAGGCTTAGTTACCACTTAATAGATGAATCAAATAATTCTGTGTTCTGAAAGGTATGGAGTAAAGATTCAACTGACTGTGGCATATTCTGGGGTTACTAGCCCAAGACTCATATTTGAAAGTTCAGGAAACCAATTTGAATAAGTTGGATGAAGTAACACTATGATGGAATTTGGTAGTCTTGGTGGTCTCTTATCTGCAAAATGATAGAGTATCTTAGCACCATGTGTGCAATGTCCTAGATGAGGAAGAGGCTTAAGGCTTGAATACCAGATATGTGATTTTTATTTAGTTATCAAACTATAGACCAGGCCTAGGGGAGAGCAATAGAAACAGAAAATAAAGTCTGTTATTTTTTAAAAGCAATGCACTTGTTTCCTTGAAATATTATAAGTACTCAAAAATGAAATGAAAATGTTTGCCAAGTAGGCAAGGAGAACAAAGAATAAGGTGTGTCTATTCCAGAAAGAAGGAATAAGGTGTGTGTACAAAAACACACAGACAGGAAGAGTGGGCATGGTGTTCAGGTTTGTTGGTGAGCTAACTATCATATTTGCCTTCCAAAATGATTCCTGAGCCCACACTGGGGAACATGGAATATAGCCAGCACAAGACTAGATGAAAAGAGACAAGTCAGGCTATTGCCCTAGTCTAGAGGAGAATAAATGGGATCTGAACTAAAGTAGGGATGGAGAAGAGGAGATGGATTTTAGATAGATTTGTATGGTAGAATTAACAGAACTTGGTGGCTGATCGAATGTGTGAATAAACAGGTAAGGACTCGAGAATGCCATCATTTAGAGACTCCCAGTTGAGTTGAGCAGGTCATATCTGACTTGGAGCACACATATCTGATCCCACCTTGTCCTGAATGATAAGCCTAATTCTTCCAGCACCGATACTCTTCTTGATTGTTTGCTTGACACTTTGGGAAGTAGCATTAACACTTTCAGGTCACTAGGGGGCTAATCATAGCCATTTTCATGATTGTAAAACTGGATTGCAGTTCTGTGAGAATCATCACTGCGGTTCACACAGGGGCCTTTCCTGGAAGAGGATTTCACTATCTTACAACAAAGTCATTTGCATTAAGACCATTCCATGAGGCCAGTGTCATGAAAATCACTATTTATACAGCTTTTGCTCTCAAATTCTAAGCCATCCCAGAGGTCTACTAAATACTAAATTCTTTGTTCATTCCAGATGTGTGTGTGTTAAACTGATGGATACAGACTGTACATGAATGAACGATTAGAAGGAAGGATGAACATGATAGATAGATAGATAGATAGGTAGATACATAGGTACATAGATACATAGATGGATAGATGGATAGATGGATAGATAGGGATAGACAAATAGAAATTAATAATAGCAGTTAGTGCTCTGTTTCCATGAACATGCTAACAATTTTAAAGGAAAATTATAAGAATGATTAATAAAATTTTTAAAAGAACATGGTTTAGTAAAAAGCGAACCTAGGTTTATTAAACATCAGCTACATGCAAAGCTCTGTTTTGAACACTTACGTACACTGCTAGACTCAAAGCTCTTGGCTGCACCAATTTACATTCTCACCAGCAGTGCACAAGGGTTCTCTTTTCTCCACATCCTCGCCAACACTTGTTATCTCTTGTCTTCTTGATGATAGCCATCCTAACAGGTGTGAGGCGATAGCTCATTGTGGTTTTGATTTGCATTTCCCTGATACTTAGTGACGTCAGAGCACTTTTCCTGTACCTGTTGGCCATCCATATGTCTTCTTTGGAAATACTGTATTATATACTTGAAAGTTCCTAAGAGAGTAAATCTTAAGTGTTCTCACCACAAAAAAGAGATGGTAATGATGTGACGTGCCAGGGGTGTTAAGCTATGGTGGTAATCATTTTGCTATGGGGAAAGAAAAATCTCCTGGATAACAGAGGTGGAGAATCCTTTGTATCCAAGGTGCCTACCTGGCAGGTAACTGGTGCTCTAAAAATGTGTGCTGAATAGTTAACATGGTATTTTATTTAATTCCAGTGAAGTCTCTGTGAGGTAGATATCACTATTCCCATATAACACACGTAGACTTTGAGGCATAATTTAAATAACTTGCTGAAGGTTGGTACAGCTCAGAAGCAGTAGAAAAACTAGGAATCAAACACAAGCCTATGTGGTCGAGAAGTGTTGTCTGTCTCTTTCTTTCCACTGTCGTGGAGATGGCTCTTTGAAGGTATGGTGTGATCCTACTTGACGCTTCGGTTCCCTAGTTGGGAACAGAGTTACTGGTGGTGGTGGAGAAGTCTCACCATTATAGGCAGCCGACTTGTTTGTGCTGACTCAAACGTTTCATATCTCTGTCTGGAGCTGCCATTTGAAAAGCACCTGCAGAGGGCCTGAGCTGAGGTGGCCCCAGCCCCTCAGCTTCATGAAATAAACAAGATAATGACATTCATGACCCCAGCCTTACAAGATGCTCAGCAAGCCCAGATGTGCACCCTCTGCAGAGCACACCATAATTCCTCACCCACAGGCCACCAGACTGCGTTCAGAGAACCATGAAAACGATCATTCTCATTGATTCAGTAGAACCCAATTACACTGCAGAAGAGTGAAATGGAGTAGAAGAATGGCATTTGGAGGCAAAATTGTTAAGTAATAGAAAATAAATAATGCCAATTGACCCTTTAGGTTTTGATCAGACCCACATAAGGCTGCTAAAAGAACAAATTCATTTTAAGAGACCTGCACTTTCTCTCTGAATCCCTGCTGCCAGAGGCCATTAGCATTGTCCTACCAACTCTCCACAAAGTCCCTGGTCCTCTTTTAGCTACTGATATGGTAGAAATTTTGTCTTTATGGAGAAAGTCATAAATATAGCAACACCTATACCCTTTTGAAAAGGAAAGATTCCTAGTATTTGAGCTATAAAGTCAGAATCTGATCCATTTATTTAAAAGATCTGTCACTCAGATGCAATTTCAATCCCTTCTAAGGTGGTCTTTTATTTTTTTCCTTTCATACGTGTAAAAAGGAGACACGATCCTCCCACCCCTGCCCGTCTCATTGATGTCTTTAGAAAGCTGGAACCAGACTCTGATTACAGACCTTTGTTGCCATAAAGAGACAACAGAATGTGGTTAAGGAAGGAGAAAGAGTCTTAACTATGAATTCTTTGCCTGTGATGGCTGATTTTTTTTTCTCTTATACCTTTCCAAAAAAGGTGGCAAGGTGACATCTATTTAAAGTGTATTTAATTGCAACTTTCAGAAGACTGAAACAGTAATACCTCACAGAATTCTCAGTCACAATTCAAAATGTTTGGAAAAACGGAAGATGAAGTGTGCTGTCAGCAGAGGGGGAAGAAATCAGAATTTCGAGTAATCTGCCTGGACTACTGATTACACTTTGTAACAAAGAAGATAGACCAGCTCTTGATTTTAGTCTCTGATTTCCATTCATTTGGGATCCTTTCATTGTGAACAGGGTTTCTCTCTGGGTAGCCACAGTACTTATGATCTAAAGAAGAGCAAAGAGCATTTTGTTCTTTTATAATATGGTGATGTCAGATGCAAGTAATTTGATCCTAATCACTACCTACAGCAATACAAAGGCAGGTTAAGGACCTCACTCAGAGCATCTTCCTAAACCACAATTAAAGCATGTAGACATGTCTACGCGACTGCATGTGTGTGCCTGTGTGTGTGTATGAAAGTTTATTCATAAAGGAACACATGATAGAGTCATGTGAACAACAAAACTTGATCACCCAGCCATTAGATAAGACTTTACCTGTTATTTTAATTTTTACATAGAATTACTAAATATAAGCAGTGAGAATTCTCAGTATATTTCAGTCAGCTTTTTAAATTCAATAGAATAAGTTACTGAAATTTGGGAAGAATCAAGTTTGATTTAAATCAGAAAATGCATTACTCACATAACTCACATAACAGAAGTCCAGGAGCCATGCCGTGTTAGGAATTGCTCACCTGTGCAACAATACGAGGAAACCTAGTTCTTCTGCCCTGCTGTCCTCACTGTCAGGTCATCCAGAAGCTGCCATGCCTTTTGGTTCTAAGAAGGCTACCAGAAACAACTAGAACTACTTATTTCCTTGTTCACAGTGATTGGAGGGAGGAGGGGATGGTGCCAAGAATCAGTGGCAAATAAACTCCGTGTCCTATAAACCCATAAAAAAGATGTATAAAACCTATGATCTTTTCTTCTATAGCGTTTTGGGAGAAGAATAGGTCTTAAGGATAAGCACGACCTTGAGAAATCCTCTGGGCAGCCCTCCAAAACAACGCAAATACATCACTCTGGATAGATTTTAAAACATCCCATTTTATGAGAAAGAATTCCATAATCACCTTATAAAAAGAGAAATCAATAATACAGATTTCTTTTCTGGGACTTTGATTTTTCCAAAAGTAAAGAGCATTCATTTAATACACTGGATTCCCCAGGACACTAGGGTGGCATTTAAAATGGCGCCATAGCATTGATGATGCCATTAGGAATTTTTAGACTGACTGCTTTCATATCTAGTCCACATACAGAGCTTTTTCTCACTTCCATCATCCCTTCATTATTTGTAAAACGCCTGTTGTCTCTTCTCCATGGCAGACTCACATAGGGGCAGAGACTGTGTTTTTGTTCATCTTCCTCTCTCTCCCCCACAGTGCTTTCACATTGCAGGAATCCGAGAAGTAGTTATTGAACACACAATACATATTTCAGATTGACAATAGTGAATTCAAAGTATTCTTATATAAACAATACAATAATTTCATATATGAAGACATGATACTTCCCCATTTTTAGTTGCTTTTTCCTAAAGTGTACATGAATTTGAGCTGGTGCTCCATGAGTCTGTGAGGATGTCATAGCATCAGCCTAGATTTCACAAAGTGCTATGTCTTGTGAGTCACCCACGAGCTGAGTGACTTTAGGCAAGGCTTTTGACCTTGCTGGTCTTCTATCTGCTGTCAAATGAGATTAATATTGCTTGACCAACTTCCCTAGTCAATTTGTTAGGAGAATCAAATGAGATGACAGATATGAAAGTGCTCTGAAGGGGTGGTGTGAATCAGGTGGCCTCAGTGTTATTATTGTAGTGGGTTAGGGACCCAGACCATGAAGGGTCCCTGTCATTCTGTAGTTTTCAGTAATAAATCATCCTGGTGGTAGACCCACCAAACACAAAAGCATCGAGAAAGAGTGCTGAGACTTGAGCTGGCTTGAGGATCTGAGTGTGTCAGGGAAGCAGCTGTATGAGAGGGCAGGCTAGCTCACACTCAGCCTGCCTGGGATTGCAGTGGTGTGTTCTGGGCCCCTGACCATCAGATTTCAAAACCAAAAGGACCAGAACCTGGATAACAGCCATACATCACGGCCAGGTAACCATCAGCTGCTGCTGACACAGTGTCCTGATGCCTCATGTGGTCTTTTTCTGTGTATAATTTCTGGAGGTTTCCAGGGAAGGCTGTGAGCCTATATGTTGTGGTAATGGACCTGTATATTGGAGCATGAAAACCTATAACTCTTTATGACCAATACATATCCCCATTGCCTTTAAGTCTGTTCAAGAATCATCTTTATCATAAGCTTTCTGCTGAGTTTTTTATTCTACTAAAAATCTACTCAGTTTGGGAGCTTCATAAACTGGTTCCTCTCTATCATACTACAAGGCTTCCTGAGAAATCTCCATATATCGTAGTGAATTATTTTTTCTTACATTGGCTGGATATTGGAATCCCTGACATACTCCTTTGACAAAACCAGAAGGGAAAGAAAGATGCTCATTCACAAAGTTACGTGTTTCAGTCCGGAATGAGATTTTTCAGGATGACTGGAGCAAATAACTCAACCTTCGAGAGTGTGCACTGTGGTGTTAAATCTTGCCAAAAGCTTGGCAATCTCCGCTACCTCTCACACGTTCTGAAATGTGGTTTGGGAATATTTCTCCCAAAGTGCTTTTGCCATAGAGTAAAAATAGTTTTCCGGCTGCCCGCTAAGTAGAGTTCTTACAAAGAGACATTCATTATTCATTGCTCACTTTTCTCCAGCTGCCCGCCAGGGATCTCAGAAGGTTTCACACATAAGTACTTGTGCGCCTGAGCTCTGAGAAGAAAGTTTGGGGAGAAAGTAGAGAAAGTAGAATTGTCCAGGCAATGTCATGCCCTGGTTCACAAAATGAATGGGAAGGGTACGTCTGTTAAGCACAGGGACCACTCGCCCGCGTGAATAAGTCATATCTGACCGTCATCGTAACACACTGAGAATAAAATTTAAGACTGTAAAGGATCATCTGTGAAAACTACTGTATTATATTTCCACCCAGCAGAGAAACTGAGTACTTATTAGAGGTCTTTTGTTTCAAATACCTTTTCAATATGTTTGGCTAGGCAAGAAGACTTTCTAGAGTTTACAGATGCACAACTGAGTTATACATTTTTAATTGATTCCTGAGGCAGTGTGACTCTCAGTCGTTTTATCTTCTATGATTTAACACACTTAATCTGTTTTGCTTTTGACATGGGCAGAAAGTTCAGCAGCCACGGTTTTCACGTTACTTGGGCCTGGTGATGAGGGCTGCCTGGGGCATGATGATGAGAATGTTCTTCTGTAGCCCCATTTCCACTGTTGAAAAAGTGAACTGAAGAATCATTTGAGGCTTTAAATGGAGTTTAAACAGACGAGTGTTGACTGGGAACAGAGTGGAAGTTTTAGGCTTTAAAAAAGAAAATTATCGGGCCAGCCCCATGGTGTAGTGGTTAAGTTCAGTGCACTCTGCTTTGGCAGCCTGAGTTCAGATCCTAAGCACGGACCTACACCACTCATCAGCCATGCTGTGACATCAACCCACATACAAAATAGAGGAAGACTGCCTTAGGTGTTAGCTCAGGGAAAATCTTCCTCAGCAAAAAAAAAAAAAAAAAAGTTATCAGGTGCTTATTCATTCTCTTAAGTTATTGGATTTCAGAACCTATTTGATTCCATGGTCAAAAGATAATTTGGCTCTTTTTTCCCCCTCATCTCTGGAAGAAGAGTTTAAAAAAAACAGCATGTAATTGCTTAAAAAGAAAACTGTTGCATTCCTGATTTTGCAACAATCATTCATATTTTCAAGAATTTATAACACGAGGGGTACTAGAGCACCCATGTGATTTTTTTCTACATTCTTTACTACAATATTAACATTTCCAAATTTTTCATTTGATGGACAGGTTTGACATTTTATATTTGTGATTGGTTTCACTTTCTGGATACAGTTAGGAATTATTTCATTGCTAATATTTTTCATGTCTAAGTTTTCATATCTTTGGCAGTTTACTTTTCCGTACATTGCTTTCATTCCCCCTGTTCTAGGGACTTAGAATGGAAAGATGAAAAGCACATTTCCTGCCCTCAAGGAACTCACAGGCAAACAGTTTTCATGCAGGCTTATAGATGGTTGATAGAAATGAGCATAAATTCTGAAGGAACTCAGAGGAGGAACATAATTTAGATCTGGGACTGAGTGTATGTCTTACATTTTTCTGGAAGGCAAGAACTGGATGAATATAAATACACATTTAATAAATTTGCTGAATACAGATACATGATAAATACTTCCTAAATATTGCATATTGATCTTAATGTTCACCCTGGAATTTTTCTTTCTGAATCTATTCAAGTCTCCTGAATTGATCTTTATTTAAAACTTATATACTCCCTTTTGTCTTGTGAGAGTAATTAAGATACTTTAATTATCTAAGATGAACCATTTTTCTCTTTTAGTAGCTGTATCCTGAGACATGTTTCCCCAGGGATTTTAATTTTATTATATGTAAAGAACAACCCTACCTGTTCTGTGCTGAACACAAGAACACACAGAATTTTTAATAGCTCTGTTAATGGGATAACGAATAATGTTTGTTTCTAACCAACAGGATATCTACCTAATTTGTCCTAATTTATTAGCAATCTAAGATCCTTGCTATGACTCAAAATTAAAATAACATGCTGTTAGAAGTAGGAAAACAGAGCAGGACAAATAATTCCTTCACCAATGAAGGGCCTTTTATTCCTGATGCTTCTTATGAAAACCTGAAGGAGGTGACGTTAGTTTAGCATTCATTATGTATCAGGACATCATGCTGGATGCTGCCAGTGCAGTGGTTGATGTGGCATTGTCTTCACCCCCAGGGGGCTTACAAGCTAGGTCAATGCAAGGGTGTTAAAGAGGACAAACATAATAATGAGATATGTGATCAGTGACGTGTTAGTATATGAATAAAGTCAAGTGAAGCATAAAAAGGAGTAATTCTACCTGAACGTGGTCTATGGGAAAGGATCCTAAAGGAGTAGACATTTGCATCTGGTCTTGGAGGATTTTGTAAGAACTACAAGGACATGGGAGTAAAGGGCATTCCATGCAGTGGGAACCCCAATCAAAGCTGCAAGGGCGTTGAAGTACATGCTCCATGTTGGAAGAATAAATAGACTATGAGCTCTCTGAGCCCATCTTGCTCACCACTGTATACCCAGTATCTAAAACACTCGTAATCAAAACATGGTAAGCACTGGTATGTTTGTGTTGAATTAAGTGCTCTGATTGTGTGATTAAAACTTTAGATAGAGACTGGATAGAAACTAGAGGCTGAGAATAGCCCATTGGACAGGCTGTATCAATACTAAAGAATCTTATAGGCTAATACTAAAGAGTGTGGACTTTATCCTGTAATTTAGCACTTTCCAAAGTAAGTTCCTTGAAATATCCAATCTGAAGGGTGCAACACTTTAGGCAGAAGATAATGACTGCTTGACTCCAAGATGAGAGAAGAAAGAACCAAGAGACACAGCTGACATTTCCGAGGTAGAACTTGTCAGGGCTGTCATTAGTTCTACAGGTTGTGCCCTGCTCAGGGACACCTGGCCGAGTAGGTCACAGGGCACTGAATCTGGTCCACACTCTTTGTCACCAAGCTGCCCATCCAGGCACAGGGCTGCGTCCATCCTGAAGAAGGCCACCTATTTCTAATTCACAGCTAGCAGCGTCCCCAGTTAATGACTGGTGACATGTGGGAGGAAAGCAAGAGAAGTGTTCAAGATGACTCATATTTCTTGCTTAAATGATTATATGGCTAAAGACATCTTATTTTATTTTTTAAGCTTCTTTTAATTCTTCTAAAACCATAGGATCTGAAATCATAATGCTTGGAGAAGGAATGATGAATGTGCAATTCTTCTGCTCTGAACAGTCTCTGCCAAGAGCTTCAGTTTTCTCTCTATCTCACATTAGAATAGGCATCCTATCATTCAGAGAGATTTTTGCCAAGACCTTTAACCAAGGGTTACAAACTCAAATATCTGCAGAGCCCACTCAAGCATCATAAATGAGTGAAGTATATAAGCAGACTGAATGTTTGCATATTAAACTTACGGGAAGGTACTTCAATTACAAAAAGAAATAAGCTCTCTTCCATTTGTCTCTGAATATGCAGTCTTCTTCATCTATCTTTTATAACCATTTTTGATAGGAATATAGATGGTGAGAAACATTTCTCTATTCCAAGAAAAATTTCTGCGCAATATTGATGATGAATGACAACTGGCATGGCTGCCTTGTTAGAAACACAATAAAGAATGGTGGCCTTTTCAAGAGAAGCTGGGAATTTTGAATTTTTATGTGAAACCTCTCTAGTTTTAAATATTTACAGACATTTTTACAATATACTGTATGGGCCAAAATAAAGTATATCTCTGGGCCACCAGTTCGTGATTTCTACCTTAGTCCATATGTGCTATCATATGTACACATGGGCCTAATTTTTTCAAGTTGATAGATTTAAAATTCATATTTTCAGGTAGACATGGTGTTAAATGACCTGCTAAGATGCCCTGCAAACCCATGTTGAACTGCTGAGTGAGAGGAGAAAAGTCGTGTTTCCTGAGCTAGCAACTAGAACATTGTCCTTATTTTTGCATTAAGTCGTTACTGAGGAAAGAAAGACCAAAAATCTGGTGCCTGGTGAAGGAGTTAGTGCTTAAATCCAAATCGCATCATCATTCGAGCTAAGGCATAAGAATCTGCCAGATAAAAGTAGCATAAAGTGTGAGGTCCAAGGCTGTGAAATAGGGGAAAGCTACTGATACACACTTCCCATTGTAATTCATACTTAGTGGATCCTGTTTCACAGAGAATGTGGAATCGTATATTGACTAAGGCTTTGATGTCAGGGGAATTGCAAAATAATGCAGAGGGATTTAGCGTTGGGGCTAATATGATGTCACATCTTGGTTCATGGCAGAACTTTCTTAATGGCCTACATGTGAGCACATGGATTGGAGCCATCTGTTTGAAAGGGGGAGTTAGCACATATGCGGTAATCACCATCACTCTGAAGAAACTTTGAGAAGGTGTTTAGTTCCTGCTGATAGGGAAGATTAGAATCAAGCAAGTTTTATGAATAGAAAATGATGAGCAGATGAGCTGGAAGGAAATAGAAATGTGATGAGATTAGTAGCTTATGTATACCTCTCTGCAGGGAAAGAAAGCGTTAAGAGATGTCAGGCTGGGAAATACTTTATTTCCTGAAGTGCAAAGAAGAGATTTGGACAAAGCTGTAATCTTTGCAGCCGCTGCCAAAGTGGATTGGTCAAGGATCTTTCTAAAAAAGCTACCATTTAGCAGTTGCTGGGTCTAAACATGGCAAAGAAAAGATGCCTTCATTGTCCTGAAATGCAAGGTTCTCATATGCATCCAACCAGCAAATATTCAGGGAGGACCAACTAGGCACTTGTGCTGTACTAGGCCCTGGAGTGGCTCACAGACTTGTAGGAATCAACACCCTGCAAAAGACAGACCAGAGGTGCTCAGAAGGGGTCTCTGGGTGGATTGTGAACAGATTTTGTCCTCAGCTCCCCAGTAATGTGGCATCTTTGAGCAAAGAGAAAAATCGCAAAAACGAATGGTGTGATTTAGTGATCCTTAAGATCTGGGTTCCACAGTTCCATGGATCATGGAGCACCTCTGGTTTGTGCCTTTTCAAAACAACCTTTTAGGAGAAGCAAACTTTCTGAAAGATAGTTCAGAGCAAACTCTCCTCAGATTTTTCTAAGCTTGTCCCCAAAGATTGGCAATTCTAGCATGTAGTGAAACAATTTTCTTGTTTCCATCCCTTTGTAAATGGCTTTCTCTGTACAGAAGGTAATACACCCCATTCTCTTCAGAAAATTGCTCCATTCCTTCCAGATTCACCTCTTCCCAAAAGGTTACCTACCTTCCTGCCTTTCTTGTTTCCTCCCTCACTTTCTTTTCTTCCCTACCTCACTCCATACTTTAGTCTTTTCTTCCTCCTTTCCTTTTCCTTCCTCTCAACCCTTTCTCCTTTCCTTCCTTCTATTCTTTTCTTGCATTTCTCATTTCTGTCTTTTTCTTATTTCAGATGTTGTCTTTCCCTTATGAAATAAATCATACTGTTAATTTATTCAACCTATTAGGTACACGTCTCCTGAAATATCTGACTTACTGAAACTGGAAATAGCAGTAACATGAATATTCCACCATCCAGACAATATGCCCCATCAATTGGACCTAATAGTTATCAACACAGGATGGGGAAGGCAGGATGGTAAATGACCGGAACACCTACCATCTCCACTTGATTTTTTAATGGCAAGCTATGATCAAATAAGAGAAATCACATGTAATAAAACCAAGGGCAGATGGTTGAGGGATGGTTTTTTATTTCTTTTCCTCCATGGAAAATATAGGTGATAGTGCACGTAAGTTTTAGTTCAATGATTTCACCTTTCTGAAAGTTTATCTTCAAGAGTTGCTCCTCCTTAGAGACCTACCCTTTAATTTACTGTTTGCATATAGTTTTCTTTCCAGAAATGGCAGGAAACACTTGTCTTCCCAACAATGCAGTAGTCTGAGCCCATAGGTAGACATATCTGAATTCCAGCCCCTGCCTTGGAATCAACTCCTGAGTATTCTTGGAGAAGGCCATTTCTCTGTTTCTCTACTCGTGAGAAGGAGATGAAGCTGTTTTCAACCTCTCTGTTATCTTGGGAGGATTAAGTGTTGAATATTTGTTAAACATTTTGAAGATAAAAAGTAAACATAACATCTACTCTAAACACATTTCTTCTTTTTTTTGTTTTTTAAGAGTTTAACATTCTGAAAAGTATCTAAATTAAAACCTCTGCAATGTTGAAATCACACAGATGAGAATTTATGAATACAGGCCTCATTTGAAGCTCAAAGGGCAGCTTGGAATTGTGGAACCAACGTCTTGGAAAGATTGAGGTTATTGCTAATAATATGATGTTGGGCTAAGAGGCTCATCTGTCTAGACCTGTTTCCTCATCTGTGAAATGAGTAGGTTGAACCAGAATGATGTCTAACCTCCTACTTACTCTTGAGTTCTCTTAATGTCTAGTGACTCTGTGCTTTCCTCAGTATAAGAGAAGTAAAGAAGGCAGTTTCCTTTTACTCTGGGGTTCTTTGGTACATATGAGAACATGAGAGGGGTAAGAAAATACTCAACAGTGGGTCCTTCATTTGTATGCCTACCTATGAGGTGACTAAAAGTGGAGACACCCAAACACACATAAGTGGTGAAAGCTGTGCTTCCAACAACTGGTCTTGTAAGAAAAAATGAAAATAGGTAGGCAACCTCACCAGAATTAATTTTAAACAGTCATAGTATCTAAAGTCCTGCCCATAGAGAGTGTGTCCTTTGGATCCAGTGACCTCTCTAGGCATACTGTTTAAAAATGCAATCAGATCCAAAAGAAGGGTAACGTACTTATATCATTAGTAATTTATTACAGGGCTTCCTAATCTTTTTCCCATTAAGGTGCACATAGAAGATGATAATATTTGTATAATACCTTTAGGTAAAGAGAAAAGCTAACCCAAGCCAGAGGTGACTAGTCCTGGGGTCCAGCTATGTGAAGTCACACTCACCTACCCAAAAGGATTGGAGGATCAATTCTGTAGCATATCTGAAACCTACTTGTTGCATGTGGTTGGAAGCTTTGCCTTAGTTTAAATGGCTTTATCTTTAAATTTCTTCCTTGCGTGAAATGTACTAGTTGGGCCCTGAGACTTTTGATAATGAGGCGGAAGGAAAAATAAATCTCTTTTGAGCTTTGTCTTCTGCTTTAGAAGAGTATCAGGGACTAAAATTAGCTCATAGCAATCAGGAGACTCAGAATAAGGGCACAAAGTACTTGGGAAGAAGAAGGGGCAGTGCCAGGATAGGGAGAAGGTACACGACAGCCAAGTATGACTGCAAAGATACTTAGTATTTGGGGTGTGACATCTAGATCGAGGAATGTTCAGCCTAGACATTGGCAGATGGATTGGCACAGAGCTCTGGAGAACTCCATCTTGGATGGGCTGAGACCACATCCCACCTGCAGTGTGAAGAGTAAACTGTTGGTGTCTACTGTGGCCTCAGGATACGGCTGGCAGAATGGAGTAGCACAGCCCACATGCCATATACTTCCCATCCTTGCTAAAACTATGGTGCTGAGGCATGTTCGAACTGTGTTCAGAGGAAGGAGAACGTGGCCACATTCACTAGTTGGAGCAAGTGTTAGATGAGAGGCGATGTGGGGTGGTAGTTAGGGGCACAGACCCTAGACCAGGTTGAATCCACTTAACTTCAGCTTTCTGTGCCTGTTTCTAATCTGTAGTATGGGGATAATCATCCCACCTTCTCCCTGGGACTGATGTAGGACAAATAAACAGGTTAATATCTGTTAAGCACTTAGAAGAGTGGCTGCACAGAGGAAACACTAAGTGCCTAATAAATAAGAGAACAGAAACTGGGACCACCCAGCCCCTCCTCCCACCTCCATTATCAGGAAGAAAGAAGATAAAGCAACTTTTATGAGGGGGAGCTGAAGATGTAGAAGTGTAACAAAACAGTAGGAGAAAGTGTAACAGCACTAAATAAGTTTGGGTCTCAAGTTTTGGAGAGCTGAAAGAAGTTGCAGCTGGGTCATTGCAGACCCACGACCTGGTGGCAGTTTTTAAGCCACTGAGAACAGGAAGGTGCCAAAAGACTGGAGACAGTCAAAGATGGTCCCAGTTATCAAAGGAGGGAAAAGCTTGATTCAGGGAGCGTAGCGACAAGCTTGATGTTGATCCAAAGCCACACTTGGGGAGGGAATTTTAAACAGATGGTTAACAGATGCTTCTACACAGGCTGCACAGGGTAGGGAAAGGAGCATGAGCTGTTAAGCCAAACTGACTTGGGTACAAACCCGCATTTTGTCACTTGCTGGTTGAGTGGCCTTGCAAAAGTTACTTAGCTTTTGAGCCTCATTGTCTCCAGCTGTGTAATAGAAATGGCAATGCCTACAGAGTTCCTGTGAAAAATTGTGACCCTGTAAATTATCATGCAGAGGACTGAGCAAAGCAGGCATGCAATAAATGATATAACAAAAGAGGGCACAGAACATAATTGTTTAGACCAGAGGTCAGCAAATTTTTTCTGTAAAGGACCAAATAATAAATATTTTAGGCTTTGCAACCCGTACAATCTCTACTTCAACTACTCAACTATGCCTTTAGAGCAGGAAAGCAGCCATAGATAATAGGTTCGTAGATAATATGATTGGATGTGGCTGTGTCCCAATAAAACTTTACAGTCATGTGTCACTTAACGACAGGGATACATTCTGAGAAACGCAACATTAGGCAATTTCATTGTTGTGTGAACGTCGTAGAGTGTACTGAAGGGGAACAAAATTTGCCACCCCAAAGTCTGTCTCTTTAACATGAGGATTATTTTAGGCTGATTATTTTTAAGAAACAAAAGACTCAGAAAGCTTTTCTTGTTACCTCCCCCTTAACTGCCTAAAAGAATTCACGTTAAAAAACCTGTCTCAGGAAGTGAGCTGTCACCATAGCAAAACGTGAACTCGGTGTTAGACAGAGAGGAACCTAGAAAGGTTTGTTTGTTGCGCCCCCTTCTGTGTTGTTCTGTTTCTGTGTGGCCAAACAAACACTTGTTTTCTGAAAGTTTGCTCCTTTTCACCTCCCTGTGAATTGCCTTCCTTCCATTTAAGTTCCTGACTCTCCCCACCCCCAACATCTTCTTTTGTCTTTAACTGAGGATGATATTTAAGGTGAGGGTTTCAGCCATTTTGGCAGGTTACTCAGTTTTCCTGGGTTTCTCCCATGCATACATGTTATTAAACTTTTGTTTGTTTTTTCTTCTGTTAATCTGTCTTATGTCAACTTATTTCTTAGACTAGCCAGAAGAACCTAGAATGGTTTCTTCCTTTCTACAATAGTTACACAATCCTAGATGGTATAGCCTACAACACAGCTAAGTTGTATGGTACTAATCCTAAGGGGCCACCACTATATCCTTCCATCACTGACATCATTGACAAAGATGTCCATCATTGACAGCAGTCCATCATTGACAAAGACGATGCAGCGCATAACTGTATTTACAAAAACAGGTGGCCAGATTTGGCCCACGGGCTGTAGTTGATGATCCCTGTTCAGAACCAAACTTCCAGGATTAAAACATGGCTCTGCCATTTTTGAGTATGTGACCTTGAACAAGTTCTTAAATTCAGTTTTTTTAATCTATCAGATAGGTGTAATAATAGTACCTACCTCAGGAGATTGTTTCAACAATTAAAGGAATTAAAGGATCATAGGCTGTGTCTCTCACAGTGAGTCCTTGATGCATCGCAAGCTTTTGATACCTGTTACCTGTTATCATTATGATTATCTCCACAGCCTAGAGTAGGGAGCCAAGATCTCCAATAAGATGAAATTTAATAGAGACAAATGTAAAATCTTGCACTTAGGCCTCCAAAAGGAAACCACACACTTATCGTTTATTGCTTTTCATGGGAAAAAGACCTAAGTGATTTAATTCATGCATATCACAGAGCTGTGTGACAGAGCTGCAGCCCAAAATACACATAGTCATGGAGTAAATAAATAGGCATAAGATTGTCTCTAAGACAACAGAGGTAGTTTGCATAGGTCTGAGTAAGTTTGATATGCTGTTGTTTTGTTCTGGCCATCATATTTTAAGAAGGAAGCTGGTATGTAGGAAAACTTCTGAAAGAGGTGACCAGTATAATGAATAGCAATCCATTATGTATGAGAGATGATTATATGAATTAGAGTTTTTCAATCTGGGGTGAGGATTCTCAAATATCCTTAAGGATTTTATGAGTATGTCTGTTTTAAAATATAACCCCCCAAATTACTTAACCATCCTCTCACCTAGAGTTGGGGTTTATGACCCTTCTCCTTGAATCTAGACTCAGGGACTGTTGGCCAATAGAATATGGATCAAGTGATGCTGTGCCAATTTCTGGGGGCAGACCTTAAGAAACTGGCACATGCCACTTTCTGTTCTTTCAGACTTTTACTCTTAGAACCCTGCCACCATGATGTGAGGAAGCACAGGCCACATGAAGAGGTCACTTGTAGGTATTAGGGCCATTGGCCTCAGCCCCAGCTGAGGTCCCAGACAGTGGCAGCCACCATCAACCAACAGCCATGCCCCATGTTGACAGGCCCTGACTGTGATTTTACAAGAGACCACAAGAAAGAATTGCCCATTCAACCCCTGGAACCAGGAGACACAATAAAAGATTGTGGTTATTTTAAGCCACCTAGTTTTGGATTATACAGCAGTGAATAACTGGGACAATGTGGAAGAGGAATTTGATTTTTTCCTTAGAGTTACAAAGAGTAAAAGTAGTCTATGGGGGGCTACAGGCAGTGTATGCTATGCATAGCCGGGTAGACTCAGATTGAGTATTAAGAAGAGCTTTGTGAAAACTGAACTCATCAAACAAATGGGCTGCTTCATAAGGCATTGAATTCTTCTTATTGAAAATATCTAGGGGCAGCCTAGTGGCACAGCAGTTAAGTTCGCATGTTCTGCTTTGGCAACCCAGGGTTCACCAGTTCGGATCCTGGGTGCAGGCCTACATACTGCTTGTCAAGCTATGCTGTGGCAGGCATCCCACATATAAAGTAGAGGAAGATGGGCATGGATGTTAGCTCAGGGCCAGTCTTCCTCAGCAAAAAAGAGGAGGATTGGTGGCAGATTTTAGCTCAGGGCTAATCTTCCTCAAAAAAAAAAGAAAAAGAAAAGAAAAATATCTAAACTGAGGTCAGATGATTATAGGTCCAGAACATTATAGACGATTTGGGGCATGGGGGAGCAGTGAATTTAGTAGGAATCCATGTCTTTTTGTTGATTGGTTGGTTTCTCTCCCAAATTTCCTCAAAAGGAGTTTTATAACTGAAAAGCATTGGATGAATATTTCATTCATTTAACAAATACTTATTGAATGCTTACTACATCTCCTGTTGTAGATGTTAAGGTACATCTGTGAACAAAAGAGATGGAAATTCATGCTTTATGAAGCTCATATTCTAATAGAGACAGACATGAAATAAGCATATGAATGAAATATATAGTATATCAAGATAATGATAAATTGGTAAGGACAAATATAAAGCAAGGGAGGGAGATACATAATCCCTGAAGAGATGTTTACAGCTTTAAATATACTAGCCTGGAAATACCCATTTATGATGAATTGATGGTTGAGGAGAATTCCAGAATTGAACTTCATCTTAGAAATGTTCAGTATATTCTCAGACATTCGTGTAATCACTGACAACAAGGCAGTGGATGAGACACAAGGTCTCAGCCCTCGGGCAGCTTGCAGAGTACTTATATTCTACTGGAGGGAGAGAGACAACAAAAATAAATACATCAGGCAATTTCAGTGAGTGAGAAGTATGGCCTTCCACCAGCTGCCATAACTCTAGAATTCTCAATGTCCATCCTTTTTTTTTTTTTTTTTGAGGAAGCTCAGCCCTGAGCTAACATCTGCCAATCCTCTTTTTCTGAGGAAGACTGGCCCTCAGCTAACATCCATGCCCATCTTCCTCTACTTTATATGTGGGATGCCTGCCACAGCATGGCTTGATGAGCGGTGCCATGTCCGCACCTGGGCTCTGAACTGGCAAACCCCAGGCGGCCAAAGCGGAACGTGCACACTTAACCGCTGCGCCACTGGGCCAGCCCCAATGTCCATCCATTTTTGCTCCTATAAAACTCTTGCATCTTCCAGGGATAGTCTTTAAAAAATGTTCCTCTTTGTAATTTTGTCATCATAATCCACTGGGCCATGTTGATTGCCTCTGGCTCTGCCTGGTAGTCACAGACCACAAGGGCATATAAATGGGCTATACTGTCCTTTCAGTGGGACTGAATTATTTGTGGTTCCTTTTGTTAGGTGCTGTAAGCACCTAATGAAATTAACCTTTCAGGCTTTTGATTAATTGCCAAACCACTGATTATTGGTTGACAATGAGAGCAGAAAATCTAGGTTAGGAGGCTTGGTATTCTCTTGTCAGGTTGTGGCAGAGCATGAGGACACGTGGATAGTTTTTAAACAATGTCTAATTCCTTGCATCATTAGTGAAAAATGATGCAGGGGAAGAGATGATGTATTTATCTCAGTTAGTTTTACTTTGATCTCCGGGGCTGCTACTCCTTCCATATAGGCTAATTCCATGTGATGAGCTGAGGGCAAGGGCAGCATGAAATATGGGAATCTGTTGGAACCATCAATGATTAGTATTCCAGGTACAAACACAGCTGGAAACATGAACGGGTCTAGAGAAATAATAATGGAAATTAAGACTTTGAGGTTAGCAACAATGTAGTTCAGTTCAGTAAACATTTATTGAGAGTACACTAGGTTCAATGGAAAGAGATGAAAAAGATAAGGTCCCTTCCGTTGAGTAGCTCACAATGTACTGAAGGAGCCAAACACGTGAATAGATCGTTTTAGTTGATTGTGAATAAGTGTCCACAATGGCCAGCACAGTTTTGGAAATGGCTAGAAATCATTATTAGTAATCATGAGATTGATAGTGTGCTCAATGATATAAGGTGGGTATGAACCATGGAGTGCATGGTTGAAATTGTGTCCACGTCTACCTGACCCTCATTCATAGGATCATAGAGCAAGAAACACTTGGGAAATCATACGTTATCAATCTCTTCACTTCTTATAGATGAAGAAACAGAGACCCTTCAGTGTCTGAATGCTCTCTCCATTTATTATCAAGAGAAAAGTTTTGGGTAAATTCATTGTTAATTTCATTCAAAAACATTTATCTGGCAGTTAGAGCTATACTAGGTGCCAAAACATGGCAATGAATAAAAGACAGTCCCTGACCTCAGGTTGCCCATGGTCTGGAAGGACTGAGTGGAGACGAGCAAGCAAAGAGACATTTAAAAATGCAGAATGATAATTAGTGTCCTGGAGCTATGCACACAGTGGAGTACGAACATGCTGAGGGAGCCTACATCAATCTGCAGGAGGCACAAATGGCTTTGCAGAAGAAGGAGTATTTGAATTGAAGCTTCTAGAGTGAGTCAGGTGTATTCCCAAGAGAAGACATTCCATGGAGAGAAACAGCCGTGCAATGAAGTGGAGGTGTATTAACATGGCATACTCAGGACCTCCAGGTTCATGGTGTAACTGGGTATAGAGGGCAGAAAAAGGGCAGATAGTGCATGGTGATAATCAAGGCCAGCCCAGATCCTTGTCCTCAAGGAGCCCCTGAAGGGCATTATGCAGGTCAGTGACATGATCAGATTTTTAAGGAAGAAATAAGACTTTACCACAAAGGCAAATGCTAGCGGCAGGGAGACCAGGAGGTTGCTCTGACAGTGCAAGCAAGATAGAAACGAGGCCTGTCCTAGGGCAGTGTTTCAGAGGAAGTGAACATGAGAGATACCTGCTGACTTCCAAGTTTGGTTGAATGTGGATAGAGAGAGCAGAGACTCTAGATGGATCCCAGGATACTGGTGCAGACCAGTGTCTGAGTAGATGGAGATGTCATTCATTGTGACCACGAAAAGAGGAAAAGGAGGAGGCTTGAAGGTAATGATTTCAGTCTGTGACTTTTGAGGTGTTGAGGTGCATGTGAGAGATCCAGAGAGCAGATGCCTAGTAATTAATTGAACATGTTGGTTTGGAGGTGGGGAATGAGGCTTAGGCACAAGAGTACACGTTGGGGAATTATCAGCATCAAGGTGGTAGTTGAAGCCCTGGGTAAGGAGATGGAGGAGTTATGTGCAAAAAGGCAGGAAAAGCAGTTGGGGGCGATGTTGTAAAGGGCCTTGAATGATCTACAAAGGTTTTACAAGCTGAGACTGCTTTTGTAACCAAACTCAATGAGCTTGTCTCTTGGTGAGTGTGGAGCCAAAAAGCACAGCAAAGGCAGAAGTAAGTGAAGAAGAGGTTTATTGCTTGCACAGCAATGGAGAACACTGGGAATATCTCCCAAAGCAGTGTTTTCCAGAGGTCACTGCCAGTGGAGAATTTATCCACAAGAGAGCAGACGATTAATGTTTATTTGTAACAACTGTGTTCTTTTTAGGGCGCATGCATAGCAGGTAAACATTTTGTTACATACATTGCATGATCTGTTTGGACCCTCCCAGAGGAGAAGAATTTAAGATGCTAATAAGTTAAGGTAACTTCAGGCCATTTGGTGCTGGAACAATTTGCAGGAGTCTTTCCGCAAATGTGTGAGTTTCTCTGTAAAACAGCAACATCTGCAAAACAGGGACATCAATTTCTGCAAAACAGAGCACATAGTTTCTCTTTGACTGAAAAACACTGGACAGACTATGTTAGTTGTCAACTAGATCCTCAGGAACCCTTTCTTCACCTGGTTCCCAGGTCATACTTTGACTAAAGAGATTGTCCAATTGTAGGCCGTGAATTAGAGTCTAATTCACTAAATAAGCATGTTCTATCTGTGTGATTTGACGCAGGGGTGAGAGCAGTGAACAAAACAGGCAAAGTCTGTTATTATCCTTATGCAGTGTATCAGCCTAGGTGGAGAATCCTGTATTTAATTAATTTACACAATAGTAAGTGCCACAAAAGAAAAGTACAGGGTAATTTAAGAGTATATAATTCAGGAGGGTGATAAAGTGGAACATGGCACTTGATCTGAGAGGTCAGATAAGGCATCCCCGAGGAAATGACATTTCAGCTGGACCTGAAGAATGTGTACGCAAGATCCAGGGAAAGGGGTGGGGTGAGTACTCCAGGGAGTGAGGACAGCAGTTACAAAAGCCCTGAGAAGCAAGAGAGTGTGTTTAAGGACCTGAAGGATGTCTGTGTGGCCTGAGTGAGCAAGAGACCTGGGTGCTTGAGGTGAGGTGGTGACATAGATGACCTCGTTCCCCATAGCACACTTGCTTCATGAGCCTGGGCAGCTGCCACCCTTCCCTGCCTGTAAGCAGACACCTCATGATGTGGGTTTGTAAATCCAGGTCTACTCCAAAAGAAAGCGTGTTTACAGCAGCAAGATTCTTGAATGAGTGGTGAACCACAGCCAAGAGGGTCTTTCCCTTCTCTGGAAGCCACTTGGCCCTGAAGCAGCACCAGAGCTCCATCGTGGAGCCCACTGCCGGGCATTCACTGACAAGCAATGAGGAGGTGATTTTGGGCATGAAGACAATGAGAGTTGTCTGGATTTGGAAAGAGGCTGTTCAAGCAGAAAAGAGAGACAGAGGAGTTGAGCGGCCAAGAAATCAATGTGTTTTGGTCAACAGAGCTCACCTGGGAGTGTAACATTTTAGTTCGGCTGCAGCAGCAGAACGTGCCTCTTCAGAACTCAGCATATCCGGGAATTAGCTCGAGTCAAAATCCAACCTTGGTACATATTGGCCCTGACGTGTTTCTTTTGTGAAACATAACAAACCAATTGGGAAAATAACCTTGGAAGGAAACTTGATTGATTTTTCAAAGAAAGCAAGAACTTCCTATGAAAATTTATCTTACTCAATTAAAGCCATCCTCCTAGGCAACTTGTAACAGAAACTAAACTAGATTGCAGTTCCATTTTGCAAAAAGCCTTTAATTTGATTTTCCACATTTTTGGCCTTTTATTTCTGTTATTCCTGTCAGGTTGCTTTATTGGGTGAAAAACTGGATGACTAGGGGCCTTAATTCACTGTTGGTTTTCTCCTATTGATGCTGAAAGCATCTTTATGTTCCTTGCAGCCTCCAAATACATATTTTGAGGTGATAAGCTGTCTTATTCCGGGTAATGATTTAAGGGTTAAATAGAGGTTCCTCCAGGTTTTGTGGGTAAACAGAATATTAAGTATCACCTTAGTTCAATGCCTGACTTTAGCTCTTTGTATCAATGAACCTCTGAACCTTCATCTTCTCATCTGTAAAGTAGGAATGAATAAACCTGCTGCACTTACTAAAAAGCACATTTTGGAAAGTGAATGAGATCATACATGGAGGAGTGCTTTATGAACTGTCATGGCATCCACACTTTAAATATTAATATGATAGCGATGGTCATCATTTTGACCAAGAAGAATATTCACACTAAGACTCAAAGACTTTTTATATCTGCCATGCAAATTCTTTATATTCACGCTCTTCATTTCTCTCCTCTCTCTCAGTTTTCATAGACACACATTAAAATAGTATCTCAGAGATATGGGAGGGGGTGTCCAAACCCCTCCCATTTCTCAGAGAGGAAAGAAAATTACTCTGTGACTTAAAAACATATTTGAACTGTCAAATGCACTTACAGCCAGCCATCAAAATTGTGAAGTGTATATCACAGTTTCCTTTTGTTCAGTGACAATGTAAAAATCACAAGTTTTCCATGAAGATGGAAAAGAAAGAAAAAATTAGTACTGAAAGAATCTGCATGGTGATAGCATTGCCCAGGGATTGGAAGAAACACCTATGGGTTAACATATAATAGTGGTTATACTGTTTTTTGTGTCTGATGGGGGGCATATTTTGGGTCCATAAGTCTATAAAAGCTGGCACATTTTGTAAAGTCAGTCCTATTTCTTCTCCCTCTCAATTCCACACCACGACAGGAGCCTTACCTCCTTCCCACCTTTTCACCGATGATTTCCATTCCCGGATTTAGGGCATTCCCCTGCTTTGATGGATAGACTATGAAAAGTTATGCATTTGACGTGAACTACAGGAATTAGAAAAGTTGAGATGTCATAAGGCACAAAATAGACGTTTTGTGGAGCAGGCAGGGGGAGGAGTGGTGAGAAAGTTTTTCTGCCTTTTCATTGTAAAATGATTTCTCTTTCAAAACTCAGGTGACCGTGACAGATGGTGGTTCCTCTCCAAAACAGTCAACCATTTGGGTGGTGGTTCAGGTTCTGGATGAAAATGACAACAAGCCCCAGTTCCCAGAGAAGGTCTACCAGATCAAGCTGCCGGAACGTGACCGGAAGAAGAGGGGAGAACCCATTTACAGAGCTTTTGCGTTTGATAGAGATGAGGGCCCCAACGCAGAAATCTCCTACAGTATCGTGGATGGAAATGATGATGGAAAGTTCTTTATTGACCCTAAAACTGGCATGGTTTCTTCCCGAAAGCAATTTACAGCAGGGAGTTATGACATTCTAACGGTAAGATTTTTCTGAACCTCAATAACATTAACAGGGGACGGGGCTATTCTTGTGTATGTTCCTTTGAGCCATAAATCTTTAGAGTAAAAAGGGCAGCCATAGAGCTGTGGAAGGCTGCTTTCTGTTTCAATGATATTCTTAAATAACGAGACTGTTTCCTTTGGTTGCGTCCTATCAGCACACTCCCCCATTCCCAGTCCACAGCCTGCTCCATCACATACTCACCACACTTCCTGTGGCCCTCAATCCTTTCAAGGTACTGAGCACAGATGTAAACTGAACATATCACTACATGTGTCCTCAAGACTTCCCAAAGAAAACAACTTTTGTAATTCTTGACAATGGGATAGAACATGAATTGAGCTGTGTAAATTGCGAGACACAAATCACAGCTATGTTTATTCCGTAAAAAGAAAAAAATCTCAAGTAAAAAGTAACTGATTTTTCATTGTTATATAATTAAAAATGAAAATAAACATGGGCACCATTTCAAATAAAGACTTAAACCCCCATATCTAAGGGAGTTGTATATGGTGCTCCCCCGACCCCCAACCACTTTAGATATGCAACACCTATGCCAGAAAGGGGACTGGTCATCCTTACAAGTGATGGGCACTTTTGAGCTCCCAACAAATGTCAATAGTTGGAGCCATCTGCCATCCTTCTCTTAGTCCTCAGCATTCTCTGTTGTATACAGTCAGTCTTTTATTATTTTAAATGATGGTCTCAGTCCCTTGATTTATCTCTTCACTCCTATAGGCTGGACTTGGGTTCCTTTCCCTGCTCAGTAACATATCCAGAACAGTGGCCTGAGAAAGGAGGATAGTAAAAAACTAGCCCCATTTCTACCATTAGAAACTCTGATGTATTATGTGCTATTATAGTTGTGCTATTATAGAGACTTACCAATGGGAATCTTTGAGGACTGGATGGATTATAGTGGATACTGTTGGTGCCCCACCAGATCCCCTGTAGCAGGCTGGTGCCACTAACCCTCAACTGCTAAAAGCTCGTAGCTGCCCCCTTCTCCAGAGACTTGTCCTTGGCTGAACTTCTTGGCCCAAGAGATTCCACACTCCCAGTCCAACCCAGCAGCTCACAGCCAATGACTGACTGACACCAGTTATAGAAGTCCAACCCTCTTGCCTCCAGGTAGATCCAATTCTGTGGTGCAATTAATAATTCAGAGCTCCCCATGGGATCAGGCTGAGGTTAGACTGCAGCTGAGACCACATCCTTGCTTAGCATCTTCCCCTATCTATCCTGCTTTCTTCACTCCCTTTCTCTTGAGAACACTTCCCCACCCCACCCGCCAACCGAAATCATTTGTACTCAAATCCCCATCTTAAGCTCTGCTCCTAGGAAACCTGACCTAAGACATCTATCTTTAAGGGTCCTTCATCTCACAGGAATTTTCTGGGGCAAAGTGACCATCTATGAACACATAGCATTAGGGTTCTATGAGTTGTCACTGTCTTAAAAGGCTTTAACTGTTGGGGCTGGCCCCGTGGCCGAGTGGTTAAGTTCGCGCGCTCCGCTGCAGGCGGCCCAGTGTTTCGTTGGTTCGAATCCTGGGCGCGGACATGGCACTGCTCATCAGACCACGCTGAGGCAGCGTCCCACATACCACAACTAGAAGGACCCACAACGAAGAATACACAACTATGTACCCGGGGGCTTTGGGGAGAAAAAGGAAAAAACAAAATCTTTAAAAAAAAAAAAAAAAAAAAGGCTTTAACTGTTAGCCATGCACCTATAAATGTTATTTTTAATATAATAGTTAAAAATCCTTTTTTTAAATTTTGATTTATCTCCTGTTTGTTTCTGCTTGTTGTTTCTGCTTGTTGGACTTGATCCCCGCATTTAGGTACAGGACACCCTAGCAGTTCACCCTGCTAGCCGAGTGAGGAGACATGCTTTCCTCAGCCCTTATATCGGACCACAGAGAAGAGACATTGGCACTCTCCTCCCCACCCTGCTGCCTCTAGGAGCCCATGCTTCCACCAAGAGAGCTCTCCTCACCCCTTCAGACCTGGCCTAACTGAAGGGCCTCTGGGGTGGTTAGAGCAAGGCTGCTGCCTTTCCCACACTTACTCCCATCACCCTCTGTGATTCTGTGTGAATGGAGTGCTTCTCCAGAATAAAGGAGAAGCCAGGAGCTGCAAAACACGACCTCTCTCTCTCTCTCTCTCTCTCTCTCTCTCTCTCACACACACACACACACACACACACACACACATCATTCACACTTAAGTAAGGATTTACAATGCACTTTATTCCCTTTCAAGCATCACCACCAGAGGTATAAGGAGTCAAATTGGCTATTTCTACTCATGTAACTATCATTCATGACCATAAAACACTAAAAATTGTAACTGCAACATTTGTTTTTCAAGTTTTCCACATCTGTAAGGTTGGCGGTTGTTCAAATCACCTTCTGGCGAATGTGGTGTGGGGCCCCTGCGTGACTAAGTCGTTTCCCTGCAATTCCCAAGCCCATGCTCCCAGATCTCCACTCTCTTCTTCCTCTTGCTGACACTGTGATGAGGATGGACTCTCAGCCCAACGACATGTGAGTGACAGATCTAAACTTCCACGAGGATTCAAGCTCTAAGACATCTTTCTGTGCTCTCTCCATGTGTGAGTAGATAAAGGCGGTGGACAATGGGCGCCCACAGAAATACTCCACAGCCCGCCTCCACATTGAGTGGATTAAGAAACCACCCCCTTCACCTATACCGTTGACCTTCGATGAGCCGTTTTATAACTTCACAGTCATGGAAAGTGATAGAGTCACCGAGATTGTGGGGGTGGTGTCTGTGCAGCCAGCTAACACTCCTCTGTGGTTTGACATAGTTGGTAAGTCTGAGTCCTCCAGAGCAGTATCGGGCAATGTAATCATTGACTGTTTGGAGCAACTAGCAAAAAAACACCAAAACCACACTAACGATTAGTGCTAAGATTAAAAGATGTCTAGTGCTGGAATGCAAAAGAGCCAGTAAAATGAATAATCGACCTGTGCTTTCGTACCGACTCTGTAGCTAAGCTGAGCAGAAAGTGCTCTCTGGCTGGATTTTCCATAGTATGTTATTTACCGCAATCTTAGTGTCTTTCTGTGTGTCATTTAAATTCTATTGTCACACTTGGCTAATCTCATTTCTAAATGTATTGATGGTACTAGACTTGCTGTCCTTCATTTCTCTCTTTTTCTTCACCTTTTTTCTGCATTCTGTTCTTTTTTTTTCTGCTCCCGACTGCCCTGCTTCAAGGTGGCAAGCATGCTCGAGAGATGTTCTGTATTCTACAGACAGCTTGTGGGCAGAACTGTTCAACAGAAGGTACCCTTAGTGCAAACACATTTGCTAAAATACAGCTATCCAATCTGCCTTTTACGGGGTTTTTTTTTTTAAGCAAATTAAATTACATCTTTCATAACTGCCTGTGACAGGCTGAAGTGCAGCCCACAGATTTCATACATGCCTCTAACAGCTCTCGCCTTACTGGTATCCAGTGACTCCTTTGTTCGAGGTGTGATGGGGTTCGGATTTGGGGGCGGGGGGTTGTTTTAATTTAGTTTTTTTCTTTGCTTTTGAGGTATGTGGGCTTTCTGTTTTGTTTTTATCTTTTTGTCGGTTGGTTTCTTTAACTGGGCCTTTTCCAATTGAAAAATAAATTCAAATATACCCCTGTTTTGCAGCAGTGGTGCCATTCAGAGGCAAAAAGCCCCACTAGCAAGAGTCCCCTGGCTGCTGTCCACAAAATGAAGGGCAGGAAATCGAACCCAGATATATAGCCAGTGAGAGCTTCCCGCACGAGCTGAATAGAGAAAGCAGATGGAAGCGTGCAGGATAGACCTTGGGAGCCAACCTTTAAATTCCTTGAAAGAAAGCAAGCAAGCACACCAGGCTGCAAAAGGAGAGGACAAAACAGCCCTCCTGCCCTCAACAAACTGGCAGGGAGAGGCGATGGAGAGGAAATAAGTGTGAGGATCAGGAAACAAAACGGGCTTTTGCTAAGAGGAGAGAGGGGAGAGTGTGTGCCAGCCCCGGATCTGACACTGGGTTGAGCTGGAGCTGACTTCCCACGGTTCTCCGTGGGAGGCAGGGAATCCAGAGAGCTGGTCTGGGGGAATCATTTCCTTCCACATGTCACTGCCTGGATAGGATGGGCAGGAATCTGCCTCTCTTCCCTGGAATGGCTGGATCTGGGGAAAGCATTTAGAACATTCCACATCTGTTTTAATGAGGCACAGAAAAAGAACACCCCATGGCCCCTAATCAAACCTCAGTAGAGGGTCCTCTGAACTCCCAAAAAGAAAGGGCTTGTTTTCTACCTATTTCATTTTGTGGAATGACAGTAGAACGTCTTTGTTTTACTTAACTGGCATTAATCACACCATTCCTGTACATGACATCCTCATTCCAAGCTTTCAACTCCTTCTTCATCTCCACTTAATGCATTTGAAATAGACCCTCTTCCGATCCGTGAAAGATAGCTCTCCTTCTGTATCTTCTCAGAATTTTCAGCTCTTTAAGCTATTATCTGATGTAGCTTCTTCTTTCTCAATGAAACAAAGGGTCAGACATAAGCATCATCCGGTTGTCTGTGCTATCACCTTTGTTGATTCTTTCACTACCACCGTTAATCGGAGTCATAGAAAATGCATCTCAGTTTAAGCTCGTGTCCCTGGTGCCAGGTCTTCGTGGGCATATGCACTAGTGACTTCTTTTAAATAGTCCAAAGGAGAGTGCATTTGAAACCCAATAGGCAACAGGGCTCTGGCTGCTGTCCTGAGCTGTGGGAGGAGTTACCCTCCCATCAGCCACCAGTTTATCTCCCTCCTCCCTGACACTGTAGTTTGCAAGCACCGCTACAGCCCAACAGCACTTCTTCTCTGCCTTGCATGATCCATGCATGTAACCTCCTGACCTGCAGCACATCCCACTATGACCCCCACCCACCCCAGGATGCCCTTGCTTGTACCCCACTTCAAAAATCCTACAAGCACAGCTTTCTCTGATGCTCACTCTGACCAGACGTCTGACCCCAGTTATCCAAGTCACTTTTGCAATTCCTCGGCATTCCTGCACGTGTGTGTGTATGATTGTGTGTAGGTAGGCGTGCCTGGTAGTGCTGCATGTAAACTTGCTTGCATGTTTTTCATGTCAGCATTATCAGTGCTGTTGTATATTTTCATTTGTGTTAATCCTATTTCCATTCTTAACCCTTAAGGTCAAGGCCCTTGTCTCCTCATCCCTTCCTCCTGCCAGTGCTTCTGTTGCTCTCTATCCTGGGTGAGTGGAATAAACAATGGTGACCACTGGAGGTTGCCCCAGGCAGCCAATGCCTTAATCCTATTGATGCCTCCTGAGACCAAAGTCAGTGTGACCTTCCGTCATATTCCCAGCCATAGCAACCATAGCATCTTTGACAAAATGAGACCTAGTCCAAGGAGAGAGGGGCAGTTTACAGATGAGAGCCCTCCCTGGAAGGAGTGTCTTTAGGCTGCTCCAAATGTATATCCAGGAATCATTATCAAAAACATAGCTTCATGCTTTTCCGTCTTTGTTTCTGAATGCTGTACTCTTCCTATAGAACCTTCTCGGTTTTAATGCACCAAGTAGTTCTCTTAATGAAGACCTACAGGGTTGTCCCTCTGGTCTGTGATGCTTCATCTCAGAAATTTCACTGTAGATCTGGCAACATCTTGCTGAGCTTCTCCTACAAATCCAGCTTACTGAACCAGATGCCCAAACAGAACATCCAGCCAACAACATCTTGAAATGCCAACTGTTTATTTCACCATGAAAGTAAAATCTTTTTCCCAGGTGCTGGTTGTTTTCAGTATCGTTATGGTCCCCCTTCTATCAAAAGCCCCTTTTGAAAATCCTTTCTGATCTAACAAAGTCATTTTTTTTTCCCAATCTGCTGACGACATCTTTCCCTTTCTCTAAAAACCTATTGTTGGGGCTGGCCCCGTGTCTGAGTGGTTAAAGTTCAGCACACTTCACTTTGGCGACCCAGGTTCATGGGTTCAGATACCGGGCACAGACCTGCTTTGTTCATCAGCCATGCTGTGGAGGCATCCCAGATACAAAGCAGAGGAAGACGGGCAACAGCACCAATCTTCCTCACCAAAATAAAATAAAAATTGTCAGCTTAAGAGAAGCCTCGGAGTGGGGGAAAGGCTGAAGCAAATACCAGTGATGTGACTCAAGATCCTGTGGGTTTCAAAGGGTGGAGGAGTTGCCAAATGTAGTCTGAGATCCTCTTCCTCATCTAACAAAAAAAACCTATTGTTTTCTTTATCATATTCAGATGTTTCATTCTCACTTTCATGATTTCTTGCTTGTTTATCCTTGGACATCAAAACTCTCTTCTCTCTCTTCCCTTCCTCCTTACCTAAGCATCTTCCCTGGCCAAGCTAACAAAGAGGGAAAAGAGGAAGAATAATGCTTCCCAATGCTTAAGCAGCTTAGCAGTGTACTCTAGCTGAATGCTGAGGATAGACACGAGGTAGGTAATGTCGTCATGGATCTGAAGTGAGGCCTCAGGTTTAAGTGTAGGTCTTGCCTAGGTAAATACTCTTATGACTCTTCCACGGAGAGTCAGGGTTTGGTTCCATTATAGACTCAGTGCATTCAGAAACCTATACAGACACTCAGGGTTACAGAGCATACAACATCCTGTCCTAGCACCTACAGCTTACAAGTGCTGTAACAATAAATTCTCGCTGAGTAAGCAGAGAGTCTAGTCTCTCCATTTCCATATTTCCAGATCTACCTAATTCTTGTTTAACTGCATTTCTTTTCATCCCACCATAATATGAACTCTCAAAAACTGTGTGGTGAGCAAGATTTTGTTACTCAGTCTGGACCCCTAAACCAAGGACCTACCCATCACTTTCTTGTGCCTCCAAAGAGACCACTGCTTACGATGTTACGTAGCTAGACTCTCCTCAGCTTCCAGAAACAGAAGCCTTATTTTTAACCAAGTTAAGGAAGCTGTAATTAAAAGGAACACAATAAAGTTCAGCTGTTCTGTGTTTAAGCAGCCCAACATACAGCATGTTCCTTCACTGTGTTAAAAGGGAAAGAAAATGAAGGGAACAAAAATAACCCATAATTCTTTGTGGTTTTCCCACGTATCTTCCCACTTCTCAGGAGACTACGGTTTCAACCCAGCAGCTCCTTGATTTACATACTCTCTAATGTGCACACAATCTGGTTCGCAGTTCAGTTCCCCTATCTTTATCCCAATAGCAAATATTTGTATTGTAAAGACCACCATTATTATACACGTCAAACAATTCCTCTTTATGCACAGTTTGATGGGGGATCCTGCTACCCAATTTTCTAGCTCTTCACCTGACTTAGACTAGAAAAATGGCTTTCCTTGTAGATGGTAAGCACTTAAAATATCTTTGTTTATTTGCCTCACCCAACATATGGAGAAGAGAAAGGCTGTTGTTTGAAAATAATTCTCTGGTGGTGCGAGGTGGCACATAGGTCCAACTTCAGCTGAAATAGCTTTCTGTGTTGCGGGTACGTAAAGACTACCTTGGCCCTTAGTTTGTCATAGGTTCTTGCAGACGTTGGGTTCTTGACTGTTTTTGTCTCATAAGCTTACACCTGTCCTTCTTGAATCTGGTCCTCAACGGAGCCGTCCCTATTAAGGTTAGATCAAGTAGGCAAGTTAAAGTCTTTGATAGCACCAGCAGCAGCCCTGTTCTCTCACTAGAGCTTGGACATCTCTGGGTCTTCTCTAACCAAGTGGCCATATTTCTTTATCACAAAGCTCTCACCCATCCCTCCTGAGAGAGGCCGTGCCTGTGTACCATTTCTAATACAGCTGTTCTTCCATCAGAGTGCCTGTTGCTCAAGTCATTCATTTGACATCAAACACTTCATTTCTCCTATTGCACTTCATTCCTAATTTGGTTCCAAACAGGCCTCTCTTTTCTCCATGGCAATGATACACTCCATAGGAGCACATCTGAAGAGACTTTAGGAAAATAATAAAAAGCCTAAACAACACTTTGTATAGTAATTGTTTTAAGAAAATGAATTTTAAACCAGATTCTGGAAGGTATTTTCCTTCTTAACACTGTTTCCTGAGCTCCATCCCACGTCTCCTGCCTTCCATGTTAATATCCTCTTCAGCCCTGTACTCTGCTTGCTTCATTCCAAGGCAGAAATTTATTCATAATCAAACCGTAACTGGTATTTAGCATTTTTCCTTAAGTTACATATGCATACTGAACGTGAATGAATAGCTTGCGAACGACTCCCTTAATTCATTGAGATCCATCAGCTCAGTGTTTTGGAAGCTTCTCACATAACACTTCCCCCATTGGTTACTACTAGATTTTAGTTGGATTTACATAATTACACATAGAGTGAAATGGAATCATATGCTAGGGGAGGGGCCTGGAAGCTTCTCGAAAGAGGAAGCTTTGTAACACTCACCATTGGATCTCTTCATGGAGAGATGGTGTTGCTTTTGTACCCCCTTTAAAGAAAAACTTGACTAAACCATGACCCAACACTCTGTTGCCCAGTACATTCCAGGAGTAGCTGCTGGCGCAAAGTATTTTCATTCTTGTCCCATTTTTAAAACTTTTTAGGACATTCCAACATGCTATGTTTAACTTTAGGACCCAATAGAAATCCAACCCCCTCTTCTCTGTGTTTACACTATCACACTGGGCTTGACCGAAAAAGGTCACAGAGAAATGTCCCTGACATGAATTATCTGTTATGTGGGCTGTTCACAACCTCGCTTTTAACCATCTCTGCCGCACACCCCTGCAGCAACGCTCAGGCTGTGACTTTTCTAATTTCCCACTTTGTTGAAACTCAGCCCAGCTCGGCGGTGTCCTCCATCCTCCCCACCTTCTGTTTAGCCTAATGCTGCTGCACCAACATACTCTGGCTTTGCATGTTGTGTTACTGGCTCTGAGGAAGCACATCTTGTTTAAACGGAATGCTGCTAGGGAAAATGGACTCCTTCCATTTGATATTCTCACCCCAGATGAATTGGACATGGTTTCCTATGAAATGAAATCACCTTTCAGGCTAAAAAGGAGCCTGAAAAATGAGCCCTGGGGGAGAGATATGGAGTCGTTTATGAAATGGGATGCTTAAGTGGTAGGTTATTAAATTGTGAGAGGGTTGATGGTGAACTGCTGGTCTAGATTCTGTGTCCCTTGTCAGAAATTCATTTTAAAACTCAGGGAAGATTCTGGAAACCTTGTTTTACATGAAATATTGGTTTAACTAGGACCAAATGCCCTCAAAGTGAGTATCCAAGGCTGCTAGCCACACCGATGGACTGAGAGACACTTCACAGGCTCTCCCAAGCACTCCTTGATCTGCATTCTGTTTGTCTATCTATTTTAGAAGTTCCTGGTCTAGAATATTTGAAACAGTAAAAATGAATGAGGGAGATACACACACACATGTAGGAAGAGAGAACCACAAAAAATTATAACAACAGTAGCCAAAAATGTTTTTTGATATGAAAAATGACTAATAAGAAAGCACACAATCTATATGCCATATGTAAAATATGTAAATGTTATGCCACTAAGCACATGAAATGATTATGTATTTCTGCATAGGGCCCCGAGGAAAATGGGAGTCTCAGGAAGTGAGGGAGAGTGTATAAGATGGCAATATTGAAACAGTAACTAAAACCAGAAATCTTTGCTTGCATGTTCTCCAAATTTCGTTTTTGTTCATCTTTAAACTGGAACAACCAAAGTTTTATAATTTGCATAATTTCTATTTTGCCTTGACCTGCAAATTTTCACCTGCTAAAATAATTGACCATGAAGGATGAGTCCTTCCCCTCCTTCCACCCCCACCAAAAAAATGACAATCCTCAGATTTAAGAAAGTAAACACCTCGGTTAGGAACACATTCTAAAGAGGAGTTTAAGTGTGATTTAAAATATGATTTAGTAGCCGCCAGATACGACTTGAGAAGTTGCATTCTCGTCTTTCCTTCTACACAGGTCTTAGGTGATTTCATGTTCTTTCTTTGAAAGTTTCCATGGCAGTTTTTTCAGAATGTAGCCCTTGATACCAAGTAATTTTTCCTTGCTCATTAGGACGGGTCTTCAAGCACTTGAATCAGCCCTACATTTTATTTTATGTGGTTATTAACATGAAACATTCCCTTTGAAAGAGACACGGTGACCTAAGGCTTGTTCCCTGTCAGCCCAGATTTCCTCCCTTTTCTCCTTATCCTCTTCTTCAAAAGACTTTTTTTGGAGTTAACATTTAGCACTCCTCAGTAAATCAATTAAAGATATTAATTGGAAGATGAGTCTCTTTTTAGATGAAATTTTTGAAAAATATATCATCTCCAAGCAATTCTCTGGTACCCCGTACCTCCATAACTTTAATTAAATGTCAAGGGCAATTATGTTCTCTCCAGCAATTAAATTATCTTAAGTGTATATGACAGCTGCAAGCAATAAGTATTTGAAATATATATGACCAGGTTTTTTTTTTAAGTAAACCATATTATTTATTTTGTGTCACCGTACATCAAATTCTAGTAATTTAAGTAAAACTCTCCTCTGCTTTAACTCATCTGCCCATTTATAATTGTAATATCATAGAAATTGTATATAGTATTGCTGATTGAGCAGAAAAATAAAATGCAAAAAAACATTGAATGTAAGAGAAGCCAAGATTTCTTTTCTAAAATATGAAATTAAATAATTGCATTGCCCTGTGTTCCATAGTTAAATAAAATTACTGTCCAAGAATAAAATTAGTTGACATCATGAATTTCAGACTAAAATAAATAGAGCTTTTGGACATATACTGATGTTTAATTAAAATCATTCCAGCTTTTATACCACTGTCTTCCCTCCCTCTTAAAAGAATCTTTCATTTTGGGAAGGATCATAAACCACACTTTGGTTCACAAAGATGGAAACATCTATAGTAATTTCAACAAGGCCTGTGTTGTCTTAAGCACATTATTCACCATCGTGGATCATACCTGGTCTCAGGGGGAAAAGTAAAGTTTTCTGAACTTTTATATTAATTGTTTTATAAGCTGATGTTACATAAGCTGATATTTTCCTCTACTTCTGTTCAGATTTTATTTTGTAAATCTCCCATAAACTCTCTACTTTTGGGGGAGAAAAATAATTCACACTGTCAAGATAGCAAAAGAAAATATTTCTCTCTATATATATCCCAATTTGCAGATGTAGAATTTTTAATATGAAATTCAGGGTTTTTTTCTTTTTTTCAATTTTCTAGTATTGGCAGTTTTATTTCTGACATCTAATTGAGGGAATATGAACTCTATCAACCAAATGTTTACCATCAATCCAGGAATAGATTTAGGAGTGTATACTCATTTTTGTTAATAATAATTGGATTATTTATTTACTTCAAATTTAACCTACTTTGGAAAAGCAAAAGGGTCTACAGATTCCTAGCACAGAAGTCACAAGGGGTTGGAGGGCCTTCAGCTTTCTAAATATTTTATGGAATCAGTTTATGCTTCAGTAATCTAACGTTAGTGCTGAGGATTTTCGTTGCAATACATTCCTTTTTTGTGACATTTGTTATGCGTTGTAGAGGCTGTGTTTTGAAATGTGAATTAAATTAAAAATAAAGAGGTCCCATTTACAATGTACAAAATTGAGCCATAGGGATGCCTGTCAAAAAATATTTCTGTGTAAGAGCTCCCTTTAAAGCTATATGCTTCAATACACGTAATAACTTCTCAGATATGCTAACTTCACGTTGTTTTTGTGAAATCGTCAGGGGGGAATTTTGACAGCTCTTTTGACGCAGAGAAGGGTGTTGGGACTATTGTCATTGCAAAACCTTTGGATGCGGAGCAGAGGTCCGTCTATAACATGAGTGTGGAAGTCACCGATGGAACAAATGTTGCTGTCACTCAGGTAAGACATCACATTACTAAATAGTGGGGAATGTGAAAACGTCTGCTAAAGTCAGAGATGCAAGCAACTAAAATATTTATTGGAAGTAGTAAATTATGTCCCTGGATTTGTAGTGTTTAGAAAAGATCAGTTGAGAGAACAAGCTAGCAAAAGGCTTCTCTCAACTCTATTGTATAACTCAGCTGCCTCTTTGAAGAAATTGTGATTGTTCTTGCAGGGAATAGTGAGATGTATTTGTTTCCTGATCATTTACTGCAGATTTATCTCTTTGACAACAAAATCAGATTTCCTTGAATTTACAAAGAGGAGGATATCTATATTGTCTGAGTTAACACACCGTGATATTCTTCGCCTCCTCATTTCTTAGTCACAGAAAGTTAGAGCTAGAAAATACCTGAGTACAAATTCATTTCACAAATGAAGATAAGCTAAGTAATATATCCAAGGTCACCCAGCCTTCATAAAGGACAAGGACTGAGATCTAGGTGCCTTGACTCCCATCCAGCCTCCATGCCAGAGGTTCTTTATCCTGGCTGCACAGTAGAATCCCCTAGTTGTGGGGGCTTTGGGAGAGTGTTAAAAACCACTGCGACACAGGCCCCACTCACAGAAAACCTACATGATTCTGACATGCAGCCAGGGTTGAAGACCATTGCTTACCCTCTGCTACTTGAGTGCTTATGAAAGACATTGAGAGCAAGGAAGAGCAGAAAATCTCTGGGCAAGACTAACACAGTGTTAGATATGAATATGAGGCAGATTTACCCTAAATATGAGAAGATTTTTTTATTTTATATTTTAGCACCAGAGATCTTAGGCCAGTTATGGCAGAGGACTGGCACACACACACATCCTGTAGCCCCTCCCATCCTCCCTGCTTCTATCTTCTATTCCCATGACCAGAAGCCATCACTAATTGATCAAGGTCCTTTTCCTTGGCTGAGCCCAGATGTATCCTCAGAATCCTTCTCAACACAATGGTTGAGGTAGTGAAGATGAAATTTTTGCCAACCCTGAAGTAAGCAAGTGTGATTTATTTAAAATATGATGTAAGCTTTTGTAACTATATTGTTTTAAAAAGGGGAAAGAGGGTATTTCATGTGCTTATCTGCCCAGCTGCCTCTTAGTTTGAAGCTGTTCAAAAAATATGAGACTCTTCCCTCTGAGTCTGTTTGTAATCATAGAATGGCGAAATTTTAAGGAAACAATAGGGTTTGTTTTAGTACACCCCTTTTGCTTTTTATTCAAATAAACCGAAATCCAGAAAGGGGAAGTAACGTGTGTATGATCAGGCAGGCAGTGTGTGACAACTCCCGATCCTTCAACCCATGTCATTTCCTAGAAGGCCCATACGATCCCATTTGCCTGAGAGAATCCCATTTTCACCTATTGCACTGGTATAATTATTAATAGTATCCCATTCACTCCCCAAATTGCCCCAGTTAGGACAATAAATTGTATGGTCACCCTACCGAAATCCATACTGCTTCAGAGTATTTTCAAGACTAAAAGACAGACAACTGGAAAGGCCCCCAGAGTTGAGATCCTATGAGAATCACGCAATCTAAAAGCAACCCCAAAGACTAATACAAAACAACCCACTTGCAGAATTGCTAAGACTTTAGTACTCATTCACTTTAAATTGGAATTTAAATTAGGCTTTTTAAATTAGCCATGTCTTGGCATATCCATTCTCAACTTTTTAGCACCACTTAAAAACACAAGACATATTTGAATAAAATACAAATAAAGCATGGAACTGTATTCATTTCCATACTTTTCTCTAGGGTTTTAATAACAGTTGAATTAAATGGTAATTCAGTGTGCCCAGAATGTTATAGATACACATTAAATATTTTCAGAATGGGGAAATGAATAGTAGTTACTACATATTCAACAGGGCCTATGTGGCAGGAACACTGGATCCTCAAAGCACACAACTGATTTGTGTTAACCGAAAAAAATTATCAATGAAACTTTTATTTTCAGATTTCATTAGGACCAGATGAGAAATCATTTAACAGCATTTATTTCATAAATATTTCTTGAGTTCATACCATGTGCTAGGAGCTGTAAAAGATCCCTGAGGTCACAGCAATTCAGAGTTTTAAAACCAGATGACTGATACGCACCCACTTTTTGAAAATTAATATGGAAGCATATGTTACAAGACTTTGAATGTACACATTGTTCGAGTCCCGCTTTTGTTGATTTTCCTTCAGACTAATGTACAGTTAGACTTGTCTCCAGAGCAGTTCCAAAAGAGTTTGAGAATTGGGGTGAAGTTGAAGGTTCCCCTTAGCAAGGCCAAGATAAGGAGGTTAATAAAGGGTATCAAGAGATTTTCTTGTCAAAAGCTTCCAAGTCACTCTGGTCTCTAGGACCATGACCCCTCAAGATGTGAGACCTAAGAGTTTCCAGAGTATAAACTTGCCTGCCATTGTTATTACCATCAGAAAACCATCTCTCTGACTATGGGGCTATGTTTGGGCCTGAATACCCCACCAGCGTCTGCCAATCCAGGTAGAGGGCCAGGAGCATTTCTCTGAATTAGTCAATGCCCTCAGTGTCAAAGACATTTTTACCAAAAGATGTTTTGGGAAGAAAAAGTATTCTAGATTTCTTTTAGAAACCAATAAGGAATGCTCCAACCCATGACCCTAGGCCACTTAATGATTTCACCATCAAACAGATACCCTTCACCGTATAACTAAATAGATGTCCTATCTCCCAAAAACACCTGTTCAGTTTTCCTTTGGGAACTATTCTCTGCTTTGTTCATTTGGAATCATAAAATGTGGTATGACACAGGCTTCAAATCAGCCATAAACAACATGTCGAATTTTACTTCACAAATGTCAAATAAATCAGAGCCTCAGGGATCTCTGTGTTGACATGAAAACCTTGCCTTCATCCTCAGTTTTGTCCTGTTCTCCCAACTCTCATAGGATTCTTGTGCCTCAGAGCTACTCTATCCGGTGACGAATAAACATCCTCTTCTTTACTGAGATTCCCTAGTGTGAGTACAGAATGTAAAAATGTTCTGTGGATTTCAAGTTATAAAGATTTAGATAAATTAAATGCAAAAGCAAAGCATCCCGACATTTACACAAACCTCCTGGCAAGATGGACAAGGGCCTCTGCATAAAATAGTTGTTGATTTTATGAAGGATATCATTGTACTTTATATAGTATAGCATAGTACTGACAGCATGGGCTTTGCAGCAGATAAATCCATGTCCCGATCCCAATTCCGCCACTTACTAGCTGAGTCACCTCCAGCACATGCAGGTCACTAAATTTCTCTGCACCCCAGTCCCCTTATCTGTAAAATTGGGGTACCAATATCTAAATCATTAGAGTTGATGTAAGGATTACATGAGTTTCTATATACAGAGTACTAGCTTGAGGACTAAACATAGTAAGATCTCCAGAAATACCAGCTACTGCTAATGTTATTATTACTGTCATCACTTAGCCTCTTTGAGCATTTGTATCATGGGGGCTGCCTCACAAGTTCTTGTGAGAAGTAAAAGCTCTGATGAATGGGATGATCCAGTGCTGCATCCCAGGCCTTTAGTGGAGGACTATTCTGGGTACTTTCTGACTTGTCCAGCAGTGCAAAGTATAACATGATCCATTAAGGCACCCTCAATGCAGATCAAACCAGAAGGGCTTGGTGAGCACACCAGAACCAAGATACGTTACTGGGCTTTTTCTAGTTCCTGATGCTCCCCCCAAGATGGCCACCTTTGATGGCTCTTTGAAAATCTTCTCTTCACCTAAAACCAGCCAACGTTTTTGAGTGCTTTCTATATTCCAAGAATTATCCCAAGTTTTTAAAAGCTTACTCCCAATTTCTACATGTATAGTGTCCTGAAATGGTAAGAAATAGCTCATGACTGGCACCAGAAATAGCATTACTCTAAAACACAGAATGAATAATGTTGAGTGGAGAGTTTTAAAACTGGCATCCTGGTGCCAGCTGTGTTCCTTCCTGTCCAGACCCCTGCCCCACTCCAAATCCTGCTGCCTCCAACAACCCAGTGCAAATAGGACCCAGTTGTGCAAACAACTTAAACTCTCCAAGATAGTTTGAGGCCTTGGGAAGTCCTCAGAAAATTGTCCTCATAAAATTGTTGATAAATTATGGTGTGTATGTATATTTTTTTAGAGAATAGATCCTTAGTTTTCATCAGGTGTTCAAATGGGTATGTGGCTTAAAAATGATTAAGATAAATTAATTCCTCAAGACGTTTTTATTATTCGGAAACTCTAGCTAAAAATTTCAACATGGAACCATCCATGCTTTCCAGGAAACACATACATCTGAGAGGATTGTTGGTTTTATAAAGCTTCCCTGCTCTGGTGACTGGGCTGGCTGTTTCCATGGTGTTTCAAAGCACTATTGTTCTGGGTTAAGAAAGAGACTAAGTTTGTCTACCAAAGCCCTGGATAGCAAACAGGAGGTTAACTCCTTTCAAGAAATGAAAAATAGAAATAGTCTGTGAAAAAAAGAGTACCACTATTCTTCAGCATTATGGATGTATTCCCCACTTTGATGTCTTAGAAACCAAGAGTTGAGCAAGGGTGTCTGGCTTAGAAGAGAAGGATGAAGGAGTAAGAAAGCGGTGCTGTCTAGTCAGAGGAGCGATGAGGAATCACAGAGCACTAGCTGTTGTGAGAGGGAAGGGGGAATATCCAGGTGGAAACAGAGGACTATACAGAGCAGGAATAATGAGATGCCATGAGGAATGAAGTTACTGTCCAAACATACAGGAGTACTACGAATCTATTTTAAGAGGGATTCTACCCTCGTGCCCAGGCTGTGGTCTTTACAAACAATTTCCCGTGGAAAGGAACTAGCATTCCTTGTAGAAATAGCTGATTTCAGATTCGGGGCAGGATATGGGCTGGGCATCTTAGCCTGCCAGAAAAGGCTAGTGAAATCATGTTAAAAGGTGACAAGAGGCAACTTGAACTGTCTTTCACTGATCAAAGATGGAATAATTTGAGCATCAAAAAGGATGACTGTGGCCAGCCCGGTGGTGTAGCAGTTAAGTTCACCCCCTCTGCTTCAGCGGCCCAGGGTTCGAGAGTTCAGATCCCAGGCGTAGACCTACACACCGCTTATCAAGCCATGCTGTGGCAGCCATCCCACATATAAAGTAGAAGAAGATGGGCACGGACGTTAGCTCAGGGCCAATCTTCCTCAGCAGAAAGAGGAGGATTGGTGGCAGATGTTAGCACAGAGCTAATCTTCCTCAAAAAAAAAGAAAAGGAAAATGACTGTAATGGATTGAAACACATGAAATAGATAAAAATCCAAGTGTTTATATGATATTCAAAAACAAACTCATTTAGGGGGCTGGCCCCATGGCCAAGTGGTGAAATTCGCATGCTCCGTTTCATTGGCCCAGGGTTTCACTGGTTCGGATCCTGGGCGTGGACATGGCACTGCCCATCAGGCCAAGTTGAGACGGCATCCCACATGCCACAACTAGAAGGACCCACAACTAAAATATACAACTATGTACAGGGGAGATTTGGGGAGAAAAAAGCAATTAAAAAAAAAGATTGGTAACAGTTGTTAGCTCAGGTGCCAATCTTTAAAAAAAAACAAAAACAAAACTCATTTAACTCTCACAATTCCTCTATGAGGCAGAATACCTCCCCCCCAGCCCTGCTTCAAAGATGTCCTAGTCTTCAGAATTTGTGATTATGATATGGTACATGGCAGAAGGGACTTTGCAGGTGTAATTAAGATTACAGATCTTAAGATAGGGAGAGGGATTATCCAGGTGGGCCCAATCTAATCACATGAGGCCATAAGCAGATAAGTTTTCTCTAGCTGGAGTCGGAAGAGATGCAACAAAAGAAAAAGTCAGAGATTCCAAATGTGAGAGGATTTGAAACATCATCGCTTAGTTGAGTATGGAGGGGGCGACATGACAAGTCAGGCGAGTGGCCTTAAGGAGATGAGATAGGCTGCTGCTGACTGCCAGCAAGGAAACAGGGACCTCAGGCCTAGAAGCTCAACTGAATTCGACCAACAGTCTGAAAGAACTTGGAGCTGATTCATCCCCAGAGCTTCCAGAAAGGAGCACATCACTTCCAACCCCTTGATTTCAGGCCTGTGAGACTCCAAGCCACACCATGCTCAGAACTAGGAGATAATAAATGAGTGTTGCTTTAAACTGCTAAGTTTGTGTAATTTGATGTGGTACAAATAGGAAACTAATCTCCTGTTGTCATCTCCATTTTACAGATAAGGAAACTGAGGCAAAGCGAGGTTAAGAAACGTGGGTAGATCAGGGTGCAGACACACACAGCTGGGTTCCAGAGCTTGCCCTCTCAACCACTATACTGTGCTGCCTTTCAAAGGCAAGATGAAAGCTTTGCTACCTATTCTAAAGCAGGAAGAGAAACTCATCTGGCTCTACTAGTTATGAGGGCGACACTTTTTAAAATAGCTGCCTGGGGAACGTGATGCCACCTGTGGCCATTAGAATGTCTCATAGCCAGCCATACGTGCTGGGGAGAGAGCAAAATACCCCAGTCTCCTCACAGACCTCACTTCAACCCACTGAGCTTATGGAACAGAGGCACACATTACCAAGGATGAGAAATTATGAATTTTAACAACTTTTTCCATACATCTGCCAAACCAGTATGAGCTGCTGCATCTTCATAGCAAATTTAAGCGAATCTAGAGCATAGCTCTTCCAAAGGATCAATGGATGAAAATGCATAGTAATATATAACACGATATTTGCATAATAAGACAACAATCTTCATTTTTAAGCTTCATTTCCCTGATACCCTGGGAGTAGGGAGTAGTTAAATCAAGTGTTACCATTACGCTCATTTTTCCAGTGAGAAACTGCGGCACAAACTAGTTAAGTGGCTGCCCTAGGTGTGCACAGGTAAAGAAGTACAAACCCACTTCTTCCTTCTCAAAATCATATAGCATCTCAAGTACTTTCTCCTACACATCTATATATACAAAATACACAGTTTAATTCATTATGGAAAGCATTTGGTGTAGCAGAAGGAGCACTGACCCAGAATCAGATGACTCAAGTCCAAGTTGGCACTTATCCAGTTGTTGTCGGTGTTGCCACAGAAGTTATCTCCCTCCGTGTAAAACTCAGTTTCTTCTGCCTAATGGGGCTAACACCTTATACACCTCGTGAGTTGTCGTAAGAATAAAATAATTGAGAAGGTCCTTGAGATCTGTGACATGCTGGACACATGCAGGTTTTATTATTACAGTCTCATTCTCAATTTAAAATTGGAATAACACACCTGATAAGTATAAAATATTATGTGTGTGGCTTTTATTGTTATTCATGAAAGACAGCAGACATATTCATGCCCAAAGAATAATCTAAAAATTACATTGATTTGATTCAGGGACTCATGATATATGCTTTTGTGATTTTAATATGCTTTTCTTATTCAAGCCCTGGTTTGATTTATAAAGATATGAAAATCAGCTTGTATTTGTATGTTCCATGGACAAACCCGAGATTAAAAATCTCTTTCAGATAATCTCCAAAATTCTTAAAAAGGCAGCTAACTGAGATTGGCCACAAAGTCTTTCCGCCTGATGGTCTGTACTCTCTGGGCTGGGAGATGTGTGACCTGCATTCCTAAGGTTAGCCTTCATCTCCATAGCCATGAGGATTCCATTCCTCTTGTGTCTCTCAGCGATGTGTTAGGAGTTCCTAACTGGCCTCCTTCTTTAAAAAGTAGACTTTATCTTAAAAATTGGACTTTGTCTTATCCTTTCCCTCCACCTTGCTCCTGCTTAAAAGGTAGGGGTTGGGGGAGGGTAGGAAATCACTTTTGCTAAAGCTGCTCCATGATTCCCTAGATCAAGATACTCCCAAGGGACACTTCCGTCATCAAGGGTTTTCTTTCATCTGCTTTAGCATCATCTCCCTCTTAGGAGATGAAACAAAGACAGTGGCCCAAAACTTCCTTGTATACTTAGATGAGCAAAATGCTGAAACAAGTGCAATTACATATAGATAAAATAAAGCAGCCAGCCAACTCTAATGTGAGACTTTCTGTTAAAAAAATAATAATGACAAAATGTCACTGTATGTAATAGATCTGTGTCTGACAACTTATGAGTAAATGTGTTTTTGAAAATGGATTCCAGTTTTAAAGGTAGCAGGGACCTTTCGATTTAGAATAATCCCATGGTTAATTTTCCTGAAATGAGAACAGTCATGTCAGTTATCTATTTTGTAAATAAGGACTTCTGTATAGCAAGGTACATAATATTTGTTTGCATATGTGTTATATACATTTATAATTCATGTGTCTATAATTTAAGTGCACATGGAAATAGTATATAGAATGAATACAGAATTTGACTCCATAAGACCTAGGTTTGAGTCTGGCCTTGCCGTTGTGACTTGGGGCACACCCTTAACTTCTCTGATTCTCATTTTCCCCACTGGTAAACTAGAGATAATAAAGTTTAAGAAACGAATATTATACAGGTTTATAAACTGTAAAAAAGCACAAGCTAACATGATTTCTCTACTGATACGTTCAAACGCAAAACTTGTAAGCTTGGGAAGAATACAAGGGGGCGTCACCCTTGAAACCACAACTATAGAAAGTTTTAAATATGGTTTTGAAACGCCAGCAGAGGCAGAACAGAATTTCAGTAATTTAGGACTTAATTGGTTCTAATAAAAGACAGAGGCCTCACCCCACAGCTTACCCCATGGACACTTCATGCATGAGCCTTTGTAAAGCCAAGCTTGGCATCTGCCCAGACGTAGCTTCGACGAGCCTGCAAAACCCAAAGTGTTTGTGGTGGGCAGCATTGAAACCAGCTCTGAAGAGACTTCCTACATTCAGGTTTCCTCCTGCTTTGATTCCATTGTACTTCTTTAGGCCTTTCAATTACCATTTTGAACACAACATCTTTGAGTTACTTTACTTTGTTTGTTAGTTCAGGAGCTCACAAATGGCCCCAACTGTGGGAAATAAAAAGCAAATGAGGAGAAGGAAGTCTTTTACAGAGAAACACTTGTTCTGACTGTAGATTAGGCTCAGGACAAAGCAAGCAGAAAGAGGCAAGCTTTTCAAGAGCACGTCAACTTTGAAACTTCACGAAGGTCAGGGCAGGCTTGCTGGCCGGAAAGGCTTTTTATCCCATTAATATAACTGCTTCTGTGAACACAAATATTTTAGCATCTTGACTAAGTTAACTTGAACTTTTTAAAGGAAAGAATTGACATTCAAAGAATCTAGTATGGCTTTCCAAATACAGTGCAGATAAAAACAATACTCAAAATTCTATAGGCACACTTCTCACCCTTTTTCTACCACAAATGACAGGCAAAGCTTGTCCCCATGTCAGGCTCACTCCCATGGGCAAGTCTTCCTGGCACAGAGGTCATAGCACCGCCCTTTTTCTCTCACTCAAAAAAATACATCTGTACCAAAGTGAGGAACAGTACAGCTATTTATAAGAACACCCATGGTCTGACTAAATTTATTTTCAAAAGTAATAATTTTCTAGAATACAGCCAAATGCCTACATATTATTTAATGGAGAATCACTAAAGGCTTTCCTATTAGGAGTAAGACAAGAATATCACCATTTCCACAGCTATTTAACGTCGTGCTGTATTAGCCAATGCAGTTAGATAGATAAAGCAATTTGTGTTATAAGAATTGTTAAGAAAAGGGTAAAATGATCTCTATTTGCATATAGTATAATTATATATCTGAAAAGCTCAAAAGAGTGAATGGAAAAACTACTGCAAATGATAGAAAAATTTAATAAAGTTCCAGGTTATAAATTTAGCATACAAAAATCAATAGCCTGCATATATAACCAAAAAAAAAAGCAACCAGTGAAAAGATATAATGAAAAAGAAAACCCCCTTTAGGGTAGCACATGTATAAACTTTAAAAAGCATTCACAGTAGCCAAGACTTGGAAGCAACCCAAGTTCCCATCAATGGATGAATGGATAAAGAAGATGTGGCATGTGTATCCACTGGAATACTACTCAGCCATAAAAAGGATGAAATCATGCCATTTGCAACAGCATGGATGGACCTTGAGTGTATTATGCTAAGCGAAATAAGTCAGGCAGAGAAAGCCAAATCTGTATGACTTCACTCATGTGGAAGATAAACAAACAAACACATAGATACAGAGATCAGATTGGTGGTTACCGGAGGGGAAGATGGTGGAGAGAAAGTAAAAGGGGTAAAGAAGCACATTTGTATAGTGATGGATGGAAACTAGACTTTTGGTGGTGAACACGAGAGAGTCTACACAGAAGCCAAAATATAATGATATACACCCGAAATTTACACAATGTTATAAACCAATGTGACCTCAATAAAATAATTCTTTTTAAAAAGCATTCAAAACCTATTTGAGGAAAACTGGAACATTCCTGAAAAACAAAACAGTAGATTCAAACAAATGAAACAAGACAAACCATGTTTTTGGATAGGAGACTCCATCATAAAGAAATTCGTTCTCCTTAATGAACTTATACTTTTAACATAATACCAATTTAAATGCTATCCAGTTTTTGTCAGGTGTTATACTGGTTGATTATAAAGTTCATTTGGAAGAACAATAATCAAAAATAGCCAGAAAAACTCTGAAAAAGAACAAAGAGAGAACCTAGCTTTTCCCAACAGTTAAAACATACTATAAAATCTCTATAATTAAACCTTTTGAAATTGGTGCATGAAAATACAGATAAACCAATGGAATAAAATAGAAAAGCTAGAAATATACTAATTGCATATGTAAATTTAGTACACTATAAAAGTCACTTCTCAAATCAATGAGAAAGTGATAGTCTTCTAAAAATTGTCATTGAAGTAAATGCAAGAGCCGTGTGGAAAAAAAATAGAACTGGATCCAGTCCTCACATAATATACCAGGAAAAATTCCAAATGTATTAGAGATGTAAGTTCAAGAAAAGGAAACGTGTTATTTTAAAAAAATGAGTATGTTTACCTATAGTTCAAAAGTATAGAAAATGTTCTAAACTATGACAACATCCAAAAACAATAAGGAAAAGATTGATGTATTCAATGACATGAAAACAAAAATAAAAACTTTTGCATGGCAAAGAATCACCATGAGCAAAATAAAGATAAATGACAAAATTTAAAACATATTTGCAATTTATATCACCATACTTCCAAAAATAAAGAAGGAAAAGGCCATCTAACCCAATGAGCTGATATAAATAGTTGTAACAGAAAAAGAAATGCAAATGGCTCTTAAACATTTGAAAAGATGCTCAACCTCACTCATAGAAAGGCAAACTAAAATTATACTGGGAAGCCATTTCTCATCTATGAGACTGGCCAAGAATCCAAAAATTTTACTACATACTCTGTTGGCAAGGCTGTGGGAAGACAGTCATTCTTATGTATTGCTACAGGAATGAAAAATGATGAAACTTTTGTGGAGGGGAATATAGAAATATCTAACAAAACTATATAAGCACTTATCCTTTGATCCAGCAGTCTCAATTCTAGGGACCCAAAGTTATGGTAGCAAAAACATGAAAAGACGTGGGCAGAAGACTCTTCATTGCACACTCTAAGAGCAGAAATAGGAAGCATCTTAAATGAACATTGAAGAGGACCCGTTGAATTAACCATGATATGTCTACCCAACGGGAGTCTATCTCTATACTGCTGTGGAGAGGTCTTCAGGATATAATGCAGGGTTTCTCAACAGCCACACTATTGACATTTTAAGTCAGATAGTTCTCTGTTGCAGGGGCCTAGTCCTGTGTGTAGTAGGATGTTTAGCAGCATCCCTACCCTTTGCCCACTAGATTCCAGAAATACCCACTTCCCCAGTTGTTACAACCAAAAATGTCTCCAGACATTGCCAAATCTCCCTTGGGGGACAAAGTCGTCCCCACTTGAGAATAACTGATGTAATGTTAAGTGTAATAGCATGTTGGGGGAAAATGTATACAATATGTTTATATTAACAAAATAGATGGGTAAAACATAACATAAATTAAAAAAATGATTACCTATGGGAGAAGGAGGGAATAGAGTGAAGCAGAAAGATATAGAAGCTAAACGTCTTTGACTATAACTTTCTTGTAAATTTGACAATGGTACTTTTACATATAATATAAAACAAGATTAAATGTTAAAAAAAGCAAATCATGGGGCCAGCCCAGTGGCATAGTGGTTAAGTTCGCACACTCCACTTTAGCGGCCCAGGGTTCACGGGTTTGGATCCTAGGCACAGACCTACATACCACTCATCAAGCCATGCTGTGGCAGTGTCCCGTATACAAAATAGAGAAAGACTGGCACAGATGTTAGCTCAATGGCAATCTTCCTCAAGCAAAAAGAAAGAGGAAGATTGGCAACAGATGTTAGCTCAGGGCCAATCTTCCTCACCAAAAAAAAAGCAAGTCTAAACTTTGAAAGTAAATGGAAGCAAATGAACCTATATGTATATCCAATTGGTAGCATATCTACACAAAGAAGAGCTATTCTGAGTGACTTTAAACATACTAATTTGACTATCTATCCCTAGTGGGGGACAAAAAGAACTGCAAAATAATATTAAATTGTTTTCAATGATTATAATTGTAATGTAAATATAGTAACAATGTTGGTGTTGTTATTTTGAGACTTTTGTGCATTGTTCAGATTAAACAATGAATAATTATGATGTCATTAAGCATCAGAAATTTCAGTATGGAAGAAAGGAGATACAGATGTAAAAAGAATGAGATTAAGTAAAAACCTTGAAGCCATAATTTTGAATTGAAAGTATCAGTAGAAACTCATGAAAAAATTATTAACAACGATAAACTTTGCAGACTATGTCCACTGAAAAAACCTAGACACAGCATCAAATCCCACAGCAATGAACTTTTCTAACACGAGACCATGGTCTCTAAATGCCATTTCTAACTAGAAAGAAACCAACACTTTTTGGAGAAATGGATAATTCAGGGATGCGGAAGAAAATGTACAAGGTTACCATGGAAAAAATTACCAATAGCAATTATTAGAAAGCAACGAAACTATCAAAGACTACAAGGATTGTGTTGCAACATCTCAAGAGCCAATTTAAAGAGGCTCCCACTGGCCAAGGAAGGGTCACTTGTGCGCCAATAAGTATAATAAGTATAGTACCTGGAATGGACAGATGTGATTAAATTCATGAGCTCATAATCATGCTTGACAAAAACACCTCAGTGATCACTTTGAGAGGAGCTGGAGAACCAGCTCATTGTTTTGAAATGATAAAGAATTAAGTGTTTATGTGGCCTTTCCTACGTCAAGTGTACTTCAGAGTAACCAAATAATTGAAGTTTCTTTTCAGAATTCCTCTAGCTAATAAGTGAGGAAGAAATCATGTAATTAAAACATTACCATTTAGCAATTTTTAATGAATTAATGTTATCTGTGTAATTATCATAATGATTGCTAGTATCACAGAACAAGAGAAAGAACCAGATATTATGTATCTCCAGATGGAAGTATACTATATTACCCTTGAAGGATTTTTGTCAGATCCAAAAAAAAAAAAAAGGAAAACTGAGGTTGAGTCTTATCAGGGTTCCTAGATCAAACTACAAATTTATAAGAAATACAGGGGACAGAGAGACATATAGAACAAAACCACAGGGAGGCAGTAAGGAAAATTCAGACTGTGGGAGTTAAAGAGAAAATGAGTCAGTGTGTTCAGTACCAAAAATAACAACATAAAAATTGCAAGGAAATAGAAAAAGAGAGAGGGAGAACTTATAAATTAAAAGGTAATTAAAGGACATATCAACCAAATGCAATGTTTGGATCTTATTTGCCTATCCTGATTAAAATGTAATTATATTTATCATAATCATGAAATTTTTTTATTTTATGAAATATATATACACATATGTATATGAACATACATAATATGTTAAAATTATGGAAATATGAATGCTAACTGAATATTTAATGATATTAAGGAATTACTGTTTTCTCTGTTTAGATGTAATAATGGTATTGTGTGTATGTGTGTGTGTGTGTGTGTATCTATCTTTTAGAGATATATATTGAACTTATATGATGGCTAGATTTGCTTCAAAATAATATGGGGGAGCAGACAGGGATGAATGGATATATAGATGAAACAAGATTAGCCATCAGTTGATCATTGTCAAAGCTGAGTGATGAATATGTGAGGGTTCATTAAACTATTACTTTTATATCTGCCTGAAAATATTTATAACAAAACGCTTTATAAAAGAAAACAACTTGGGACTTCGTGTTTTAGCTGTCGTCAGTACCACGTTCTTTGCTAGCCACCTCCCATCTGAAGGAGAGCCGCCATGTGTGGACACTGCGGTTGAGAAGCTCTGATTGCTCTGAGGACGCTGCCTCCGTGTTCAGTCCTCCCTTTCCTCTGCCTCTTTTTTACTCCTCCCGTCCTGTCACTGCCTCCACATTGAGTCCACTATAAGGAGCCCATAACAAGAATTTAAGATAATAGGAATTTAACAAACTAAAGTCACCTTGTGATCTCCTACATTGTGCCTCAAATAGTCGTGTTGAATTATCACCTCCTGGGGCCATCTCACCTGTTCAATTAATAGTGAGAATGTTGATCAGCTCGTAGTTTATGTTCCTGCTAATGTGAACTACTGGTTTATGGTCAGCTTCTAATTAAAGAGTGTTTCCATACAAGATCTTCCTACATATTGAGATAGCTGCTAGAAGCTAGGATCCATAGACTTGGAGGGAGGAAAGAAGGAGGTAGCCTCTTTTATTAGCAATGAGTGAATTGGCATTAGTCATCACTCTTGTCTTTTTTTAACTATAGGTATTCATCAAAGTGCTGGATAATAATGATAATGGCCCAGAATTCTCTCAGCCAAATTACGATGTGACAATTTCCGAGGATGTGCTTCCAGATACAGAGATCTTGCAGATTGAAGCCACAGATAGAGACGAGAAGCACAAGCTGAGCTATACTGTCCACAGCAGCATCGACTCCGTCAGCATGAGAAAATTCCGGATTGACCCCAGCACTGGCGTGCTCTACACTGCTGAGAGACTGGACCATGAGGCCCAGGACAAGCACATTCTCAACATAATGGTAGGACTAACTGCTAATTTGCTCTCCTAGCAGAATCATTGACCATTCAGGGCACACATCTTAGTCTTCAGAAGTACAGAGCCCTTAAATTTTGTAAGTAATAGTAAATTTGGTCTTTTCACAGCAGGGTTGCCTTCATTTTGCCTTTTTATTTCAGTGAGGAATTACTACAGTTAGATAGTGACTCCATATTTTTGCCAAACTGAAATATTAGTGAGTTCTGCAGACAGTGGCTAGTCAGTAAATGCTGCTGACAGACTGACTTGAGAGGGAAGGAACAGGCCGTGTTTCCGTAAATCTCCCAGGCTGTAGTATTCATTCACATCCAGAAGATTTTGTGGAAAAGTTTAAAAGAAGTTCTTTAAGAAGTTAATCACAAGGGCAATCATTTACTCAACCTTTGCAATGCTCAGTCCTTGGAAGCATGTAGGGAACTGATTTATTACCTACTGCATTGGCATTGGACTTAATCCCAAAACACGCCAAGTCCTGCAGAGAGTGTTAAGTCTGAATTTGGGTTCATGGGCCTCCAACTTATGTAGGAGACGTTGCTTTAATCTTAAAGTGGAGTTTGCCTAGTTCACAGAATTGGGAAGTAGAGATTAATAAGAAACATCCTTGATTAGTTTATGGTCTAAAATCTGCCCCTTTAACCACCCAGAACCCTATGGGCAGTTCCACAGTCACTGCCTAAAAGAGCCTCTGTCAGTTCCTGAAGACCAGGTAGGATGACAGAGACTTCATCTTGTGTACTGATTGGCTTTAAAATACACAAAGATGCTACCAATTCCCAAGCAGCTGAAAGTAATGCTCCACTCAGTGCTGCTCTTCCTTTCCCCAGGTGGAAAACTTGCTGGACAAGAGGAAACTTGAGTGTGTACCCTTGGCTATGGTTTCCAGCTCAGACTCCAGGGAACAGAAGAGCGACTCATAGGGATCATCAAATCCATCCCTTGGCCATTCATTCATTCATTCAACAGATGTTTCTCATTGGGTACCAAGCTCCATTCTAGACACTGAGGTTGTAAAAGAGACAAAATCCTTGCACCCTTGGACATTAGGTTGGAGCAGACCTAGATTTCAGTAATCCCAAAATATCGAGTCCAGCTTGGTCCTTGGGTATGGCAGGCCAGTTTACAGACGGGGAAATGCAGCACACTCACTGGGTTGCTTTGGGGTGGTTTCTTCGGGGACAGAAACCTTATGCCAGTGACTAACTCCATTCTCACAATTCTTCAAGTCATTTCTGTTCATTCTTTCCTTAACAAACTCAAAATTCAGTTTGGTCACCCTGTCCCGTGTATCATTTATGTAATTGAATATTTAGAGAAAACAGGTCCTTTCTGCTGCCTTTCTCAAGTGAAGCCATTTCAGTCATTTTGCTCCTTCCTTCTAGATACTATTTCTGAAAACCCGTTTCCCTTTGATGGCCCTTCTCAGTCTATTTTCTAATTTCTTCACATCTCTCTGAAGTTATGGAGTCTAAAATTGAACAAATGGAAAGCACACATGTGATTAGTGCTACATAAAATTATAGCACAGTCATGTGGTTGGAGTTAAAGAATTGATTATTTGTGAGCTTCTGCCATATGCAAACCAGGGGAGGCTTGAAAGCAGGCAGGGGAGCTTCCTCAGCAAAGTCACAGTGGGAGTCTCACATTTTAGAAGTTAAGATTCGGTTCACCTTCCCAGCAATCAGGGTTCTCTCTCAGTCCAGGGCCTTTGTATATGTTGGCTCTTCTCCCTGAAATATGTGCCCGACGCCACCACCACCATCATTTTACCACTTCTGCTTGTTTTTGTTACCTCCCCCAAGAAGCTGAATGCTAGGTTAGGTTCCTCTTACTACTCACTCCCATCCTGACACTTAGCACCAGGTCTTATACCTGTCTGTTTCCTTATTTGTATTCCCCACTCCACTATTAGCTTCTCGAGGGCAAGGACTATATCTAATTCACTGCTGAACCTCCAGAGTCAAGCCAGGGACTTGACAGATAATAGGTGACAGTAAATGTTTGTTGAATGAATGATTGAATGACATTGCCTACATTGCTTTCATTAATTCCGTGTTTTAGTTTCCCCTTCAGGAGAGCCTCCATCCATTGGCCCATTAGCAGCTGTATACACGAATAACAAGGGGGTAGTGGTTGGGGGGCAGAGAGCAGAGGAAAGTGCTGTGTTTGTGATATCCAGGTATCAGTTCCGCAAACACAGACTGAGCACAGACCACAGGCCAGGCATAACGCTGAGCAATAAAGATGATGTGGCCCCTGCTCTCAGTGTGTTCACAATCAGTGTCTTGACTGGATAATACCTACCATTTATTGAGCACCTATTTTGTGCCTGGGACTGAGTTAAGCACTTTGTGTGCATTATCTCATTTTGTTTTCACCACAGACATAGCCGTGTGAGTTCATTGCAATTTAAGATTTTAGTCCTACTGCTTCTTGTATTTTGCCTAAAGGTCAGAGATCAGGAGTTTCCTTATCGAAGAAACTTGGCCCGAGTCATTGTGAATGTGGAAGATGCTAATGATCACAGTCCTTATTTTACCAACCCACTGTATGAAGCATCTGTGTTTGAATCGGCTGCTCTGGGATCAGCTGTTCTGCAAGTGACGGCTTTGGACAAAGACAAAGGGGAAAATGCCGAACTCATATATACCATAGAAGCAGGTGAGAGCTGTTGCACAGATTGCAGCGTAATGCATGGCGCTCGCCCCTGAGTTGTATTTATCACCATGTAAAATTCACATAGTTACCACTGGAGTGTCTCCAGATGAATTTTTTGGCCAAGCAACTGCCCTGTGTGTGTGATAATGGTGTATAAAGTTCTTGGCATTTCTGTAATATCTTTTCCATCATTGACAGCGAGGAAAGTTTCCTTTTATTGTGTCATTCTTGGATTTTTCTGGAGTGGAGAAGAGAGAAGAAATGTGTAACAAACTCAGTGGCTTCTACCTATAGATCAACAAGCCATGGCCTCAGACGAAAACAATCAAAGCCTTCCATCATCTGAGGGCCACCAGACTGTCGTGTGAATTGAATCTTACATGTCTTTGTTTACTTGTAGTAGGTGAGCTGTGGACTTCAGAAATTCCTCAACCCCCACCGTTAGCACAAATTCACCTCATTGAAGGCAATCAGAGTAGCAGAGTAGTTGTTAGGTACTGAATTACCTGCTTCACATGACAGATAAATAAATACAGACTCTCGTTCTATAAAATTTGAGATTTTTTCAAATCAACTTTAACACATGCAAGGCAAGACCATACTTTACTGATGGTTTGAAGATGAACACGTAGAAAACATTTGTGCCAGGAGAGATGAATGTCCAAGCAAGGGACAGCACTGTGAACCTAAAAATTACAAATATCCTTTATCTGCTCTATTTTCCCTTCCCCTCTTCTGTCTTTTTTGAACATCCAAGCCACACATTTCCAAAATGTTCTGCAACATTATGTCTGTCGTGCATAATGCCAAATGCCGTCTCCTTTCATGCCAGCACTGGAAAGGCTTCTCTCTCATGATTTAAATGTGGAGCATTTTTGGGAGGGGTTGAATTAAAATATGAATGCTAGAATGACAGTTTTGGACTGAAAAATATTAGAAAAAGAAAGGCCAAGAACTTTCTTTTAAAAAAAGCTGCTACATCGAATGGTAATTTAAACTATTTCCTGTATTAGGCACCCACATTTTATGAGTCTAAGCTAAGTTCTACACAAAAAAAAACAGAAAGAAAAGATGGTTCTTAACAGCCAAGTGCCCCAAGCGAATTCACTTATTTCTTTTCTAGATTTCCATGGAATTTTCTTTCAACCTAAAGCCTGACCAACGCTTCTTTAAAAATGCTAGTTTGCATCTCTTGTTCAATATATTTTTATTATTTAATTATATAATCCTCGTTCTTCTGGTTCCACAGTTAATACAGGGAAACTTCTTTTTCAGAAACAAATGTTTAAATAATGTCACAGAAACTGTCGCCAAATCGACTCTTCTAGAATTTTTCCCTAATCTTATCTATTGTTTTCTTTTCCCCATATTCATTCATGCATATACATTGTTTCATGTCATTGTAATCATTTAGCTATAGGGTTTTGTTTCTACTTTTTTTACTTAACATTTTCTAAGCATTTGTCTGTGTGTCTACTTGCTTTTTATATTTGTCGTTAAGGCTACTACTTATACTCCTCCTAGATAGCCACATAATTTTTAAGCCAATCTGGAGGTTTTTAAAGAGTAATTTTCCATGCAGCTGAAAAGACTGCCTCCCTTATCTTTTAGCCTCCACAGACTACAGCCTGGTGTTGTGCAGAGAGAAGGAATTCAGTCATTCCTTTACAGCTGACTAAAACTAGACAGACAAGTGATTACCTTAAAACATCTTTTATATAGAAAACTTTCTAGAAACCCACAGGAATAATTGATATCTCAAAATCATACAATCTTTGATGGTATGTGTAAAAAGCTAATGACAATTTCAGTGTGCACGGTAAGTCTCAAATGGTCCCTGGGCCCTTCAGAGACAGACAGGCCTACACCAGACCTGGACGGGTCCTGGCCAAGCAGATGTCTTCCCAGATCATGGTAGAAGAGAGGCAGATCCCAGATGCTTCAACGTTTTGAAGCAAATGACAAGTGGTTGTGTAAAGTGTACATTTTATTTAAGTTCTCTCACAAACCTCAGATAAGCAAGATTTTACTCTGTTTACTGGTGGGCCATAAATTTTCTCCACTGCCTGGCCTTTAAAGTAACTACTAAGGCTTTTTATTTTGGCCCGAAGGACAGAGGCAGAGTTCAAGTACAGAGCTTCAGTTCTTATATTTAGTTCGGGTTTATGTTTGGTTCATGGGAGGCTCCGAGACAGGGCAGTACGGGAGAGACCAGGACTGAGAACTGAGTTAGGATGGGGGCATATTGGATTCCAAGATGCACACAGATAGCGAATTAAAAATCTTTTTTAGATCTACCTCTCCTCTTAATCTTTCAATAAATATTTATTGAGCACCTTCTTTGTCCCCAGGCACTGTGCTTGGTACTAGATAAATAATGTTAGGTAAGATAAGCACAGCTTTTATTCCATTGCCAGAAGTCTACAAGAAGCCATAGATTCCAAGAAAACAAGAAGTTAGTTTCCAAGGATTCAAGTATAGCAGGAGGGAACAAGAAGTGGATTCTTAGAAAATGGGTCAGTATGTTGAAGAGGGAAAGAGATGGAGAGCCTTCTTGGACCTGACATACGAGCACAGCATCCTGGAGGGGTGTAACAAGCAGGTCATGGGAAAGCAGGATTATGAAGTTCTACTTAAGGTCAGAAGCTGGCCCCTCTTCAACTCTGCCATGTGTGTCTTGCTGGACCTGAAGAAATGTACTGGGCCTAGAGGCGGGGAGGACTTAGCTGGAAACTCTGCAGTGGCACATCAAACTTGACGAACACAGAGAGACTTGGCTCTGTTATATTCATCATTCAGGGTTGCATGTTGGAGCCACTGCTGGAAGGTGACTATTGCTCAGGTATCTGTATTTTCCTCCTCTGAGATGCTGAAGTGAAATGATTCCTGCCTCCTTGTGAGGGTCTATCAATCAAATGTTGGACTCTCACTCAATTCCACAGTCCTATTTATTGAAAATTTGAAGCTTGTTCATGAGACCATTGAACTTTGTGTTGTTGTCATCACAAAATGGTCACATTTAGGTTGCAAAGCAAAAAATTATGCTGACGTCAAAGATAACATTGTTTAATACTCACATTTGGGGGCTGGAACCAAATTCTTTATCTCTTTATTATTATTGTTTCTTTATCAAATTCCTTACCTCTTCTAAAAAGAAGCAGGTGTCTTATAGAAATAGGTTTTATCTGAACATGACTTTTTCATTTTTAGACATGGAAAACTTTATTTAGTAAGTATGTATACAGCAGTATTTGCTGTATATTTCAATAGACACATATAGCTGCCCTCTCAATCCTGGAGCCTATCTTAAGGATAATGACAATTAAATCATTTATATGTCTGCCATGCTACAGTACTTTAAAAAGAAAGAAAAATCCAGATATAACGTTATTCAATTTATTCAATATTTTTAACTTTTGATTTAAAACAATTGGACACACAAGCATGTGAGTTCTTTGAGAACTGTCAGAAAGCCTGAGGAGAGAAGTAAAAAGCCGCTTGGTGAAGGATTCTGCTTCATACTGTCCACTACGTTTGAGCTACATTCTTTACATTCTTCAAGTTTTGTGTTCCTCATTCTTGACTCCTCTCTTATTTTCCTCATCCTCAACAATCCCAGATTTCACACCATTGTGCATTTCAGAGGCAGAGCTCTAAACTCTTACAGTGTCGCGGTTCACAGCCCTTCCCATTTCAGATATGTCAAAGTGGAGTGTCAGTTTCTCAGTTCCATAAGAGTTATGCTCCAAGTTCTTGGTTTCAATGCTGGTGCAGAGTATCAACAGTTTCCTACTTCACCAGAAACCTCTCAAATACTTAGTAAATAGAATGGTTACAGATTGGAGCAACTGCCTTATCATTTTTTTATGTCTAGTTTTGTATCTCTGTGTGGATGTGTGTTTTGGGGCATGGGGAAGTGAAGAATAGAAGGCTAGTCAGAAAAAGACCTCACAGCTTACAAAGCAAGCAGGGACTTGGGAAGAATTGTTCACGTCCCACAAAATCCCCCTCGCCAAAGTAGTGTTCGGGATGGAGTTGGTTCTGATAGGCTGAAACAAGATCAACTCCTTATAGCAAAGCTTACTTTTGGGATAATCTGAAGCCAAATGACTACATTATAATGTTCTGAAACAATTCCTACAACCCTTTTTCTCATAAGGTAAAACACAGAATATGGCACTGGTGTAGGTATAAATACCTTTTTACCAGTGGCACTAGCATGTGCTAGCCCAGTCCGTTACTCTTCTCACAAGGCTGAGAATAAGGAAGTCTTAAACATTCTTAACAGACAATCTCTCCTACAAACTCTTATTTCCCAGTTTGAATGTACACAGTATTGTGTTGTCATTGTTATTAACCTAGATTAAGAAGATACTGATCTGAAATTCACAATTTTACTGAAAAACTCATTTCACTTGCTTTTGAATACCCCTAAAAGAGAAGTCTCTCATTTTATTTAGAATGAGATGGAATGAATACAAATAATTGCTTTCTATGTCCATGTTGCAGTAAAGGAGCCTTTAGATAAAGAGTTAATCTTCAAAAAATGACCCACTTGTAACTCATTTCCCCATTGATTTCTATATTGTAGGGAACACTGGGAACACATTTAAGATTGAACCAGTCCTGGGCATCATCACTGTTTCCAAAGAACCAGACATGACAACGATGGGCCAGTTTGTCCTTTCAGTCAAAGTCACAGATCAGGGTTCCCCGCCGATGTCTGCCACTGCAATTGTGCGCATCTCTGTCACCATGTCTGATAATTCTCACCCCAAGTTCACTCAGAAAGACTACCAAGCAGAGGTAAATGAAAATGTTGATATTGGAACATCAGTCATTCTAATCTCTGCCATCAGTCAATCTACCCTCATTTATGAAATCAAAGATGGGAACATTGATGGGATCTTTACCATAAATCCATATTCTGGAGTCATCACCACTCGGAAGGCACTGGATTATGAGCGCACGTCCTCGTATCAGCTCATCGTTCAAGCCACTAACATGGCGGGAATGGCCTCCAATGCCACAGTCAATATTCAGATTGTTGATGAAAATGATAATGCCCCAGTTTTTCTCTTTTCTCAGTATTCGGGCAGCCTAAGTGAGGCTGCCCCAGTCAATAGCATTGTCAGGAGCATGGATAACAGCCCACTAGTGATTCGAGCCACTGATGCTGACAGCAACCGGAATGCTCTGCTTGTGTATCAGATTGTGGAGTCCACGGCCAAGAAGTTCTTCACGGTGGACTCCAGTACAGGTGCAATCAGAACAATTGCCAACCTGGACCATGAAACCATTGCCCATTTCCATTTTCACGTGCATGTGAGAGACAGTGGTAGCCCCCAGCTGACTGCAGAGAGTCCCGTTGAGGTGAACATAGAAGTGACAGATGTGAATGATAACCCACCTGTTTTCACTCAGGCTGTGTTTGAGACTGTCTTACTTTTACCTACCTATGTTGGAGTGGAGGTTCTGAAAGTTAGTGCTATGGATCCTGACTCCGAGGTGCCACCTGAACTGACATACAGCCTAATGGAAGGCAGCTTGGATCATTTTTTAATTGACTCAAATAGTGGAGTGCTGACCATAAAAAACAACAACCTTTCCAAAGATCACTATATGCTGATAGTTAAAGTGTCTGATGGAAAATTCTACAGTACATCCATGGTCACCATCTTGGTTAAAGAAGCCATGGACAGCGGCCTCCACTTTACACAAAGCTTTTACTCCACCTCGATCTCAGAGAACAACACTAACATAACAAAAGTTGCAATCGTCAATGCCGTTGGAAATCGCCTTAATGAGCCCTTAAAATATAGCATCTTAAACCCAGGAAATAAGTTCAAGATAAAATCTACCTCAGGGGTCATTCAGACCACCGGAGTCCCCTTTGACCGTGAAGAACAAGAGTTATATGAGCTGGTGGTGGAAGCCAGCCGCGAGCTGGACCATCTGCGTGTGGCTAGGGTGGTGGTCAGGGTTAACATTGAAGACATAAACGACAACTCTCCAGTCTTTGTGGGCCTCCCTTACTATGCTGCTGTGCAAGTTGATGCTGAGCCTGGGACTCTGATTTACCAGGTGACAGCCATTGACAAAGATAAAGGTGCAAATGGAGAAGTGACCTATGTCCTACAGGATGACTATGGCCACTTTGAAATTAACCCTAATTCAGGGAATGTTATTTTAAAAGAAGCATTCAATTCTGACTTGTCCAACATTGAGTATGGAGTCACCATCCTAGCCAAAGATGGTGGAAAACCCTCTTTGTCCACTTCTGTGGAACTTCCCATCACTATTGTCAACAAAGCAATGCCTGTGTTTGATAAGCCCTTTTATACAGCATCCATCAACGAAGACATCAGAATGGACACCCCCATTCTAAGCATCAACGCCACCAGTCCAGAAGGCCAAGGCATAATATATATCATTATTGATGGGGATCCTTATAAACAATTTAATATTGACTTTGACACTGGGGTACTGAAAGTTGTTAGCCCTTTGGATTATGAAATTACATCTGTTTACAAGCTGACAGTAAGAGCCAGTGATGCCCTTACTGGTGCCAGGGCTGAAGTCACCGTTGACTTGTTAGTTAATGATGTAAATGACAACCCCCCTATTTTCGATCAACTCACATATAATACAACATTATCTGAAGCATCCCTCATTGGAACACCTGTTTTGCAAGTTGTCTCTACTGATGCAGACTCAGAAAACAATAAAATGGTACATTATCAGATTGTCCAGGATACTTACAACAGCACAGATTATTTTCACATAGACAGTGCAAGTGGCTTAATACTGACAGCACGGATGCTGGACCACGAGTTAGTGCAACACTGCACTTTGAAAGTCAGAGCAACAGATAATGGCTTCCCATCACTCAGCAGCGAGGTCGTGGTTCATATCTACATCTCAGACGTAAATGACAACCCTCCAGTTTTTAATCAGCTCATTTATGAGTCCTATGTGAGTGAATTAGCCCCCCGGGGCCATTTTGTAACCTGTGTGCAAGCCTCTGATGCAGACAGCTCTGATTTTGACCGGTTGGAATATAGCATTTTATCTGGGAATGACCGGACAAGCTTTCTGATGGACAGCAAGAGTGGCATCATCACACTGTCCAACCACCGGAAGCAGCGGATGGAGCCTCTGTACAGTCTCAATGTGTCAGTCTCTGATGGGTTGTTCACCAGCACTGCACAGGTGCATATCAGGGTACTAGGGGCTAACCTGTACAGCCCTGCCTTTTCACAAAACACCTATGTAGCTGAGGTGAGAGAGAATGCGGCTGCTGGGACAAAGGTAATTCACGTTCGAGCCACGGACGGGGACCCAGGGACATATGGGCAGATCAGCTACACCATCATCAATGACTTTGCTAAGGATCGATTCCTCATAGACAGCAATGGACAGGTCATCACAACAGAAAGACTCGACAGGGAAAACCCTCTGGAAGGAGACATCAGCATTTTTTTGAGGGCCCTCGATGGTGGAGGGAGAACAACTTTCTGCACCGTGAGGGTGATTGTTGTGGATGAAAATGACAATGCTCCCCAGTTCCTAACAGTGGAATACAGAGCCAGCGTCAGGGCAGATGTTGGAAGGGGACACTTGGTCACTCAGGTTCAAGCCATGGATCCAGACGATGGAGCAAATTCAAGGATTGCTTATTCCCTGTATAGCGAGGCCTCAGTCTCGGTGGCTGACCTCCTGGAAATCGATCCTGACAATGGCTGGATGGTGACAAAGGGCAATTTTAACCAGCTGAAAAACACAGTACTGTCATTCTTTGTCAAAGCAGTAGATGGGGGCATTCCAGTAAAGCACTCCCTCATTCCTGTCTATATCCACGTCTTGCCCCCTGAAACATTCTTGCCTGCATTCACCCAGTCTCAATATTCTTTTACCATTTCAGAAGATACAGCCATTGGGAGCACGGTGGACACCCTGAGGATTTTGCCCAGCCAGAATGTCAGGTTCAGCATGGTTAATGGGGAACGACTAGAAAATAACAAAGGGGGTGTCTTCATCATAGAACAGGAAACAGGCACGATCAAGCTTGACAAACGCCTTGATCATGAAATCAGCCCAGCTTTCCACTTTAAAGTAGCAGCCACTATACCTCTGGACAAGGTAGACATTGTGTTTACGGTAGATGTAGATATCAAGGTATTGGATTTGAATGACAACAAGCCAGTCTTTGAAACTTCAAGCTATGAGACGATCATAATGGAAGGGATGCCTATTGGCACCAAACTCACACAGGTGAGAGCTATCGATATGGATTGGGGAGCCAATGGGCAGGTCACTTACTCCCTTCACTCGGATTCCCAGCCCGAAAAGGTAATGGAAGCCTTCAATATTGACAGCAACACAGGCTGGATCAGTACCTTAAAGGACCTGGATCATGAGACAGACCCCGCATTCACCTTCTCTGTGGTGGCCTCTGACCTCGGAGAGGCCTTCTCTCTTTCTTCCACGGCTTTGGTCTCTGTCAGGGTGACAGATATAAATGACAATGCACCAGTCTTTGCCCATGAGGTGTACCGAGGGAATGTGAAAGAGAGCGACCCACCGGGCGAGGTAGTGGCCGTCCTCAGCACGTGGGACAGAGACACTTCCGACATTAATCGCCAAGTGAGCTACCACATTACAGGTGAGTCTGCCACTCTCAGTTTTCACTCTTTGTGCTACTTTCTAAAGAGGGTTGGAAGGTGGTAGGAGGTAAGAGTAGGAGAGAAGAAGGAAGATGAGATGAGCAATTGAGAGAAATAATACCTCTCTGGGACTGAGTAAAAGATCTCTGAGTAGACAGTTTTTCAGTTGTTGCCTGTTGCTGACTCAGCCTTAGTTTGGAATTCACTGGTTTGCCTACAACAGATTACCCAGATTGGTACCTAGTCCTCACATCACATTTTATCATTTAAAAAGGAGTCCAGCCATATACCTCAGCTGAAGAAATGAAAATAGCTTTTTTTTTAAAGATTTTTTTTTCCTTTTTCTCCCCAAAGCCCCCCGGTACATAGTTGTATATTCTTCGTCATGGGTCCTTCTAGTTGTGGCATGTGGGACGCTGCCTCAGCGTGGTTTGATGAGCAGTGCCATGTCCACGCCCAGGATTCGAACCAACGAAACACTGGGCCACCTGCAGCGGAGCACATGAATTTAACCACTCGGCCACGGGGCCAGCCCAGAAAATAGCATTTTTTGATGGAGAGAGATATTTTTAACTACGTTCCTTTTTCCTACTTTTTGTAGTGGGTTTCCACTACAAAACAATAGCTGGATTCCAGGAAGTCTCACTTACATGTTTCTCCTGGAATTAAAAATACATATGCACACACACACACGTACACAGTTGTACAAATTAGATAGCATGGTTTGACCTTTTGCTGGAAAATCCTAAGTTATAACTCTAAGTCAAAGGGTGTTTCTGCTGACAACTCAATTTTCTTAGATCTCTTTTCTGTCTTTCCAAATAGTAAGTAGCGGTTCAATGGAAAAGCACAAGATAGACAAATGAGGTCACCCAGAGTGTACAAAAAATGTCACTGTTGCTCTGAGGGGCCAAGGATTTCATGTCAGAGTGAAGAAGGGGTGTCACTGATCAGGAATAGCTTTCTGGGGGTGACTGGCCTTCAACTGCAAAGAAGAGAGGGTTGGTGGTGTGGGAGCAGTCTTTCTAAAAACTATTTGGAGTTTTTAAAGCTAATATTTTGATGTTGTGACATTCAAAGACAGAACATAAGCAAAATGCCAAAAGATTTTAAAGAATCCATCAATACTTGTAGTCAGGTGGCTTCCCTTTAGAAAAACTACATTATTCAAAGTGAAAAATGAATTAATTAGAATGCCCTCAGGACACAGAATCTGCTTAAGTACCTTAGTGGGAAAGTTAATTAATCACTGCAGAATAAGATCCACGGGAGAGCTTGTGTGTCAATGCCTGAGATTGCCACACTTCTCTTTTCTTTATTCTTCTTGTTCTTTATGGAACTGTTTTCATGATGGTGTTTTCTGTTTAAAGCTCTTTATGCATATATGCTTTATGCATTTATGCTTTATTCAGTATCTTCCTTTTTTTCATTAAAATGTATATTTCTGCAGTAAGGACATGAGCAATAGTGGTAAAGAAAGAAAGGTGAGTAAAGCATCAGTTTGATTTATTTGCATTCAGTCTCAGACAATAAGCTTTTTAGGCATTCTGAAGGATATTTTTTTATTTGGAAGAATTCTAAATGTTCAACTTTAATTATTTATACATTGTCTCTGAATTCTCAGTGGATGATTTAAAGGGACCATCCCATCGACTTCACTGAAGTGATGAGAACAGCGTAGTTTAAAGCCACTGTTGCTATGAGCAGTGCCAACCACCAACTGACTTTAATTAGATTTAACTTTTGGTCTTGATGCAGCACAACTTGGCTGTGCTGCCTCAGATTAACAAAGGACCATTAATCATTTTATTTAACAAAAGAACCGTGTAGGCCTGCACCTAAAGCATTGAATAGAGAGGTTAAATTTGTGTGTGCTGAAATAATATTTGAGTGAAGCATAGTTGAATCCTAGCCAGTGGCGGAGGAAAGTGATATCCCAGGGAGGACCCCAAGCCTCACCAGAGCAGTTTTCTCAACCGTGACACTATGACATTTGGGGCTGGATAAGTCTTTGTTGTGGATGGCTGTTCTGTGCATTGTAGGATAATCAGCAGTATCTCTGGCCTCAAGCCAATAGATTCCAGTAGCACCACCACCACCACCATCCCTGATGTGACATTCAAAAATGCCTCTAGACATTGACGAATGTCCCGGGGTGTGGGAGGGGGGACAAAGCCACTTCCAATTGAGACCCACTGCACTAGAGGAATGTGCAGCCCTCCGGTTTTCTGCACTGTCTGCCAAATGTGGTCCATTTATCCCATGGCTTCCTCATGCTGTTGATACCCCTAGACTAACCCCCCTCCCTGCCTTATAATCGAGAGTGCAGTGCAGCACTCAGAATTCACTACTTCCCACTCAGTCCTTCTGGCAGCACCCTGATTTTTGCCCTCTCCTCTTTTGTAGATTCATTGTAAGAAGGTGAGATGACTCCACTTTTTCAACCAAGTAGCAGCAAGTCTGAAATGTGCTTTCCTTATTTATTTGTTTACTGTCAGTCTTCCCCACTAGAATGCGAGCTCCATGACGAGAGCAAGGATTTTTGTCAGGTCTGTCCACTGCTCTAGTCCTATTGCCTGGAACAGTGTCTGGCCCAGAGCAGGTGATAAATACTTGTTGATGCAAATGAATGAAATATTGATGATCTAACTGGATTCCTGGCTTCTTTCCAGTTGTCTTGTCCAGTCTTCCTCCAAGTCTGAAGTGGCATTATCTCCCTCTTTGGGATTAGAAGGTCAAGGTAGTTTTCTTCCCTCCCCTTCCTATCTTGTTCTCCAAGCTGCTTCTGTCTCCATGTAGTTTAATGATGTAGGAAAGGGATGTTGCTGGGACCACTGTCAATGTTTTCAGCATCATAACGAGGTGTTCCACTTCATCTCTTCTACTTTTCTTATACTTTCGCCAGCTTCATTCTGACATATTTGATCTAATTGCAGTGCTTATCTTTGAACTGCTCTTTAAATGACCCCTCGTTAGGGCTACTTAATACTAATGGGTCTTCCTCTCTGTCACACAAACTTTTCTCCCTCCAAAACTCTGGGCTTTATAAGAAGAGCACAGCTGTATGATAAAGGCTTCATTAAAAGATTCCTTAATAGAACTGACTGTCTGTCTTTGATTACATAATCAACAGTTAATGAAATTGTCTTGGTAACAAGCGCTATAGTGTATTACATCCTCTCTTGAGACGAAGTGGAAAGACAGTTATTTCATCCGGAGAAGAGGATTGATTGTTCACAGTTTGAATTTGATTGTCCTTAAGGGAACGTAAACAAGAGATCATCTCCAGCTTCTCTAAGTGCATTGTATTCTCTTGGAAAGTTACTGTTTTACTTTTCACACAAACCAAGCCTATAAATATCATGCTTTGTTGCAGTTGAGTCAGAACACACTATCAGTTTCTTTTCAGTATCATAAAGGATACAGTTTGAGGGGCACCTGGATGACCCCACACAGGCCTCTCACTGTAGGTGTAGATCAAAGCATTTCATTGCACAGCTTCAAAAACTCTTTTTCTCACTGCAGGAGGGAACCCTCGAGGAAGGTTTGCCCTGGGCCTGGTGCAGAGTGAGTGGAAGGTTTATGTGAAGAGACCTCTAGATAGAGAGGAACAAGACATTTACTTCCTCAATATCACTGCCACCGACGGGCTCTTTGTCACGCAGGCCATGGTCGAAGTGACTGTCAGTGATGTGAATGACAACAGCCCAGTGTGTGATCAGGTGAGATCTGCGGATGCATTCCTGCTTCTTATTCTTCCTCTCTACAATTAAATCAAAACCCATTTCTCTGTTCTTCTTAAGGCCAGGTTAATTTCTGCTCTTATCTCCTTGATTAGTGAGCTCTAATTGAATATAAGAGGCTAGGAGGTAGAGTCTAGGACGAAATGTTATAAACAAGAAAAAGGAATAGGTAGCAAGATCAAGTACCTAATTTTGCTCCTTCCCTCCCCAAAAAAAGCAAAAGCAAAACCATGAGTCTTCAAATTAAATAATTTTTAAGGAATCATAAAGGATCTTATGATTTATTCTGTCTAAATCACTGATTTTGTAGAAAAGAAATGGACCATTCGAAAGTGTAAATTACTTGTTTGTGTAAGTTTACACAGCTGGTTAGTGGGAATATTGGTAGTAAACCCAGGTCTCCAGGCTCCTCCTGAATTAGCCTTTCCACTACAATCCAAAACATGACAGCCAATGCAAGGTGCCAGAACTAGATTTATATTCTTTCTTACTGAAAGTGAATCACAATTAATTTACTTTTCTTTACCATGTGGAGCGAGAGACAGTATTGGTATTCTCTAGCTTAGAAAAGTGTTGCAAATAGATTTAATCTCTCATACTAATGCCAAGTGTTAGTAGTGCCTCTTTAAGAGTCAAAGTGTCCCAAGGACTCACTGGCACTTAACAGAAAAAGAGAATCATGATCAATATGTGATGTGTGTCCTGGTTCCACCAGGGCAAGGATTTTTGCCTGTTTTCTTCACCATTGTTTTCCTAGCATCTCCATAATATGTAGCACGTAATAGATGCTCAATCAGTATTCGTTGACTGAATGAGCACGGAAGGGGTAGGGCAGCAGATATTCCATGTTTCATCACATATTGTAAGATAGTTCTGTGATGAAGGAAAAAGACAGCAAAAGCTAAGTTATATGAATGCATTTTTTTAAAGATTTTATTTTTTTCCTTTTTCTCCCCAAAGCCCCCAGGTACATAGTTGTATATTCTTCATTGTGGGTCTTCTAGTTGTGGCATGTGGGACGCTGCCTCAGTGTGGCTTGATGAGCAGTGCCATGTCCGCGCCCAGGACTCGAACCAACAAAACACTGGGCTGCCTGCGGCGGAGCGCACGAACTTAACCACTCGGCCACGGGGCCAGCCCCTATATGAATGCATTTTTAAAGAAATAATTTATAATGCTAAATATGGCAATTGCCTCAGAAATAGTGATGATTTAATTACCGCTCTTTACCTTTGCCTAGGTTGCATATACAGCATTATTTCCCGAAGACATTCCATCAAATAAAATCATCTTGAAGGTCAGTGCTAAGGATGCCGATATTGGATCCAATGGAGATATACGATATTCACTCTATGGATCTGGAAACAATGAATTTTTTCTAGATCCAGAAAGTGGTAAGGTGAAATTTATTCTTTGGGTAAATGCCATTGTTAGTCCATGAGAGAAGTTAAACTTTCGTGTGGTCTCATCACTAATGGGTAGTTATGACAGGTCCTCTAAGAGGCTTGATATGACCCCCTGCTGTCTTGCCCTCTAGGAAATACTAGTTGCACATATCTGATAATGGGCTATCCAGAACACACAAACTTTATTTGGCTTATAAAACTTGCCTTGACTTTACCTACATTTATTAATGACAAGTAATCAGACATGTCTCTTTGCTCCTCCTGTTTCTCATATTCATGAGTTAAGGCCTCTGTCCTAAAAAGAGTATACATAGAGTTTCATCACAAACACGTTGCTGTGCAACTAAACAGCAATGCATAGTAAGGAGAGTTTTTCTCTAAGTCCCTTTTGGGTCCTTTCCTGATGCTTATTAACACAGTTGTTTGGTTTTTATTAAACATTCCTGCCTAGTTTCTCCAAAGCTATGAGCCCTCAGATTTGCTTACATATTCAGGTAAAATTTATAAGGTGAAAGGTTATGTAAGCTAAAGGCAGATGCCCGCACTGAAGACCAGAGCTAATGGAAAAGACATTTTCTATGGAAATAAATTATCTCAGTGTTGTGTATTAGATAGTCCATCAAATGGCAATTTTTAAATGAAGTATAAAGATCGAATAGCTTGCATATTTCCAGGGTTGTGTTGGTTCGAGTGAACAATAGCTATTGAGTCTCCAAAAGGTAGTAGCTTTTCCCTACCCTCCTCCATGTCATCTGTATCCTACTGGGAAGCACTGAGCTATGCAGGAACATACTGCTTGGCTGTATGGGCCTGGTGATTATTCAATAGCTAACATTTACTGAGTAGGTAGTACATGTAAAAGAACTTTTGGGATATTTGTGGTAGACTCCAAGATGAACAAAACAAACCATGCCCAAGGGATATTGTAACCCAGTGGGGAAGACAGACCAGTAAGCCAATAATAATAATGAATGGCAGAATGAAATGCGTGCCCAGGAGAGATATCAGGGGAGTTCTATGTGGGCACAGAGGAAGAAGCAGCTAATATTCTGGCAAGAGAGAAGAGGAAACTGTTTTAAAGAAGAGCTGGCATTGGAACTGAGCCAGGATTCTAGTAGCTAAAGCAGGACGCTGCTGGCCATGGGGGCAGCATGAGCGGAGAGCATGGCACATCCAGGTAGTGTCATGTACAACATTGTCACTGGTGAAAGGAGCTATAGAATGGCTTGTGAAAAAAAGTAGTGGGAAAAATAACTTTAGGCCACATTGTGGTGGGTCTTGAATACCCAACTGAAAAACCACTGGACATTTTTGAGTAGAAGAGGGAAATGATCCAGCCTATGTCTAAGAACTGGCTGTAGCAGGGAAGCTGTAGGAGGAGCTGCTTTGTAAGTATAGATGGCTTGATCCAAACAATGTCTATTAATTTATTTTCATTTAAGAGTAATAATATTTCATGAGTCATGCTTTTCACCAAATACCATGTATTCAGGTCTGTCTCTGTACTTGTTGTCATTATCTATTGAAACTTCAACAACAACAACAAACTCTGTACAGGGGCTGATGCCCAGCACCAGTTCAGGTGCTCCAATGGTTAAAATATAGACGTAACATTCCTCCATGCTGGTTGCTGAATAGCTGCTGCCTCAAGTGTTCCCCCACTGGAACCCTCTCCCAGCAACCACAGGCCCTTCCACAATCCTGCAAGTAGGGTTCACCCTGGCACAGTAGGAGTCCTTCAAGACTTCTTTCTGCTAAAGCCATCCTCTGTTTTAATATTTCATTTTCCTCTAAAAGATGGGGTAAAAAGATGTTGAGTATCTGGAAGCAAAGAGACTGCCCCTTCTGGGTCTACGGATCATTGACGTGATTGAGCATCAGAGAACTATTCCATTTTCTATGCTTTTTCTGGAGATATAGCAGAAATCCAGAGTCATAGCTGATCTCCAGAGCAGGTCTTGAGAGGTATAAGGAGGTACAGAGCTTCTCCATGTAACCAAAAGAAAGAACCACTAGTAACAGAGGTTTCACGGTGGGATTGATTAATTTGAAGATCATACACCTGGTTTGCTGTTGCATCCAGAGTCCCATAAATTTTTCCCTGATGCTTGAAAAAATTGAATTTGAGGCCAGCCCAGTGGCATAGTGGTTAAGTTCACACACTCCATTTCTGTGGCCAGGGGTTTGCCAGTGCAGATCCTGGGAGCTGACCTACACACAGCTTATCAAGCCATGCTGTGATGGGCATCCTACATATAAAATAGAGGAAGATGGGCACAAATGTTAGCTCAGGGCCAATCTTCCTCAGCAAAAAGAGGAGGATTGGCAGCAGATGTTAGCTCAGGGCTAATCTTCCTCAAAAAAAAAAAATTGAATTTGCTCTATTTTTCAAAGTATGAGGCACTTGAGCCAAATGTCATTGGTCCTTCCTGTATTGGGGATTCTTTATATAATTGGTTCTCTGCTCTTCAAAGAAAGGCAGTTTTTGAAAAGCCAGGCCAACCATGCCACTATATATTTTCACAGGTGAGTTAAAAACCTTGGCTCGGTTGGACCGGGAGAGGGTCCCTGTGTACAGCCTGATTGCCAGGGCCACCGACGGGGGTGGCAGGTTCTGCCAATCTGATGTCCGCCTGATCCTGGAAGACGTGAATGATAACCCCCCTGTGTTTTCTTCCGACCACTACAATGCCTGTGTCTATGAGAACACGGCCACCAAGGCTCTGTTGACCAGAGTTCAAGCCACGGATCCCGACGTCGGTAAGTCAGTGAGAGAGCACTGAAGGCTGTCCGCCCTCTTTCTAGGGTTTGAAGAAGTGATAGTATGAATTCTTCTACCTTTTAACAAAGAGTTTGGGGATTTTTTTTAACCTTTAGAATATAAGTAATAGCTTTCTTACTGGCCCATTCCTCCTGAACATAGTTAAAATGCTGTGTAGCAGGGAAAATTCATTTCCATTTCTATAAAGAATTGCATCACATGCTTCAGCTGAAATATGACAATCTCGATTTATTGTAGTGCCCCACAGTGCAAAGACCAATTACTAAATGTGCTGCCGGTCCACTGTGGATTTTTTTAAACCGCCATTTTCCAGGGTATTTTGGTCACATACAAACTGACATTACTAGGCCGGGTGGGGGTGGGGGAGATAAGAAGGAATTCGAATGGAAAGTTGCTAATAAAGTTTGTGTTCAAATCCACTTTACATAATGAGATGGTGAGTTAGAAAAGACTGGAGCTAATTGCTAGGTAGTCATTCTGAGACTGCATAAGTTATTGAGGTGACTGCATGATGGAATATAAATACGAAAGGGCGTATAGACAGCCTCTTGGTGGTGCATTCTAAGAGCTGTAAATCAGAGGACTAGGGAGTGATGGGGTGTGTCTGGTATGCTAAACAGGCCTTTATATAATTCAGTGTCTTATTGCTTAATTCCGAATTGAAAGAAAAATTATTGCACTAATGGAAAAGTAAATACATGACAATTAGTTGAAAACAAACGTAGAACCCAGGGTCTCTGCATATTTCCCCTTAGAGAAATTAGTGGCTACACTTTGAATTATTGCTCTTACCTCATTAGCATAATTTTCAAGGCTGAGAACCAACCCTTCAAAAGTCTGCATATTATAAAGCTTGGTAAAAAAAATGGTAAACAGGAAAAGACTCTTTTATTGATATATAATTATGTAATACCTACAAAGACCCTTTTTTAAAGGAGGGTTAGCAAACATTCTCTGGAGTCTTATTAGCAGGTTTTTGGGGAAAAGAGGACAGAAATCATGCAAATGAGTCTCAATAATTTAAATTTGACTCTGTGAACCATAGATGAAATTTTAAGATTTAAATTTTTTTTATTTTAAATTGAATTGAAATTCCAATTTTTAAAAATTGGAATTTTTCTACTCAGTTCCGTTATGAAGGACTTGGATGTGTGCTAGAGATTGGAGACTGAAGGAGTCTGGTTAGTGCACGTGGTATTTCAGACAGTGGGAGTGGGGAGATGTTACTGACTCACAGGCATGGTTGTGGTGAAGAAGATGCAGTTAGCTGCAGCCTCCTTTTCACTCTGTGAGTCAGCTGGCTGGGTTGGGACTTGGGGAAGAAGGGATGACTAGACTCTGGGCATTTAGCAGGGCAGAGATGATAAAGCCTTTAAAGGACCAAACCAGAATAAGGAGCTTATCAGCACCTCCCTCTGCTCATTTGCACTATTAGCAAAAGTCTTACGTTCAGAGCTTCAAATAGAGACAGAGGTTGTGAGTTTTGCTGACCCCTGTGTATAAAGCACGCTCACCAGACTGTTGTGTCAGCCTCCAGTAAACTCTAGCATAGCACACCAGATTCTGGTTCATTTTCTCAGTTTTTGTAGGACTCTCTTAGCTTTAAAAATATGCAAGAACTAAGATAGCTGGGGAAGAACAAATGAGCACTTCTGAAAACACAAACTGAGCACCTGCTGGGTCCCAGGCCCCATGCTGAGGAAGCAGGTGTGAAGGTCCAGGTCAGAGCTTGCAGGAGGATTCCAGGAGCAGCGGCATCAGGCTGAGCTGTGATCCAACCGACATTCTCCAGAGTCCCTGGGTGTCAGTGACTGGTGGCTTATGCCATTGTCATTAGCAGCCTGATCAGAACACTTCCTTCCCCCGGAGTACCCATTTCTCCATCTTTCGTAAGGGACCAGAGACAAGCATGAGCTGTGTACTGAGATTTACCAAGTTGCCGAGTGGGCCGTTCACCTTGGGGCCACACTGAACCTCCGACTTCAGGCTGCACTGGCACATGAATCGTTAGGCTGAATCCAGCCCTGTAGTGTCTTTAGTTTGGCTTGTATACAGTGTTCAAAGAAGTTTGAATTAGTGGTCAATACTTACAAGTCAGGAGATTTTTTATTAGAAATTTCAGTTTCTGGCATTTTATAAAAACAGCAACAGTATGGAGAAGACTCAGCAATTCCAGGCATAGTCCCCCAGTGGTAGGAGTTAAATAGCAGCTGCCTCCTTGATATCAGCCAGTGGTCCCCCTCCCAGTTCCTGGCCACTTCAATTATTTGTCACCGCCTGACCTCATAGGCATTCACAACCCCTTCTCTAAATGACAAGGAAATGTCTGATTTTTTAAAAACTTTTTATTTTGAAATAATGATGGATTCATAGGAAGTTGCCAAAAAAATCTATAGGAGGTCCCATGTACCTTTCACCCAGCACTTCCCCCAATGATAACGTCTTGCATAGCTGAAGTACACCATCAGATTTTAGCATGTCTGTGTTTCTGTGCACTTTTCTCACCTGCGCAGCTTCATGTAACCACCACCACATTCATCCACCACAAGGTTCCCTCCCGCCACCCCTTCATAGCCACACTGACCTCCTTCCTGAACATCTTTCCCAGTCCCTAACCCCTGGTAACCACTAATCTCCATATCTGTAATTTTTTTTATTTCAAAAATGTTGTTTAGGGGCCAGCCCTGTGGCAGAATGGGTAAGTTCATGTGCTCTGCTTCAGAGGCCCAGGGTTTTGCCAGTTTGGATCCTGGGGGCAGACATGGCACCACTCACCAGGCCATGCTGAGGTGGCGTCCTACATGCCACAACCAGAAGGATCCACAACTAAAATTATCCGACTATGTACCAGAGGGCTTTGGGGAGAAAAAGGAAAAATTTTAAAAATCTTTTTTAAAAAATGTTATTTAAATGGAATTATATAAGTTTGTAACCTTTTGAGATTGGCTTTTTTCGCTCAGTGTCATTCCCTTGAGATCCATCCAAGTTGCCTAATTGATTGATCCTAGTGAAGAACGTTGGCTCCATTTGTGCAAATAACAGGGCTATTTGCTTCATGAAACTTCTTTTAAGCATATTCTTTTACCTGAATTTCTAAATTATTTCAAAGCATTTGGCTACAGTATATACTAAGTCACTGTAGCTTGTAGAGGAAAGACAAGTACTATATATTCATCTGCAATCCGATGCCATAGCTTCATGAATTCAAAGCTCTTACATGATGCCTTACTAAATTTTCATATCCTGGCTTTTTAATTTTAGAAATATTATTGCTTTTAGCTGAACAACTCTTTCTTATGCTCAATTAATTATTCATAATAAACCAAGACTTAATGTTGGAATAACTGCCTAGGTCAGGAATAAAATAAAAACAGAAGAGGACAAGATAATTTTAACACCCATTTTATGAGTTCTAAGAAATAGTTTGGCAACCGTCTAGATTTTAGTATTAAATTCTTAGTTTTCCTGTAAAATGGAAATATCCTCAATTCCATGACTTTATGACCTAATACTTATAAAAATTTAATCTTTTCAGTAAAGATTAGGAGACCTTTCATTTCACTACTCTTTGGGGTCAATATCTTATGATTTAATCTACCTCTTAGTGGTAGGATTTGTGTCCAGGTTCCCAATTTTGAGGGTTTTTTTTTTTAAGCTAGCGAAGGGAATATGCAGTCATGAGCTAAAATCTACAACCATTTCAGGCAAAGTGACATGAAAATTAAATGTAAATTTCCACTATAAAATATACTATAGTCTATGATATATTGAGAGGCCAATTTCCAGTTATTTGAGATGCAAGAGGACATTTTTCTTCTTTTGGATCACAGACATAAAACAAAGAAATGTTCTAATGAGCAACTCACTTATTCCCTTCCTGTGAAATATTTTCTGCAAGGTTTGGAACTTCTTTCGGGGATTTCAGAGGAACTTGGAGGCTCGTAACACACATTACAGTTATTTTCCATTCAATTTCACAGGCATGTAATGAGTAGTTAGGTATTGGGCACTACAGAAGGAACTGCAAGATTCTCGGGGATGAGGAATGTGCAGTGGCAAGCCTTGGGTCATATGCAGTAGTGACGGGCATGAATTAGAAACACACATACCTGAAATAAAAGGCAGAGCTCCTAAAATAAATAGGATTTCAACAGGCAGAGGTAGGGAGGCATTCAGGAAGACAGGAACCATAAGGATAAAGTCATAAAGCTGGGAAGGTGTGGACCCAACTGAATAGAGAGACCCCTGGACAGAGAGGGGTAAATGAAATAAGAAAAGTAGTCTGAGATCTGACTGTGGTGGTTAATGAAGGCCAGGAATTGTGTGCTTAAACCAATAGGTAGAAAAGAACCGTGGAGCATTTTTGAGAAAAGAAGTCCAGTTCTGCGTTTTGGAAATGCTAATCTGATAGGAGCCTCCAAAATGAGCGTGGGGAAAGCTCCTAGGATGGTGTTGAGAATGACCACAAGGGCCAAAATTAGAGTGGTGGCTTTGGGATTTAAAAGGAAGGAGCAGATGAGAGAGAGATTTTCGATGTGAAATCTGTCAGCTTTGGCAATTGATTGGATTGCAGGCTAGATAGACAGGCTAGACAAGATTTCAGACTTAGGCGCCAAGTGAAGGTGCTGCATGAGCAGTAATAGCATAGGTGGCCTGACGTAGGACCTGGTATAGAGAGAAAGATGAAAAATTGGAGACATGTTGGGAATTAAAGTATAGATCTTCAGGAAAAAAGTCAAGATAACAAGTTTGGTAATCATGACAAAGTGGGGAGGTCTTGCCTTCAAGGGGTTGACAATCGTAGTGGGAAACAGGCATGCATAAGTGAACATTCAAAGAAAATGTAAAAAATGTTATAATAGAGTTGCATCTGTAAAAGTAGGGATTTTTAAAGGATTAGTCAGACAGCACATGTAAAATGCTAGCACAGGTCCCTGTGGGAATATTAAAACGTGAGTAGTGAATTTTCAAGTGGGGCAACTCAGGAAGGATTCTCAAAGTGGTATTAGCATTTACTTAATAAATGAGTCTTAAGGGTTGGGGCTTGAACCTGGATAGGCAAGAAGAAGGGAAAGATCCAGTACCAAGAGAGAGATAAGGATTGTATTAGCCAGGATAGGCTTGACTAGGCTGAGGTAATTTTTAAAAAGACTCAGTTGCTTAGCACAGCCAAAGTTTCATTCTCACCCATGTGAAGTACAGGTTGGCTTGAGTCCATCCAGTGACTTGGAGATCTGGTCCATCTCGTCAACACCAGTTTCTTGATCTTTGGCTCCCAAGGTCACCTCAGCAGAAGAGAGGGATGAAGGAGGCATGCCAGCTCTTAGCTGCCTCAGCCTGGGAGAGACCTATGTCACTCTGTCGTCGTCTATTGCCCAGAACTAGTCAGAACAGGCTGGGAAATGTAGGGGAGGCCATGGGGATATGTGGTGAGCACCCATTGTCTCTGCCACAATGATGAAAGCAGGAAAGGGCAACTGGCCCAGCAGGTCCCAAAGAGGCAGGAGAGAGTGACATTACTAATATGGGTATGGGTGGGTTAGCCTCAGCAACATGGAGAGGCCACTTGACCTTAGAACTGAAAGAAAGGAGAGAAGAAGAAAGAAAAAGTCTGAAACCCAAAAGAAGAAACTATGAGGGAGTTGCTGAGGATAACCCAGTGGGCGGACACATCTTCCTTCAGACATCTCCACGTGGTAAGACGCTCTGTCATCCAAGGAGACTCACATGGCAGGAGCTGGGCTGCTGCACTGAGGAGAGCGTAGGGAGTGTATTTCAGGGGCTAGGGGAAACATGAGAGGGAGTCAACAAGAAATGAGGAAGAGAACGTGAAAGCTGTGTAAGTGCTGGGTTATGTGAATGCGTGGTGGGACCAATCAGTAGAGTGAACTACATTAATAGAAAATGTGAGAAATTCCCTCTCAGAGTTTTCCAGAATTATGCCATTCCCTCTAATGTTAATACTTAGATCCTCATATTAACAGAGAATAGGAAGAGACAGAGAAAACTTACCTCTTGACAAAACTTTTCCATTTTGACCCAAGTGTTTCTTTTTCCTCAGCCCTCAGCATCCTTAAGTTTGCACTGTCTTTCACTGTAATTATGCAAGCTTGCTGTCCATGTGGGGGGTTCATTTTCTGAGTGTTTCATGAGGGAGATGGCATCCTGACTGCTGTGCTGTGCTCTCCTGGGGCAGAAGCTAGAAGAAACTTGGTTTTCCAAAGCCCAGATCTTGTCAGAGGAAGTCAGGGGCTGGCCCAGTGACTTGGAGCATCCTTGCTCTAAGAGTGTACCTCCTTATGAAGGAGGAGGAAATTATTTATCTGAGAGGAATGTTCACGAAAATAACCACTGAGCATTGCTAAACAGAGATCTTTCCGACCAAACCACTTTAAATGAATCTACAAGTTGTTTCTTGCCTCTTCTGACTCGTCCTAGGCTTGTAGGTCTGCCACTTGGTAAAAGACAGGAAAAGAGACGGGAAAAAATGCTAAGAGATGAGGTAAGTCCACGACTATGACAGAAAAGCAGGTCGAGTGTTCTGGGTTAGCAGTTTTCTGCATTGTTCTGGGACAAAGTCTGAGGGTGTCATTCACACTAATCTGTAAGAATCAAAAACGCTCGTCTACACGTGGGGCTCTCACTTAACTTCAGGTTTGATGGCCCAAGCAAAGTTTTGATTCCTGTGATGGTGTTAGATTTGAAATCTTCCATCATCACCTTCTGGTCTCATGGAGGAGAGCAAATATAATTTCAGTATGCCTTCTCTGAAGGACTTAGCTCCTGAATATATTACTTTTGCACTAGGCCCCAAAGCAAAAGCAAAAAAATGTCATACCAGACCGAGGAGGTAAATTCTGAAGCACGTTTTTCCACTGCCTTTGGCACCTGGGTGTGTGGGACATGGAGGAGGGACAGTCTGTGGGATCAGGAGGAGGTGGCTGTATCCATGGATCCCACAAGGAGGCACGCAGGCAGCCTGCTGTTTTTCCCTTCTAGGACTTCCCATGTGGACATCTTCTTTGCAGCCTCATACCCCAGTTGAGCTAGCACCCTGGCCTCCTCTGGACCCTGCGGATCAGGCCAGGGGGATGTTCCCAAATCTCCCTAAGGGATGCATCTCCTAGTAACCTCATTGATCAAGAGGCCACATGGGCATGGGGAAAGCCCTGGTTGATAGTGTCCTGTGCTATGTGCAAGCTGTGTGACCTTGGGCCAGTCATTGGCCTCCCTCAGACTCAGTTTCCTCCTTTATAATGTGAGAATGACAGTAGTTATGCTTGCTTTACCAACCTCGAAGGGTCAATGTGAGGTTCGCCCAGGAGTGAATGGAAAGGAGTGAACCATCTAAGGGCCAGTTGGCCCTCTTTGCAGTTAGATCTCCCTACTCTAAGCTCCTGCAGCACCTCGAGACCGTCCTGACATGGAACTGTTTGCATGTCACTTCTCTACTACTCTTAACCCCTCCAAGGCAAGATTGGTGCTTAATAAGAATTTTAAATAATGATAATCATAGTATGGCTAATAACGTTTACTTTTTGAGTTTCTACTACATGCCAGGCACTATGCCAAGTACTGCAGATACATATTTCCCCTTCTCACAACAACCCTGAAAGTTGGTATATAGTTTTTTGTGGTTCTATTTAACCTATGAATAAACTCTGAGAGGTTAACTTGCCCTGAACTACAAGCTAGTTAGTGGCAGAGCCAAAGGAGGGTTGATTAACAGATAGATATCCAGCTAATCGTGTTTTAGCCAAGGGAAGTGGTCCTCAAAAAGTGGTCCCTGGACCTACAATATGAGTATCACCTGGGAGCTTCTTGGAAATGCAGACTCTGAATGAGTGACTCTAGACCAGTGGTTCTCAAACTTCAGTGTGCGTCCGAATCACCTACAGGACTTGGTAAAGCCAGGATTGCTAGGCTCCGCCCCCAGAGTTTCTGATGCGATGAGTCTGGGAGGAGACCTGATCATTTACATTTCAGAGTAATTCCCAGAGGATGCTGGTGCTGATGTTCCAAGGACCAGACTTTGAAAGCCACCTGCTCAGGAATTCTCAATCTTTTTGTGTCATGAATACTTTGACAGTTTGGTGACTACAGATCACTTCTCAGGATAATATTGTATAATTCTTAAAATATAGAAGTTACAAATGAAATAGATTTGTCCACATGTTCTTTTAAAGTTGTTACATAGTAATATGAACTTCTGCTTTAATATATTCAGTAACAAGATCTAACACCGTAGACCTAATAACCTCCATATTCTGGAGAAGTGGTAAGCAGAATTTACATGCAACAGCCGTAAAATTATGTGAAAATAGCTGTGATTTCTATTGGTTACAAGTCACGGGTGCTGCTATAGTATAGTGATGTATTGCCTACATTTATAATTGAATGTGATGCTAAATCCAGTTAGAGGTTATTGAAAATAAAGGTGTAAATTTTTCTTCCTCTGTGATAGGCAGCTTCTAAGATGACCCCAATGACCCCCAACTCATGGTAGTCACACCTCTCTCCTTGAGACTAGGCTGGACTTACTGATTCACCTCTGATGAAGAGAATATGGCAGAAGTGATGATATCCCTTCTGAGATTAGGTTAAAAAAGACTGTGCCTTCCAACTTGGGCATGCTCTCTATATTAGTCAGCTAGGGCTGCCAGAAGAAAATACCATAGATTTAACAGCTTAAACAGCAGAAATTAATTTTATCACAGTTCTATAGGCTGGACATCTAAGTTCAGGGTGCCAGCATGGTCAGGTTCTGGTGAGGTTGAGTTCCTGGCTTGCAGATGGCCGCCTTTAATCTGTGCTCATGTGGCCTTTCCTTGGTGTGTGCTGTGGAGAGAAAAAGAGCTCTCTCTGTCTTTCTCTTCTTAAAGGCCACCAATCATACTGGGTTAGAGCCCTACCTTTATGACGTCATTTAACCTTAATACCTTCTAAAAGCCCTATCTCCAAATATAGTCAGACTGGGAGTTAGGACTTTAACACATGAATTTGGGGGTGACGAAATTCAGTACATAGCACTTTCTCTCCCTCTCTCTTGGATCACTCACCCCGTTTTATGCTGCTAAGTTCTGGGCTCATTTGGCATGGAGCAGTAGAGAACTAATACACTAATGCAAGTTCATGGGCATCCTGAATTTTATCCGTATATCCTTAAGAGTCCCCTACCATAGCTATTATCCTTCCACAGGCTCCACTCTGTGAGGAAGAGGGTTTTCATGCAGGTCAGTGGCAATCAAAATAGGGCCCACCCTCGAGGAGGAGCAGTTCAGCCAAGTGGGGAACACAGCTGCTTTGACGTGGGCAGGGCGTGAGGGCGTGAGCGGCTATTGGCTGCTCCTTGTTGCTGCTCTCGTGGATTTATGGGTTCTCCTTGGGGCTTTAGGCCCACTTCCTCTGTGAACTGTAGTCCTAGTAGATCTGAGAATGTTACCACTGCTGAGGAAAAATCCAGTCAAATCCTTCTTTTTCTGAAGAGGAAACTGAAGCTCAGGGACAAAGAGACTTACCCAAGATGACTGACTTAGTAGCAGAACTGGATCTAAAAGGAGGGTATCCTGACATCTCAGGCCAGTGCTCTTTTCTATACTCTAGTAGTTTCTACCAGAAGATGTTTCAAGAGGGACTCAATTCTGATTTCAGCCTATCTTTTCTTAAGTATCATATATTCTATATCTTTCCTAACGCCTTAGAAATTCTTATCAGGGCCGGCTCAGTGGTGCAGCGGTTCAGTTCGCACGTTCCGCTTCTCAGCGGCCTGGGGTTCGCCAGTTCGGATCCCGGGTGCCAACATGGCACCACTTGGCAAAAGCCATGCTGTGGTAGGTGTCCCACGTATAAAGTAGAGGAAGATGGGCATGGATGTTAGCTCAGGGCCAGTCTTCCTCGGCAAAAAGAGGAGGATTAGCAGTAGTTAGGTCAGGGCTAATCTTCCTCAAGGGAAAAAGAAAACAAATTGTTACCTCTAAGCTGCATAGGCCAGTGATTCAACATGTTTTTCTTTTCTTCATCAAAGCTCTGTTGTTCTCTGAAGTATTAAATCTTTCAAGGCAGCTGAGGGACTATTAAAATGTCCATAAAAATTAAATAATCCCCCTAAAGACTAAGAGATACAAGCCATTCTCTGGAGCACGTTATGGTCGAAGCATGTTGTTGTAGATATCAAAAAATATCATCCTATGTTCAAAGCTCTTCTCCTGAGAGCCCAAAATACTTAAACATGTAATTTTACTATGGCAAGAACAAATCTTGATACTCCCACCTCCAGATGGAGAAACTGAGGTTCAAAGGTTAAGTGACTTCTCCCAAGGCATCTGTTAAATGGATAGTGGTCCTGAGTACAGGGCTCCAGGGCCCCGTGAGCCCCTTCCTGAATTCTTTACCTCCACCAGCAGCAGGACTAGATGGTGGACTGTGACACCCCGTCACCTCTGTGTCACATATGTCTGTCACTTTGGGAAGTGACATCATACAGAGACCAGATTAAATATCCCAATTCCAACACTTACTCTCTGACCTTCAGTAAGTTCCCCAACCCCTCTGAACCTCCACTTCCTCCCTGGAAAAATGGAGATATTAATTCCTTGTTTTCCCACCAGATCATGGGCTCCTGGAGGGCTGGGATACCAGCCTGTTCACTTATGTTTCACCAGCACTAGCATGGCACCAGCCACCCAGTACATGCTTGATATGTGTCTGTTGAACTGCCAAGTTGTTGGGAGAACAAAGTTAGACATTCCACCTAAATTCCCTAATGTCATGTCTAGGGCATATGTGGATTCCTTATTCCAGGGACTGTCACACACTCAGCCTGGGCTCCCTTGTGTAGGAATCCTCAAATCCCCTCTCCACTTCCATTGGAGAGAATATGAATGTCCTCTGTCTCACAAGGCTTCATTTGGGAATACAAAGTCACCACCCCTCTCCCCCGTGTTCAAGAAAATAGGATCCCTTCAGTTGATTAGGGCCCTACAAACCACCTCCTCCCAGATTCCAGGATCCAGCAGCAGAGAGAAAATAATGCTCAAAAATCAGACAAACTGGTTATCAGCCCTGGCTGTGCATTGGAATCCCCTTTGGAACTTTACAAATAAACAGACAAAAATAAACAAATAAACAGGCCAGGATGCCATCTCCAAAACCTGATTCAGAAAGTCTGGGATAAGGCTGGACATATAGTTTTTCCCTCTGGTTGATTATGATGCCTCGCCTGGTTTAGGAGTCTTTGCCTTTAACGCGTGTAAGTTGTTGTTATTACTCTTCTTAAAATCCAATTTCTTCCACGTTGGGGGTCAAAACACTTACCGTCATATGGAACAGCTAATTCCTTTGAGAAAGGGATATCTTAGTGAAGTGTTTTAGTATCACCCATGGGCAGAGAATTCTGATTTCTAACAGGTAATCGCAGGGATTCATTCCCATGAGCTCACGCATTCACAGGATGCCTCATCAGTACAGGTCGGTAATGCCTCTGAGCTACTCAACTGGATCAATCCTGATCCAACACAACGCAAGGCAGAAGACGACGGGTTTAAGGGAGCGCTAGAGTGTTTGGAGGGATTTACACGTACCTTTGGGCGTTTTCTACAGAATCCAACGACCCCAACTTTGCTTCCTGCCTCTGCAGGGTATGTTGAGGCTCAGTGGAGTGTGCTTACCAGCGTTGCTGCAGGATACACACTATCACTTCATCTTGTGAAGCCTCCTTGACAGACACAATTATGTTGTCCATCATCTGCTGGGGAGCTCTTTAAATAACTTCTCACATATTAAAAAATGCTTCCCACCCACACACCCTCTCCAACTCACTCCTTCCAATCTTCTTCTTCTCTCTCTACTAATTTATCCATTAACTTATGCCCAGTTACTCCAGCTATAATTATTTATAACAGCTTTGGTAATTTGCTAGTGGCTCTGAAAATAAACAACATTAGCTTCTGCCATTCTGAACTCCTAATTTAGCAATACCGAACGCTTTACCCTTCTCTGAGTACACCTTGCAATCTTACCCTTCTTAACTTCACATTCTTTCACATCACATGACATGCCCTTTCTTCTTGTCACTTTTCCACTTTGGTACTCCTCACAACTCATGTCTTTCCTTCATGACTCAATTCACTTTCTCTAGGAAACTTCCCTTGGCCACCCCTCTCCAACAATCAACTATATACATGCTTGTCTCCTGAGAAATAGGAGCCATTTGAGAGTCGAGGTGCTGTGACCCATTCTTCTTTGCAGCCCCCATACCTGCCGTACCGCAGAAGTCCTATGAGTACTTATTGGCTGGATGAGTGAATTGATCTGATGGTCATACTTAATGACCCCCTTGGGAAACATTTTTAGTATCATTGTTGGATAGCAGTCTAACATAAAAGTTCTACGTACCAATAGATGTGGAGTTTGGGGTACTTAGTTGATGAATTAATTTACTTATACTTGACTATCTCAGGCCTAGCAAAGTGCCAAGCATAGATAGTTGAAAGAGTTCATACCCAGATGAGCTGCAGCTTTTGAGATATCACAGAAAGTAGTCTCGCTCAGCCACGGGGCCAGCTTTCTGGGTGTGCAGCCTTGAAGTTGTACAGGGCCTTTGCTTAGAAGGGCCTCATGTTGATTTAATGCTCTGCTGTGGCTGTGTTGAACTTGTTAACATTGTTTAAACAAGGGGCCTTGCATTTTTATGTTGTGTGGGACCGCATAATCATGTCACCAGTCCTACTCAGCAGAGCTGGTGCCAGGCCAATTGGCGAGTCCCCAGGAGGTTTATGGTATGATTGGCATCTCCCTGACTCTGTGACTGGTGCCGCCTCCTGTCTTTTTTTGACTATTCGAAAAGCCAAGGGACTAATGACCCCAAGAGTTGGTATTTTGCCCTTGGGAATGTGCCAGCTTTAGTCATCACCCAATGAAAAACTTTTAAAAGGCACTTAAAACAGAAATAATTAGAGAATCTATTTAAAAGTCATTTCTAATTAAAAAGTAATTGCAATTCCACGGGCCTCCTCATGGCAACTTTCTGTTTTATTTCATATCATCCAAAGGCATATTTTAAAGAGAATAAAGACCAGTCAGTTTGAGTCCTTTCACAGTAATGGGATTTTACTTGTCTCCCACAGACAATGAGATAAGAATTTTAGGCTAGCCATTTTCTTCTACAGCTTAATTTAAGTGTAAAAAAACAGTTTAAAAAGTGTATCTTTTGAAATAACTTTTAAAATGAGACCTTTGGCAAAAATTTATTTTCTAAGTAAAGTGAGTGTCTTTTTGAGCACAAACTAATGTGAGGAATGGAAATATCCAGAAAAAGAAGCCTTATACAATAGATAAGTATCTTTTTCTACAATTATTTCAAATGGTATATACATTGAGAATTAAACTGGCCTGAAAAATAACTTGAAAATTTGACTGCTCTCCAAAACTGATATTAAAGAATTATTTTCCAAGTACATGATTTTTGTAATAGCTCTTTTACTTATTACAAAATGATCTGTGTCCGCTGAGTAAAATCTGGAAAGACAGGCAAAAAGAAAAAAACAGTCAGTTCTAAGCATTGTTGCCATTTTGACAGAAATCCCTTCTGCATTTGTTCTTTACAAAAACAGGTTCCTAAACTATATATTGCTTTCTAACCTGCTTTTTTCACTGGCTTGCAAACATATTATATATTATTTTACACTTTTGAATGATGATATATATAGTATTCTGTGATATGAAAGTACCATGATTTATTCAACCACTCATTCTTGGAAAATTGGGTAGTGAGCAGTTTTTTTTTTTTTTTCAAAAATGCAAACGTCTATTTAGCAATAGCTTTTTATAAATCTATGAATGTTTTATGTACCTTTTTAATATTAAATATTCCTGACTTCTCTGTGTTGCACCTTTTGAGGTTCTTCACTTTTCTTTAACACTTGCTTTTGCAGTGAGCATGTGTGTGCAGAACGCATATCACCTACATTTGATGTGTTAACACGCTCACGCACTCGCTTTGGTGCCCTGGCTGTTTCTTCTGCAGTTCAACCTTTATTGCACCCTGACTATGTGTCAGGCCCTGCACTCAGTCCTGGGGTACAGAGATAGTAAAACACGGTCCGTCTGCCTAAAAAATACATTAATCTAGTGGGAGAGCAGACTTAAATATAACTAATGATAATGCAAAATAATGTTAAGGGAGCACAGTGAGGAAGGAGTAACTGGGGAAATTAAGGAAGCTGTCCCAGAGGAGATCTTGCGAAGAATATGTAGGATTTTGACAAAGAAAGGAGAGGAAGAGAACGTTCTGAGTAGAAGGAAAAGCACGAGCAAAGGCCTGGAGGAGTGAATGTGCACAGCGTCTTCAGGAGTACCCGGAGTAGACGGTACACGGTGGCAGTGGAGCAGGAGATGACACTGAGAGGGAGGGTTGGAACCAGACTGCAAAGGTTAGAAAGCCATTCTCAAACGTTTCTACTTCTGACTGTACAAAGTGAGAAGCTGGTGACCATCTTGAGCAGCTGAAGCAGGACTGGATCCAAAGTTTTAGGAACTTAACTCTAGTTAAGTCTGGCCAAGAGAAGCAAGAGTCTGAGGTAGTTTGTAATTAGAAGTCTCTTGCAACTGTCTAGGTGAGAGAGAATGGGAGCCTCATCTGGCTATGAGACCCGGCCACAAGACATTCAAGAGATAGCTCAGCGATAGAATCAAAAGAACCCGGGGTTCTGATTCCAATGGGAGAGGGCACCTGGTGGAAGACATGCAGGATGCCCTGAACTATCTAGTTTAAGTAATTCCTCGTCATGTTGCTAAGCTCCTAGGGATGGTGTTCGGAATGATGTCTTTGGGGCTCCGCTTCCCCTCGATGCAGTGCCCGGAGCAATCCAACAGGTGGCACTTGGCAAATCCTCATTAAATGGAAGGGTCATAGCCAGTGTCTCTTGTGAGAAAGACCGAATCCTTGCACTTCTCAAAAGTAACTACTGTGTTTTAAGGATAAAGCTGTCGCAAAGGAACACGATGACATATTCAAGAACCAAAGCTTTGTTTATCATTTCTCTTCAAAGGATAATCGTTATAGCTTAAATAAGAGCATGCCTTAATCACCAAACCTGGGTCATGAAGACTGTGAAATCTAAATATACTTGTGGGATTTCAAGCACTGATGAATAGGCATTAATGAAGAAAGGAGAAAGTATTGGTTCAAAAATAGGTTTTTACATTGCCTGGGAAGTGGGATCCGGGGGCTGACTGCAGTGGGACATGATGTAAATTTGAGGGGTGATTGAAATGTTCTATATCTTGATAAGGGCTGTGGTTCCATGGGGGTGTATGTATGTTAGGATTTATGAGCTGGACACTTCGAATGTGTTCATGTTGTTGTACATAAATTATGACACCTCAATATATCAATAAAGTTGATTTAAAAAATAAGTGATTAGAACCAAAATTCAACGTGTTACTAGTCTAATTGTTGAGATTGTTTCAAATTATTTCTTCTCAGATTCTATTCCATATCAATTTAAACCTCCTTATGAAAGTGAGTTTACAGTAATTTGTACAGCCCACATTTTTTGTGTGCCACCTATAGGCCAGATCCTGTGCAGCTGGTGGAGGGTACAGTGTGAATGTCACAGACAAGGTCCTGCTCTGACAAGGTCAAAGCAGCTGCCAACATAAAAACCTAAAGCAAGCATAACAGAGCTCTTGTAGTTTCCTTAAGCTTAGGGAGCTTGATCTTAGGAGAAGGGGAGAAAACATTATTCAAAGACCAGGTTAAAAAAATCTCAATGTACTTGCTGTGTTGGACACTCTCACTGTTCAGTTTTGGTGCCGCTGCTAACACATTCAACAATCTCAATATAAAGCTGAGTTCTTCTAACACTGGGTTAGATCCTGGGGGATGATCCTAGCAGTGGGCGTTATTTCTTCAAGGTCTGAAAGCCTTGCTAGTCTAAGCTGTATTTGTGAACTCTGAACATTCAACTGAATGATAGGAATCTGCTATGTTAAGTTTTCTTCCCATCCAGAAGATTCCAATAGCTCATCGTGATCAGGCTTAATTTGGACTTCTCCTTTGGTGATGCTGGCCCACTTAAGCCAAGTTCTAGCAACTTAGTGAGCAGTTGGGGGCCAGGGAGCAGGCAGTCCTGTGGAAATATAAATGAAACTAGCTCCATTTGTTTAACTTGGAAATGAAGCATAGTGCTGGAATATCATCTTAAATCTCAACTGACCTGGGTTCTGTCATTCCAAAAATGAAAAGACCTGAGACCCAGTGAAGTTAAGTGACTTGCCCAAGTGCACTGTGTGGTTTGGGCAGATCTTGGGCTAGAAGCAAGGTCTCCTGTCTTCCAGGACTGGACCATTGCCTTCATTTTAAAGCATTCAAAACTTTGACTTTTCTGTACAGTCCCATGTCCAAAAAGTCCATCTTTCCATTTAGCTGAATTGAAAGGAACCTAGCTTCCATTTAGAAACCTTCCAAGGGAGGGAATACAGATGCCCATGGCAACCCACCCCCAGCTTTCACAGCCTGCCCTCCTGGGAATCTTTATGTGCTATTTCTTTCCTCCAACCCCAGCTCCACAAAATGCCACTTCCTATTACTTCCTTTGAGTAAATAGGGATTTTAATCATTCTCTTTTCACTTGATTTTAATCCTCTGAAGGCCTGCCTGCTCCATTTGCCACAGTTAACGTGCAGAAACTTCACTTGCAATGAAAGTCATGCTTCTCTTGGTAGCCTGGCATTTCAGCATTTCAAGAAGCTAAGTAGCTCTGTCCTCATTAAATTAGGCTCAAATTGGTGAAGAGAATTACATACTTAAAACACAGATGCGAAATGATGGATTAATGTTATACCTTCAGATAACACATCGTGACATGCAGTAAGAGCATTAGACCAATTAGCAAGCGAGTCTTCTGCTCAGGGTCATCTTTTCCGCCGGGTGTGTAACGAAGGGATGGTTACTTGAAGGATGGCATTTATCAAACGCCCTTGGATAGAAAGTTTCCACTTTAGTGACATAACCTGCATTCATTTAACAAAGACAGCACCCCATCGCCTGGTAACACAGCAAAGACCAAGTTATACACGAAAAATACTGCCTCCAAATTGTCATTTACGCATCTCACTTTACTTCTAGAAATCATTGAAATTCATTGCAGTTGTGTCTACATTGGAGTTTTAACATGTTCCAAAAATATATCCTGCTCTTTTCTTGAGTGTTATCAAATCATAAGTGATGCCATTCAGCAGGTCTGTTGGCTTGGATCCCCACCACCATCTTTTCTGGTCTTGCGTCCATTTCAGTCGAACTGGTAATAGACAGGAGAGGTAAACAATCAATCTCCCAGGTCCTCGTGGTATGAATGCCCAAGATACTGTCAGAAGCAAAATGTATGGGGAGGTGGGGGGAGTTGGGTCAGCAACTTGGTGGGGAGGGGATAGTTTTCTGCTGTGGTAAAGCAGAAAAATGCTGTCACCGAGTTTAAATTAACAGAATCTGCCCGGAGGGGAGCCACGGTCTTTGTGTGGCTGATTAATGTCAGCCTTGTAAACACAGCTCCAACAACAGGGCTAGCCGGCTGAGCAGGAAGCTCAGGGAACATAGCTTCTCCTGCTTGGGGATCTGAGCAGAACCCAGTGCCTCTGAATAGGGCCAGAAGAGAAAGCGGCAGACCAGGAACACAGGTGATATTTTTAATTAGATTTTAGCAGTGTCCTAGTGAGGGAAACACAGGCAGCCACTAAATCACCTTCCCCTTAGTCCTTGCTGCCACAGAGCGCGCCAGTGTGCAAACCCAACCCCTCCCTCTCTAGCTCAGCTGGTCGGAGTGCCTTGGCTTTTAGAACAGAGTCAGAAATTACCTTCTTCCTAAATGAACTTTAGACCCGAAGAGGAACCATGTCCACAGCAGATTTCCTGGAATCCTTATGGAGATTGGGTAGGAGTCCAGGAGAAACAGGGTTTTGTCCCTCGTGCTCACCTGAAAATGCTAGCGGCACCAGGCAAATCCCTCAGCTCTCGGATTATGCATCACGGAAGTGGGTTTTGTAGTATCAGCAGATGCTCAGATGAAAGGCGCTGCGTGAATTTCCCATCCCATCCTAGGGTTGGTAAGACTGGTTTTCCAGATGCTGGAGGGAGAAGTCAAATTCTCAGGGAACATGTGTGATTTGAAAACCCATGTGGTGTATTTACATCAATCACTGATGCATTTCCATAAATGCATTTTTGTGTCTTTGAGAGGTACCTTGAGACTATCCAGGCAGTCAAGGCAGCTTCCGGGGCACACAACCAGCTCTGACACCCAGGCGGGGATAGTGTTTTTCAGGTGCAATCTTGATGACCTCTGCAACCCACTGCGTATTCACCCCAGGAATTTACATTGAAGAATTTAATCTTGCAGCCGCTCTAAAAATAGCCAAAAAGCATTCCTAAAAGCTCTGCTCTGGAGCCTTATTTCTAGGGGCAGCAAGAAAGGAGGAAAGCCTTCTTGTTTTTAATCCTAGCACCAGTAAAATCAGAGGTTGATGTTTATATACCACGGGGTGGTTGTTTTGAAAGAGAAATAAAAGTAAATGATGAAACTTTGGAAAAAATGGACTCTCTGGAATGGAACCAAGAACAAGCTCTCAGTGTTGACCTTTTGGTTAAAGCCACATAATGCAATTTATGTCATTCCCTCCAGATATATGATTTTATTGGTTTGCTGGGAATTTTGGCTTAAGGGAAATTGTACACTGGGGGAGTAAAGAGTTTAACTCCTGTTACTGCCAAAGTCTGTCCCAGGGCAAGGTGTTATAATAGAAAACAACATAGGCTTAGACCCACCCCTCTAACAGCTTATGTTCCAGGGTCCATGACTCACAAAAGACATTTTCAGGTGATTGCATAGCTGAAGTCACGACTAATGACTGTCTTCATTAAGCGCATTTAGGTTCAAAATAATGCTTTTTCAGCCTACGAAGTTGTTACATTTTGCTTCATATAAATCTTAACTTATAGCGAATTTCTGGTACATGAACCATTTTGAAATGCTCAGAGCTTCTGATGAAAACAATTAAATCAGTCTTCAGAACCGGAAGTCAATCCAGTCATTATTCACTACGGTGTTGGTTGTTGAGGGACATTTCCAGGTTGATATCTTTTAGCTGTAGTATTTATTAAGATAAAATGGTATTTTGGTAACTAAGTGCCTTTCTTAGATTATAGAGCTGGAGCTCACTCTCTGACTAGACTAGATCTTCTCCCTTCTTTGATGGAGAGAGTGCTCCAGGCTCACTGGCCATTGGATTTCTTTTTTCTCTTTACGTTCCCTTTTGATCTCATCCATTCTCGTGGCTCTGCATGCCATCTGAACGCTGATAACCCTCAAATTTATAGCTCCAGCTTGGACCTCTCTTCTCATCTCCCGCCTCCGGTACTAACTTCCTACTTGGATCTCTGCTTACATATAAAATGCCCATCTCAAACTTAACCTGTCCAAAATGGGTCTCGTGACCATTCATCCAAATCCTAGTCCTCTTGTAGTCCTTTCCATCCCACCTGATGGAACGCCCTCTTTTCAGCTGCTCACGCCAAAACCTAAGAGTCATCCTGGGGTCTTCTCTTTCTCTCACATCCCATATCCTGCCAGCTCTATAATCAGAAAACAATCTTTTCTCACTACTTCCAAGTTCAGAACACATCCAATACCGCCTCACTTCTTACCAGTGTCAACCTTAAAAAGTGAAATAGCCAGTTATTTTACCGGCAAAATGAGTTTATTTGGAAATAGCAGAGGAATTGCAATTTGGGACGTGCAAACTGTGGTGAACCACAGGACAGTCCAGAGAACAAAGGAAAGGGACTTGGTTTTCTGGAGTAAAGGAGGAAGTTGGGAGGGACTGTTTTAAACAAAAGTCTATTGGAGGAGACTGACAGTTCAGGATGGTGGCAGCACCTCCTTGGCTGAGTGTGGCAGTTCCACACTGCCTGAGCTATACCTGGGCAAGGAGAAAATCTTCCTTCCTTCTACTAGAATATGTGAAGTAAGCTTCTTCCCATTGCAGAAAGCAAGATAAGCTTCTTCCTTCTGGAGTCTCCAAACACTGGGTGGTAGTGCGTTAAGAGCTTCCCCTTCAAGCCTGGCCAGCCCCGAGTTAAATGAAGTTTCCTTTACTCATTTTCACACCACCTCTGTGTTCACAATAGATCTGGAACCCGATCACTTCTCACCACTTCCAACACCACCACCTTGTTCAAGCCGCCATTATCGCATGCCTGTATTCTTGTAAAAGTCTGCCAGCTGATCTCCCTGCTTCCTCTCTTGCTGTTCTTCATTCTGTTCACAACTGGAAGCCTGAGTGATTCTGTTCATCACATGACTTCCCTCCTCGAAACCCTCCAGTAGCCTCCCACCTCACCACCACAACCCCACTCGATCTGTTCCCTGACCCATTATCACCCTGATCTCATTTTCTACTTCTTTCTTCTTGACTCTAGTCACACTACTCTTCTTGACAATGCTCCTCAAATACACTAGATGGGCTTCCACCTCAGACCTCTGCACTTGTGGGTCCCTCTACCCAGAGTGTTCTTCTCCCCAAAATCTGCACTGTTCACTCCCTCCCCTCCTTCGGGTTTTTACTCAAGTGTCAAGCTCTTTCCTGACCACTTCGTTTAAAATTATCACCCTTCCCTCTATCTCCCAGACTCCCTCTCCCCCCAGCACTCCTGATCTCCCCCTTATGGCTTTATTTTTCTCCCTTTTTACCTCTAACATGCCTTTTATTTTGCTGATTCTTTGTCATTGTTAATTTCTTATTTAGTCCCACTAGAATGTAAAAATTTCCTCATGAAATGTTTTACTCTTGTCCATTGCTAGAATCTCTAGCAGCTAGAATAGTGCCTGATAGATTCTAGATAAATATTTGTTGAAGTAATTAATTAATCTGTATTTCTCTTTCTGGGGGATATCCTTACCCATGTATCTGTTGGCATCTTAGACTTTATCTTAAAGATGTGTGGGGTTCTTTAATATATTAAGAATATCCAACTATTTCTGATATTTTTTGTCAATATTTTTTATCTCTGTACCATTCAGTTTAGCTGTATATTTTTTACATTTTTGTGGAACCAAAGCTGTGGTTTCTATAATTACTATTCTTCTTCGTGTGACCCTTCAAAAGTTGGCAAAGTCATAATACTCTAGTTCAGAGTGGCAGGCCACAATCTTCTCCACTCACGTTCTTGCATCTCCCACAGGCATCAACAGGAAAGTCGTGTACTCCCTGGCCGACTCGGCCGATGGTTTCTTCTCCATTGACAGCTCATCTGGCATCATCATCCTGGAGCAGCCACTGGACCGAGAGCAGCAGTCCTCCTACAACATCAGCGTGCAAGCCACCGACCAGAGCCCTGGACAGGCCCTGTCCTCTCTTGCCACTGTCACCATCACTGTCCTGGACATTAATGACAACCCCCCTGTGTTTGAAAGGAGGGACTACCTGGTGACAGTGCCTGAGGACACCTCCCCTGGCACACAAGTCCTTGCTGTTTTTGCCACCAGCAAAGACATCGGTACAAATGCTGAAATTACCTATCTCATCCGGTCTGGGAATGAACAAAGGAAATTTAGAATCAACCCAAAGACAGGTGGGTAAACAGCAACCCAGTTACAATTCAAGGCTTCACTGTATCCTGCTTCTCTCAACACGCTGACTGCCTTTCTAGGGCTCCTTTTCCTCCTCCTAGCTCCCTCACAGTGGAAACAAATCTTCTCCTAGCAAGGCCTGCAGCAGACCTTGGAGTGCCCTCTGGCACTCTGCTTCTGAGGATGCAAGGCTTGGGAGCAGTAATGTGGTTCATAGGTGGGAAGAGGAAGCAGTATTTGCATACCAAACACGGGGGTTTGTTTGTTTCTCTCTCTTTTCTGTTTCTTTCCTTGGATCATATGTTTGGAAGTGCTCCTGGAGATTAGCATCCGCTTGCCACTATCCAAACTCAGGCTGCCACTCTCTGGTCACCTGCCGAGGCAGACGTTGTAAGTGATCTGTACAGTGACCTGCAGGCCCCTGTGAATAGGCCCATTTTTCAGATAAGAAAGGTGAGTCTCTCACACCTCCGGCCATTGGACATAATTCCCTCATCGCTCAAGGAATATGCACTTGTTGAGCAAGGTGGCAAGGGAGTTCCATTCTCCTTGGGACAGTCCAGTAAACACGAACAAGAAACTATCAGAATTGGCAATGTTTATTTAATATGGCAAATATGCGAGATTCTTATTAAATCATTAGTCATTTATTACATTTTCTAAATGATGAAAACAGAGCTTCAGAGAGGTTAAATAATTTACCCAACGTCCACTGTGAGTAAGTAGGGAATCCAAGATTTGAACTCAGATCTTCCTGACTCTGACTTTTATGTTCTAACCTCCATATAGCACTGCTATGCCATGCGGGGTGCAAAAAGTGAAGGAGGTGTAGTCCCTGCCCTTAAGTTTAGGAAGATGGAAATATTGATGGAGGAATTGCATTAGCAGCTTCTCCCAGCAGTAACTCTGTTTATTAAGGTCATTACTTCAAATTAAAACGTATGGGGATTTTCCTCATTTAAATATGTGTCAGCCTTAGCCTGTCTAGTTATAGCCATTGTATATGAACACCATGGGGAAATGGTTAAGTACTGTTTAAATTTGGCACTGGATAACAAGACTGGTCTGCAAAACAAAGCACTAAGGGTGGTAATTGCTAAGAAAACTTAATTATGGGAGAAAGAGCCTCTTGTTATAGGTCTGACTTCTGTTTCTCACCTTAAGTAGAAGGGCAGCCTTACCCTCTAGAGAAGTCGCCTGTCCGGAAATGTGAATGGATGTGACATACTCACCTTGGTCCTAATGATTGTTTTCCAGGTGGGAGAAAGGCACATGCCCTTGAGAATTGCTCTGCAGGCAGTTCAATGACCAGTTACCAGTTGAGAATGCAGGATTGGATCACTTCACCAGAAAGATCTAGAATGGGAGGGAAGTAGCACTCACAGAGCCGCCCCCTCACAGTGACACCCAGCTAGCTGCTTTCCCTTGTTCTACTTGCTTAATTTAAATAACTTGGGCTTCATCTCTGTTCTGTAATTGTAGACACTAAACTCACACTTACTGTTTGGCCACTGATTCCCAGGTATTTTCTTTTCCATTACGTGTCACTGTACCTTGAGCTTTCTGAAATCTTTGCCTTCTTCATGCCATAATGGTTTTAGATAAGCACGTTATAACTTGGCAAGGCACCTTAGTGGGTACTTCAATTCACTTAAGTCTGCAAGTATTTACTTGCTGATGAGGGGTGGGCTCATACAGTCGCATCCACATATCTTGGCTCATTCTCCATCCACATGGGTCCACTTGAGGAATCATCGCGAGACACTTATCAGCAATGCTTGTTCCTGTCCCTTAGTTGCGTGAGGGTGAATAATGCCAGAGATTTTCAGACTGCTTGAGAGAAGTTCAGAAACTATTGCAGAAACTTGCAAAGACTCAATTTCTTCAGTTCTGTGTTTGATGGATAGCTATGTTTTAACTGACAATGTTAGTCAGACTTTGAGATGCTTTCAGTAGGGCATTAAATAAACACATTCCTAAATATCTAAAATTCTTGGCTGGAGATGATGGTGTAAATTTAACCATGATTATAGAACTGGTGACCAATGTTTTTTCCTAATCAAATCTAAAGCTCCCCATTTTTCTTCCAAGGGGGTATTTCTGTCTCTGAAGTCCTGGACTATGAATTATGCAAAAAATTTTACCTCGTGGTGGAAGCCAAAGATGGGGGCACCCCAGCTCTCAGTGCTGTGGCCACAGTGAGCATCAACCTCACAGATGTGAATGACAACCCTCCCAGGTTCAGCCAAGATGTCTACAGCGCTGTCATAAGTGAAGATGCCTTGGTCGGGGACTCTGTCATTTTGGTAGGTGCCAGCAGGAAGTTCAAATGTCTGAGGCTAATAAACTTAAATAGGGTGAAAAAATGAGCAAAATCTATCTTGGATTCTATTCACACTTTCTCCTTTTAGGGTCCATTTGTCCCCAAGAACTCTAGACAGGCACCAGTCTTTCAACTGCTCCTTTTCCAGTTTCTGTATTAGAAAAAGGTCTGATAAAGTCATTTATATCACAGTGTAAGTGATCAATAGTCACTTTCCTCCCAGGAGTGTATGTTTTTTGAGAAAACAAAGCAGACCATAGATTGAATTTCTAATAATAGCTCTTACTAGTTTGTGCCCTTACATGGTAAGTTATTAAGTGGCTAAGGATAAATCCTTCCCCAGCCCCCTGTGTATACACGCACTGACACACACACAGAGTAGCGCAGTTACAAATGGGAGCAAGTTTAAGATTGATTGGCCATTCTTAGAGAAGCTCTTTCTAGAAGGAATTTTTTCTAGTACCAGTAAGAACAAACCAGGTGTTAGCAGAATGCAGCTTCTCTTAGACTTATAAATTACATTTTGGAAACGATGAGTTCCATCCTCCCCATCCTCACTATTCATAGGTAAGACAGGTCCCTTCCATCCGTCCTTGTCTCTGGCTCCCACAGCACCAGCTTGCGGGTGTGCATTCTTTACACATCAAAGGTGGACTCCCCAGGCCTTCTCTCCTTCCTGGATTCTATGAGGCTATTTCTTTACATACAAATCCCGGTGTCACCAACATGGAGTAGCAGAGAGTGGGGCAGTGTGTTTGCCATGTGAGAAAGGGAATTTTCTTGGGCTTCCTTAACATGGAAATGCATAGGATTGGAGAATGCCAGCTCAGTGGTAGAGACTATTGTTTTGCAGAATTGGGAAAGAATATGAAAGTATTCCTATCAGTTACCTTTGGCTCTATCCTTACTGGCTCAAGACCTGAGGAAAATCAGGCCTAACAAGCATCAGACGGTAGGCAGAAATAAAATGGCAGCTCTCATAATAGCACTCCCCTCCTTCAGCTAACCCATTATCTTTTCTGCTGGGGGCATGATCACTGGCATTGGTGAGCATAGCACCTAAGAAAACTGTCAGAGCTGTGCACATTTGTACAGACCTGGGACTCTAAGAATAAACCTTTCCTCTGTCTCTTGTGTCACGTCTTTTCTTTGTTTTGCTTGTGTCCCATGAAGCTAATAGCAGAAGATGCAGATAGCCAGCCCAACGGACAGATTCATTTTTCGATTGTGAGTGGAGATCGGGACAATGAATTTGCTGTGGATCCTGTCTTGGGACTTGTGAAGGTTAAGAAGAAATTAGACCGGGAACGGGTAAGCTAGTTTAGGCCAGCTCCCTTCCTAACCACACCTACCCCTTTGCTGGAATCAGGCATGGGCTCCATGAGTACAAATAGAAAGATTCTCCATTCTAAATAGTGAGAGTGAATAGAAATGGGCTAAAATATAGCAGCATGATGTATGTGGTTAGACCTTTGAAAGAATTTTCTGCCAGTGGATTCTGGGTGTTTCTTATTTATGGATGGTTTAAAGAAAAAGTAAAGGTGTGTCTTTCTGGATGGTTTGAATTTTGGTCCTTCCTAGAGCAAGGAGGCAGAAAAGCACCTTCAGCATTGGGATCATGTGGTCCTGGTTTCATAGGCAGCTTTAGCCCTGGGTGAACAGATCCAAAAGGATCATCTGAAGGTATCTAAGTCAGAAGGAATGATCCAGAAAATTCCTCTGTCCAAGGTTAAACTAAGTTTCTAAATATCATCTCTTTTAACCAAAAATATGTGTCTTCACAGTGAAATTAAAAATATGGAAAAAGATGTCATAGTAGTGATGGGCAAAAGTAGAAAGACCTCAATGGGTTATATATGCCCATAACCCTTGAAGTGTGAAAACTGATCAATAAGACAGATCAGTGTTGATAGCTGTCATGTTTGAACAAAGGCTGAGAGCTGTGGTTCTAACCAGGGACAATTTTGCCCCCAGGGCACATTTGGCAATATTTAGAGACATTTTTGGTTGTCACAAATGGGCAGAAGGTGATAATGGCTTCTAGCGGGTAGAGACCAGGGATGCTGCTAAACATCCTACAATGCACAGGTCAGCCCCCAACAACGAAGAATTATCCCACCCTAAGTGTCAGTGGTACCACGGTCGAGAAACCCTGGTCTAGAGAATCAAAGTGAAGATGGCTGATCTTCAGCAAAGCACAGCCGAGTCTGAGTGTGCACAGAAGGAGGGAAGTGCTGCACTTCTTCACCGTCAGCCCTTTGTGCTTTGGCAGGTGTCTGGATACTCCCTGCTCGTCCAGGCAGTAGACAGCGGCACTCCTGCGATGTCATCAACTGCCACTGTCAACATTGATATTTCTGATGTGAACGACAACAGCCCGGTCTTTACACCTGCTAACTATACCGCTGTGATTCAGGTGAGCAGTCTTGCTTGCCAGGCACTTGTCCTTAGATGCTTAGCCTCCTGCCTCTGCTGGGGTTTGCTCGTCATGGTTTATTACGGTTTTTACCTAATACCTGTTCATCCTGTCATAAGGCTGGTATGAAAAGGGCCTGATTCTTCCACTGCAGCCAATTAATAAACCTTGATAAGTGCTATCATTGATGGGATTCTTTTAAGCATCAGGTGCTTTGCATAGGCTGTCTGTCCCCACCACAGCCCTGTGAAGTGGGGTGCTGCATCGGGCCCCACTCCACAGTGAAGTTGCTAAGGATCTGAGTGGTTAAGTTGCTCACCCAAGATCATGCAGGGGGTAAGTGGTAGGGTCAGGATTTGAACTCGGGTCAGTCTTCAACAAAAACTATTCTCTTCCGCAACAACAGGCTGCCTTTAAGCTACTTTGTGCTGTTGTGCCAGGGGAGGAAGATGAACACAAACCATCTCCTCTCCAAGGGAGTTTGGGCATCAGGATAGAGCTGTTCCTCATTAAAATCAATCTTCCATAAGCAATTCGTTTAGCACTTTAAGTCCACCTGCTCTTTCAAATTAGACTACAGGATTGAGTAACTTACTGTTGGTTTTCTGCTGTCAGAGAGAATGACTCTTCTCCCATCTGTGTTTTATTCAGAAGACATTTCACGAGCACAGTACTAGGAGCCAAGCTACCTCCTCTTCCCTGTATTTCTAGAAGCTGGAAGCCCAACTTCGGGAGGATGAGGAAATCCAGTCCAGGAATACTGTCAGGGTGCAGGACTTAGGGGAGACAGGGGGTGATAGACATGTCTTGGGGGGCCACAGATATTCTAGAGAATCAGCTCTCGCCTGATGCAGTTTGGCCTGAGAATCACACGCTACAGGTTCCCAGGGCTTTGTGGGGAGAAGGTAAGATGAGAGTGAGCCAGGTCTTGAGGGGAATATCATTCACGACTTTGAGTCTGGCCATCCGTAGCGGGTTCCCCCCCGCACCAGTGTGCTGTCCAGGAATCAGGCTAGAGGCGGTCGGGCGTAAAGCTCGCAGCCCTCTGCTTCATTCCCACTCCTTTGTCAGCGAAATCCGATTCCTTCCCCGGTGGTATTTTGGTTTTCCGCTCCTCTCTGATGCTTTTTCCAGCAGCCGTGTATTCTGACCCCTCTCCTGCTTCCACAAAGCTTCACCCAGGGTCTGCACCTTCCTCATTTCTCTCTCTCAGATTGCTCTCCTTCAGTACTGTCGCTCACAGGGGCTCTCTCTGCCTCTCCCCGCCTCTGTGTGCTCGCCCCAAAACAAAATGGGCTTTGCCTACTCAACAGTCGGTTTTATGACATGCATCCATCAGCTTGACAGACTGTTTTCACATGCACGACAGAAAGTCAGCAGGGAAAGAACCCGAGAAGCGCAGCCTGTAAACCGCGGCTGTGACGGCAGCTCAGAGCTGCAGCGTGGGGGCCTGTCTGTGTTACATGTCACCCTTCTTTCTCAGACCATGACCCATAGGGCACACATTTTCTCTCTTCTATGGAGGAAATGGCCTTGATAGAGTGAGCAAACAAATCAATAAATCTTCTATTCTGTGTGGTGCTGAGTATGCTGTCAGTGTGAAATAGTAAATCTACACTGGGCTCAAGTGGTTCCACGACCGATTCCAGAGGGAGACGGGGTCTAGTTGTTCTTGACCGAAAGGCTACTTGAGAGAAGGAGCAAAAAAAGAGGTTTCTGAGGTCCTTTTCTCTTTCTCCTTCAGAAAACGTTCCTCCCTTTTTCCAACCCAGAATAATTTCCTTCTTCCAACACATGGTTTTCATAAGACTAATTCAGCACATAAAACTTAAGTGTGTCTGCCCCATGCATGACTCCTTTCCAAACTGCCGTGTCTCGTTGTCTTCATCTCTGTGACCCAAATTCATTTAATCTTAAGTCAATGTCATCAGAAGGCCTGAACTAATGAAACTGACTTGAGACCCACGTTGTGGAAAGGCTGAAGTCTAAATAGAGTGGGCCAAGGAAACCAACACGTGAGCTACAGAGGAATTTCATTTGGCATTTTCAAACTGAGGAGAACCTTTCACCCAAGAAGGAGTGACAAAAAGCCTTTCTATTTCCATTTTAGGGAAAAGGCACAGAGGTTCTGTAAAGTCATGCTTGCATAGGGGCCAGCCCAGTGGCGTGGTGGTTAGGTTCGTGCGCTCCGCTTTGGCAGCCCAGGGTTCATGGGTTCGTATCCCCAGTGTGGACCTACACACTGCTCATCAAGCCACACTGTGACGGCATTCCACATACAAACCAGAGGAAGATTGGCATACGTGTTAGCTCAGGGACATCTTCCTCAGGCAAAAGGATGAAGATTAGCAACAGATGTTAGCTCAGGGCCAATCTTCCTCACCAAAAAGAATTTTTAAAATTTAAAAATCATGGTTACATAATAACACTGGGGCTTCCAAAAATTCTGATGAAGTGCAGGATCTCCTTTCTCTTCATTCTCAAGCTGAGAAATGTTCTACCACCTTTCTATTTCCTCATGAAACATGGCAAAACTGTGTTCTGAGGGGTGGGGTGTAAAGCCCCATTTTTCCACCTGGCATATGCTTTTGTATGTTTACTTGGAAGTTGCCAGGATGTCCTCCCAAAAAAGTCCGATGTGACACTGTGTCACAGTGTTGGGCCTCAGTGTAATCGTGTTGTGACAAGTGTGAGGAAGTGCCTTCCCATCCTGAAAGGTTGAAGTTTTCTTGGCTCATGACGATTTCTGATGTAGTCACCAAGGCTGGTGAGCACCACACCTTCCTGGAGCTGTACAGGCGAACTCAGGCCATTTCCAAGTGTAGGGACCATTCTTGGAACCTACAAACCCGTTCAACACAGAGTCCTTGTGTTCTCACCTGCGGCTCATTGTCTCATGGGGCAGGAGTGGGGAGGCGGCCAAGGAGGGGAAGCATGATGCTTACAGATGCCAGCATATTTTCAGAAGACAAGATAATATCACAGGGAATCCCTTCTCCTAAAAGCCCTGTGTTCCAGCACAGCACTCTCAGCCGGTAATGATGGGGTTTTTTAAAATGTGAAGAAAGGTGTAATTTTATCTTCCTTTTTAATATACTCTTTCATGCAGGAAAATAAGCCAGTAGGCACCAGCATCTTGCAGCTGGTGGTGACAGACAGGGACTCCTTTCACAATGGGCCTCCCTTCTCGTTCTCTATTTTGTCGGGAAACGAAGAGGAGGGGTTCACATTGGACCCGCATGGGATCCTGCGGTCAGCCGTGGTCTTCCGGCACATGGAGTCTCCGGAATACGTGCTGTGTGTCCAGGTAGGGCCTCATTCTCTGTCCATCTCAGGCCGACTTTCTCTCGTACTTGTTTCTGTGCCCGTTGGTTGGTTTTTCTTTGTTGAGCAAGTCAACGTAATTCATTACTGTGCAGGAATGTTCCCCTTTTAATCTCAAATTCAACTTCACACCACTAAAGCGGCCTCTGTGTGTGAAATTGAACAGGAAGGGAGGGAAGCATCATTGTTCAAGAGGGACATGCCTGTAGGGTGTGCCAGGCAGACAGCCACTGGGCCTAAATCTACATTCTAAAAATTCCTGGGGTTCTAACTAACCTCCAAAGACAACTAATTGGTCAAGGGTTGCTGCTGTCTCCTGAGTGGTACATGCCACATCAGCCCACTGGGCGAAGCTTCCAATCATTGTCAGAAGGCGATTGAACCATATCATGGGCTTTTGAAGAGACCACTGCTTGGTAAGTTTCCCCAGTGAGGCAGGTGGGGACCAAGCACTCAGATGGCAATGGCACCCCCACATTCCTGCATCCTCAAGTTCGTTGGCCTGTGTCCAATGAAATGGGACAAAGAGGCCAAAGTGGCAAGTATGGAAAGAGTGTGGACAAGAGCAGGAAGTAAGAAAGCACCAAAAAGTTCCCATCTATGAATTTTACTAGCACCAACATTCGGGTCCCATCAGTGAAACAGAGTGATTTTTTTTTACCCACAATTGTCACAGAGGGCAACCTAAAGTCGTTATTAATGGTGACAATAATAACAATAGCAATTCTTTATATTTGTATAGCATTTAATTGTACACATTATTTCTTTTGATAACTTATGGCTTACTCTGCTCCCCGAAACCTCCCATATTAATAACTTTTGGCTCCAAGCATGTCAGTGAACACATCAGTTGCAACCCACTCCTCCAATGACATTAGGTAAAGAATTTTACATCACAGACTCGGTACTCAATGGCAAGGAGAGGTTTTTAGTGTCTTCTCACAGAAGTTTGTACAGTTCTTTCCACAGTCTGTTTGGTTGTTGGAGAGCAAGTTTCACATCTCAGACTTTGGAAACACCATAGAGAACTTTCTCCTCCTTGTCCCTTATATTAAACTACCACCAAGTCCTGCATTTCTGCCTTCAGAAGGTCCCTATGTGCATCAGTTACATTCCCTTTACCATTGCCCCACTTTATTCTATAGCACCCCGTACTCATACTATTGCAGGAACCTCCTGGATGATTCTTCTGACTTCAGCCTCATTCTTTTCTGATACATCTCTACACCCCCCCTAGATTAATCATTCCACTTTGATTATGTCCTTCCCCTAAACCACACAGCAACAAACTACAGCCCCTGAACCACATCCGGCCCTCAGACTGTTTTTATAAATAAAGCTTTATTGGAACACAGCCTCACCCATTTGTTTACATCTGCTCTGTGGCTGCTTCCGTGCTGGAACAATGGTTGAGTAGTTGATAAAGATCGTAGAACCCCCAAAGCCTGAACTATTTCTTATCTAGCCCTTTACAGAAAATGTGTGCCAACCCCTGCCCTAAACTAAAACATTCTGTGGCTCCCTAGTGCCTGAAAATTTCTGGCCTGCAGGTTGAGTTCCGGTCCCAGACTCTTTCAGATTTTGAGTGTCAGGTCTTAAGGCAGACACAACTCCCTAGGGCTTCTCAGGCCACAGGCCCACTAGTCTCTCACCTTACACCCAGCGGCTTCCTGCCTTTCTGTCATCTTTCTGGCCTCTGACATTTGCATGGGCAACCTTTGGCCTGTAAAGTCCAAATTCGTCACTGTCCTTTGAGGCCCTCCACAGTCTGACTTCAAATCCAACCTAATTTACTGAACTTATCTCCTCCTACATGATTTTTCCATTTCAGCATCTCCGGTTCACATAGTTCATCAAATAAAGTATGTGGAAACAGTAATAATAAAAATGACAATCACGTTAACTCTCATGTACTAGGTACTTCTGTGGGGACGGGCCTGTGCTAAGCACTTTGCAATCACTCTGTCTTTTAACCCCACAATACAAGAATCCTGTGCAGTAATACTATTATTTTACTCATATTAAAGAATACAATAATTGAAGCTCAGAGAGGTTAAGTAACTCATGCAAGGCCAGACATATAGTGAGTGGCAGAGCCAAGGTTTGAACGGAGGTCTGTGTGATGCCCAAGCCCCTAGTTTTACACTGCCTTCCACTTACAAGGACACATCTCAAAGACCCCACCTAGCCTGCAAGGTCCACTGCAGCTCCACATCCTCAGACACCTGCCCTGGGGACCCAGCCCATCAGAATCTGCCCTTCTCTGAAGCCCTATAGCACTATCTCCTTTTCACACATGGCAGGTGTTCAACAAAGATCTGTTGTCAGAGTGGTTGTTCTGTCAATTCTTAAATCAAGGAGGAAGCCAAAAATGTTTTTGCAGGCTACCTATTTTTCCCTTCAGTGTATCAGTTTTTATTCTAAACCTTAATATGGTTGCTTAAATAACGTTGTTTCTTAAATGTGCCGAAAGGTGCTATCTGGTCCAATCAAAAGGAAAGATCCAAAGAGAACAAGGATTTCTCCTCCAGTGGGAATGCCACTTTATGAGGATCCCCTGTGGCTTCTTTCCAGAATTAAAACACGGCCAGCCTCTGGGCATGTTGGATCTCATAGCACCCCCTACCCTCTTTCCCTCTTCACCCCCAATGGCTTTATTGTGTTGACACATTATATTGTCCATAACAGAGTGTACACATGGGGGCCGAAGGTAATAAATCATTCCTCTTACTTAAATGCACATCTTCAGCATCTTGCAGAATCGTGGCAGGGGTTGGGGGAAGAAGCAAACCTGGTTAAAGGAACAGACATCTCCTATCTGCGTTTTGTTGTTTTTTTAAATTATTATGGTTTTTTTCTTAGTTCCTCACCTTTCTCCCTTTTGGTTGTTTTAGGCAAAAGACTCAGGCAAACCTCAGCAAGTTTCTCACTCCTACATCCGCGTGAAGGTCATCGAGGAAAGTACCCACAAACCGACAGCCATCCCCCTGGAAATTTTCATTGTCACCATGGAGGACGACTTTCCTGGTGGGGTCATTGGGAAGATCCATGCCACAGATCAAGACATGTATGATGTGCTCACCTTTGCCCTGAAATCGGAGCAGAAAAGCTTGTTCAAAGTGAATAGTCACGATGGCAAAATCATCGCCCTGGGAGGCCTGGACAGCGGCAAGTATGTCCTGAATGTGTCAGTGAGTGATGGCCGCTTCCAGGTGCCCATCGATGTGGTCGTGCACGTGGAGCAGCTGGTGCACGAGATGCTGCAGAACACCGTGACCATTCGCTTTGAGAATGTGTCCCCCGAGGACTTTGTGGGACTGCACATGCATGGGTTCCGGCGCACCCTGAGGAACGCAGTCCTTACCCAGAAGCAGGACAGCCTCCGCATCATCAGCATCCAGCCCGTGGCGGGCACCAACCAGCTGGATATGCTGTTTGCGGTAGAGATGCACAGCAGTGAGTTCTACAAGCCAGCCTACCTAATCCAGAAGCTGTCCAATGCTAGGAGACATTTGGAGAACGTCATGCGCATCTCAGCCATCCTGGAGAAGAACTGCTCAGGGCTGGAGTGTCAGGAGCAGCATTGTGAGCAAGGCTTGTCACTGGATTCCCATGCACTCATGACCTACAGCACGGCTCGCATCAGCTTCGTGTGTCCGCGTTTCTATAGGAATGTGCGTTGCACCTGTAATGGTGAGTCCAGCTTGGAGAGTTCCCTCTCATCTCCTGAGATTGGAGAAGCAGACTGAGTTACCATTCCTGGCACACATGCATTCGTTCATTCACCCATTCAACAAAATATTTACTGACCACCTACCATGTGCCTAGTTACTCTGAGAAGTGCTGGGGCTACAGGGATAAACAAGAGAAGCTTAGCCCCTGGTCCTGTGGCACATATAGCTTAGTGAGCAGTACAGACATACAAAGAGGCTAGGGCGAACCCATGTGAGAAGTATTGTTACAGGAAATACAAAGTCCTCTGGGAGGACCAGCTTAAGAGGGCAAGTCTCCTAAAGGGAGTATCCTCTAGGTTGAGATAAAGGACAAGTAGGAATTAGATGTGTGAAAACAGATAGGGGAGGGAGCACGTTCCAGGTGGAGGGACAGCTTGTATGAGGAAGGCTTAAGGACAAGAAAGGAACCTACACTGAGGGGATTGAAAGAGATTTCCTGTTGCTGGAAGGAGTAGGGAGTGATGACAAATGAGACTTGTGAGCAGGCCCTGTGATCACACAAGGCCTGTTAGCCAGGATGAAGATTTTTGAAATTATCCCAAGGCAGTGGGAACCCTTGGGTGATTTGAAGTGAAGAAGTGACAGAGTCAGATCTGTCTTTCACAAAAAGCATGCTGGGTACAGAGAGGAGTAGATTAGACACGGCCAGCCTAGATGCAGGCAGACAAGTTGGGAAGCTATTGTAGAAGGCGAGGGCAGTCAGATTTGTTTCAGTGAAAAACAGGGGCCAGATGTCCGGGAGCACGGTCAGGGACGGATTCAGCCCCCAGAGCGGCAGAGATGGAATGGTTTGCGTTTGGTGAAGTAACTAGAGTCACTGACCTTGACCTTTCCTGGGCAAAGGCCATAACTGCACAGAGTCACATGCCCACAGTGGTCAGTGAGAAACATTGCTCTCTCCCTCTTTTCCACTCTCTGACGTTGGAGCCATAAATTCACTGCCCTCTTGTAAGAAAATTGCACCCAGAGTTTTTCTAGCCCGTGTGAACTTGGCCCAAAGCGACTGTGGTCAGAAGAGAGGCCATTTGACAAACATCCCTTTAGGTAATTGGGGACAGGCAGGGCCCCTGGCCTCTTTCCTTGTAGAAAAATTTTAGCTGCCATTTGGAGAATGAGTTTATCAGAGGAAGGTCCCAGAGACCACTGCTCCCTCCAAGAGACATTTTGGCAACCTCTAAACAGCCCAGAAGAGTGCCAGCCACTCACTCTGTGGTACCCAGTAACTTCTGTTTGTGTTTTCATCAAGTAGATGCAGTGATGTCCAGACCTGGGGAATATGTAAATTAGCTCCCAAGTAACTCAAAGCATGCATGCTAGGTGAAATGCATTTCTGACACATGCCACCAACATGCAGAATTTATGAATGCCAGCTGTCCAAACTTACCTAGATTTCCTTGTTAGGCAAACTGATTTATGCACCAAAGCTCTGCCAGGGCCTTCATGCAATGATTCACAGCAGGGTGCAAAGAGGTCCACAACAGGACAGGGCAGACCCTGCGGGAGAAACTAAACCAGCTAATTAATCCTTGTGATTCAGCAAAAATCTGTGGAGGCAGCAAGGTCCTAGGCGCTGAAGTTTCAAAGTGAAAAAATGACACAGGACCTGGCTATTGTGAAGTCAGCTTGCAAGCACCTGTTTGCAATAATAGTGTTAAAGAAATGCTAGGGATTAGGAAGGACAGAGTCCGTGCTGTGGCCAGAGAAAAGCTCTCTCCATGACATTTGTACACCAGAGACCACCCATGTGCTGGGTTTTGAGAGAGGAGTATGAGTTCATCAGGAAGAGACAGGGGGAAGGCAGATTTAGAATTTCTTTAATGGAGGGATTTAGAGGGATGATTTTTGTTGGGGACTTGCTTTGCATTTCGCATGAGACACTAATGTTTTAAATGCAGTAAGTTTCAAGGTAGTGTCCTTGCCCAAGGCTCCTGTTCTTTACTCTCCATAAACCTTTCTACTCCCAGTAAACCCAGAATGCTAGAAGTTTTTGTGATTCAGCCCTGAAACATCCCACAAGGAGGCCTTCTCAGTTTGAAAAGCAAGCATTTCCTCAATGAGAGCTCTGTGCAAGCTCAGGCCCACTTTGGAGCCTCTTCTCACCTTCAAGCCACTCTTATAATTAAGCAGTAAAATAAAATGCTGAATTTTAGTGGTAAAAGGACTTCGAAAGGTCATCTGGCCCAATCCTGTCTTCCGCAGGAGATGTATGATCGTCCCCAATTTATAAATGTGGTAGCTCCATGCTGTGCCCAGGGCCATACAGCTGGTGAGAGTGGCATGCTGATTCAATAAAGGTTCATCTTGGGCTCCTATTTTATTATCTGCATCTTAAGAACAGAGACTCTTCTATTTTTTATGTGCATCATAACCCCAGTGTTATGTACTCTATAAAAATATTCAACCCCATTTTTCCTGGCAGATGGATCGCCAGCCTCACATACCGTCCCCATATGGCAAAGGGTGTCTCAGTCTCCAGTGTGCATGGGGCTTCCTAGAAATGCCCATTGCTGAGCCCCACACTCAGATATAGCAAGAGGTTTCGAGTGGAGCCTAGGAGTCTATATATGTAGCCTGGGTGCTTCTAATGCTGATGATCAGGAAACCAAACTTTCAGACATCTCACAGCAAGATAAAGTAGAAAAAATTTCCTCCGGGTTCAGGGGGCAAGCTCTTAGTTATAATAGTAACAGCTCTCTCACTTCTTCTAAAGTGTCCTCTTAAATAAAAATACAGTGAAGAACTTAAGGAAAGCATTAGGCATTTATTGGAAAGGAGAGGTAATGGAATTCAATAAATGCCCCCACTCAAGACACACACACACACACACACACACACACACACACGCCCACAGAGCTAGTATTGGCTGCTCATCAGTTTACCCTGGAAAGTCACCAGATACAATAAATGGCCTTTCCCACCACTTGGTGGAATAATTAGGTTGATAAATAGAGGTAGCTGCCCATTCTGAGCTGTGTAGTAATATTTATACAGATTTGGCCTCAATATTCTATTCTCTTCCCCACTCGTCCTTCTCTCATGCAGACTTTTTGGGTCCAGTTAACATCATTAGCATCTTGAACCAAAATGCTGACTTGCTTTGACAAAATGAAAGCAAACTTGAATTTAAAAAAAAAAAAGAAAGCAAACTTGAATTTTAGTGCCAAATAGGCACATTAAATTCTAGCCACCATGGATCATCATGTTTGAACAGAACTTAAAGAGGGGCAAAGTTCTGATGTCATGAGATAGCTCCTGGTGAACTTCAGATGTTCAGTGAACACTGGCACTTCAGTAAGAAAGCCTGGCACCACCTTAAACAAATGGAGAGTGATAGTTGCCCTCAAACTCCATAGGAGAAGGAAGAGGACAGAGCACCAGGGGCAGCCCTTGGGGCAGTGCTGATTGTCCATTTTTTACAATTTTCTTTGATTTTTCAAAATTCTGATATAGAAATATATCAAAAAAGTAGACTCTTGTCGAAGAGAATGAAGTCCCCATGAGACATCGGAGTTCAAGAGCAGTGTGTTTATGAGAGTGATGGTGGAAGTGGATGCCTGATTTGTCAAATCCTGATTCAGATATGGAACACAGACTGGAACCTGGAGTTCCAAATAAAATGAATGGAGCATTTGCCATGGGTGAAGGACCATGCTAGCGAGAGTACAGCAGCAGCCATGCCCTCAACTGTGGGATATGGCACAGTCGTAAGGGTTTGCTCAGGGAGGTAAGAGGAACTCTGAAGCACACCACTGAGGGTGGTGCCACCTGAGCTAGGTCTGAAAGGATGCCTACATTAGGTAGATGATGGAGATGGATAGTTTCAGACTGAGAAGCATTAAAGCCAAGGCATGGAAGTGAGAATCAGTCAGCAATTCAGTGCACACATAAAGGCAGGGACAGATATAACAACTAACATTTATTGAGCCATGACCAGTTATTGTGCTGGTTTTCAAACATGTATAATTGCATTTAACCCTTACAATAACCTTAAAATGTGGGTATCCTTAACTTCTCTCAAAAGTTAATGAAACTAAGACTTGGAAAGATCAATTGACTTGTGCTCAAAGTTACAGAGCAAAGTGAATGGCCAAGCCAGGATTCCCACCTGGCAGTCTTAACCTACTACTTCTGCACAAATGTGGAAGGAACTTGAAAGTCACCCAATCCAACCTCGCACCCACCACAGACATCCTGTTTACTATATTCCTAGCACAGTAATTCAGCCAAAGTTTGAACACCAGTGCCAGGTACTCACCACCTCACAAGATGGACTTGAGACGATCTTCTCCCTTATAGTGCACCAAAATACAACTTCCTCGTAATATCACCCAGCTCCACCCTTTAGAGCCACACAGAACCCAACCTAACTCCTCCTTACAAGCTGCCCCCTCAGATAGTTGTTATGACTCCTTGAGTCATCTTTTCCTAGACAAACAGCAGAAGTTCCTTTGCTTCTTGGCTGTAAACAAATAAGAACTGTGTAGAGTTGAAGGTGGTGTAGCTGGGGCACAGAGGAGGCACAAATGAGGGAGTCCTCTGTCCTACTTGGAGGAGTCCATGAAAGGCATTAGAAGCAATGAGACTTGTCCTGTTGGGTCTTTGCCAGGCAAGGAATGCATTTTAAGCCGAGAGACCAGTGAAGAGAAAGGCCCAGAGATTTGGGGCACCTTTTCATTTGCTCATTGACTCCCCAGTGAATTGAGTACTTTGCCAGGGCCTGGGGGGAGTACTAGAGATACAGTTGTGAGTGAGACTGGCATGGTCCCCATCCTCATGGAGCACAAACCAGCACCATACATTGGGCAAATGACAAGGAGCTCAGTTGGACGGGATGGTGGGGCATCAGGACAGTTCTGGGAAAGAATACCATGGGACAGGTAAATGGAACCTGTGATAGGCAGCCGTGGTAATGCCCTTCTAATGAGCACAATAAAATAAAATGATGAAGGCTTCTGTGAGGGAGTAAGATGCTTAAAACTTAGCTTTGATGAGTTTTTTAAAAGCGGAGAAAAATCTCAAGTTAAATTTGCACTTGGCCTGGGGTTCGTTAAGGCTAACTCTCAGGGGGGAAAGCCAACAGACCCAGTCTCAGTGGTTTTAAATAACCTTCAGCATTGTCTCTGAATTGTAACCAGGTTCCTCCTGCAACCTGGGAAGTTTCCATTTTCTTTCATAACAGATACGTCTTTGCAGATCGCTCGTCTCCAGCACACGAGTCCCAAAGTGCCAAGACAGTTTGGAGGTGTCTACCCTAGTGATGATACCAGCTTCTCAGTGGGTGGATATGCCCTTATATATTCCACCCACACACAGCTGCCCCAGAGAGGATGTCTTGAATGAAACTGCACTCAGCCGTTAGTGCAGTCATCCAGAAAATATGGCTGAGCCAAGCATACACCATTCCAGATGATTCTGTGCTTTTGGGAGAACCACAAGAGACCATTTCAAAGCCAAGAGACCTTAGGAGAATGTGTTTTAAAACTTCATGCAGGCCAGGAATTAAGAGGGAAGTTTATTGACTTATGTGGCATTTGCCAAGACATGGCATCTTGGCAAAGTGTTTAAATTCAGGGTGTAGGGTGTTTACCATTAATTATTGGATTCTCAGTATAATCAAAAGGTTGAATCAGCTCAAAGTGGTAGCGATTATAATCACAGCTAGATACTGATGTAGTAGCTAAAGGCATCGACTTAATCCAGGTGCTGTGGGAATGCTGGGGACATGAGAAGAGTCATGATATGGTAGTGAGATCCTTCTAAAGCCTCAAGAGAATCACCTTTCTCCTCCCTGAAGTTTCTAAGGCTCTGACGCTTCTGCTCAAGTGAATTGTGTGTTGTCAACTCTGTAAAGTGACCTAAATTTTCACCTAAGCAAAGCTTCAGAATGTAGAAAACCTTCTTGTGGAGAACAGCCACATCACATGCATATTTCTCCTGGTGCAGAGGCTGTATGAGAAAGAACACTTCCACCCAAAACAAGGTAGTGAAGGCACTGACACGTCCGCACATGGCCTGTGACATTGATCAATAAAAGGCTCAAGGCCTTATCTTATGCCTCCAATGCACGTAATATTTCATATCATCTATCAGTTTACAAATCATGAATCTAACCCAAAAGGACAGCAAGAAAAAGATTACACTTGAGTTCAAGTCTCCGCCATGTTGCTGAGTCAAGTTAGTGTCTCCAATTTGGGGACCTTGTAGTAATTTGTTTTTACTCTCATGGTTTTTCTTTCAAGTTGCTTTCATATCCATTAACCCATTTAGTTCTCACAACTCTATGAAGCATCTTGATCCTCATTTTTCAGAAAAGGAAATCAAGACCTGAAGAAGTCAAGCGACTTGTTGGGGGCCACACAGTGAATAAATTGAATAACTAGTCAAGGTCAAAATCCAAGTCTGCTGCTTGTCAGCACAGTACCCTTTCCTGTCACACTACCAGGCTTCCCATGGGGAGCTGGGATGGGGGAACAGAGATTTCTCTGCCTGCTTTATGATCCAACAGTTGCTAAAAATGTGTAATCCTCTGCCCTTCCCTGACATACAACAAATGGTGTCACTTGGTTTGATAAAGTGGGACCTTTCTCCCTTCATGCTCTCTCTGGCACCAAATTGATGGATGCCTGGAGATGCAGAGCATGTAGGTCTGGAGCCCCCAACCCCCACGCTGTCACTGATCATAGTGTAAGTTAATTAAACTTGGATTATTTAATGATAGTTAATAAGATAACTTCCTCCCAGAAGCCAATGGGAGCTGACACTGTTGTCTCTTAACTGTTACCCGGGAGCTGATGAGGCACTTTCTGCCACACGAGAGAGAGTCTTTAAGGCTCTTAACAATTGTAAGTATATGCACTTCCCTGGAAAGGGGCAACATAAACATAAGATTTCTAAAAACAGGTTAACCCCTCAGCATCCATTTAAAGCCTACTGGATTTTAAGTCACTAGAGAACTTAGGACTCTGGCTAGAAAGAAGGTCATTATCCCAGGAAAGTGTTCCAGGACCCAGACCTGGGTACATCTAAGGTCAAGGGATACACAACATTGTTCACGGTTGGTGTCCAAAGGTCAAGTCCCTCTGACAAAATATATTTCAGAAAGGACCTAATTTCTTATGATAGTTGGTGGAAAGGGAAGAACTACAATATTGCATATGGGAGGATTTAGTTTTGGGAAACCTGTTTTTCAGTAACTAGAAGTCTTTCCCTACTTGGAATAGACTGTGGTTGGTGCACATGCTCACATCTGTCCCAGCTAAGGAGGCCATTACATTTAGTGACCTCCAGACTCTAATCTGCCTTCATACTTCCTTGAGCCACGATAGAGCGGGCTGTGAGCAGAGCCAACTGACAGCAGCAGCTGGAGGCCAAATGTTTATGGCTACTCCTGTCCCAGACTGGGACTGGGGAGGAGGCCCCGGAGGATTTTTAAGGCATCAAGAGACAAATCCCTTGCCAAGAACTATCCCCTTTATCTTAAAAAAACCTATTAAAAATAAAAAGGAAGAGCAAGAACCTACCAAAGTCAATGGCTGGTGGAAAGAATAGGAATATGCATTATTGTGTATCTAATATTTATATTAATATTATTAATTTTAGAATGCACTTATAAAATTATATTAACGTATTTTTAATATATCCTCTAGCTAGAGTTTTGATAATGGGTAATGGATCTGACATAATCCATTAATTTAAAAGACTTAATTATATGAGTTCTATGGTTATGACACAAGGAAAGAAGATGATCTGTGAGTTTGAACTCCAGGTGCTGTTCTAGGTGACTTTGTGCTTTAACCCAATATGAGATATGAGTGATAAAGAGAAATCCGTGCTAAGTACCAGGGCAGAACTGATAGTAGAAGAAAAGGCCAAAACACGTGAATAAAAGGTAAAAGCACTCAAATGCTGGATTCATTCTGAAATACAGTGTTTTGTTATATACACTTATACCTGGTTTTTTAAAAAGTGTTACCATAATTCCTACAGAAGAAAATAGCTTTGCTATCTTGGGTCTGAAAATTATCTAGCCCTCTTTTCCCCTTTGAAACAGTGGCTTTTAAACGGATTTTTGATAATGCAAGTTTTCTTAGCAATGTAGCCATTGCATTAGAGCAGAAAAGACTATCAATGCAGTATATATAGCTACTCAGAAACAGAAATTTATAGAAAGGGTATTCTTATTCTGGCTAAAATAGGACATGGAAAAAGGCATGACCATGGAAATGGAAAGTAACAGATTTTTTAAATATATAAACTACTGTTTCTGTGTCTAACTGGAAGGTAAGCTCCAGGTAATGCAGAGGTACATCTTTTTGATGGGATGCATTTTGTAATTTGTTTATGCACATTGCCACCTCTACTTGCCTGAGGTTAGCATTGGGCTTAGTTTGTGTTTTTGAGCATGTACTAACTACTCAGCATTTAGGAGCCACCCAGCGGTGTGCAGGCCGCTAGAAACTGAAATGAAGCCACTCATGGAGATAGCAAAGAGTCAGCTGGTAGAGTTGTGGACTTAGCATGAATAAACATTAACACACGCATGCAGTAAAGCCACTAACTATGGTTGATTCATTCCCATGAAACTCAGTTCCATGATACTCAAAGGATCTCATCCTTCAAGCCTGAGTTTAAAATTCTCCCTTCCTTTGCAAGGATTTCTGACATTCTGCCAGGAAATGCAATTGTTCCCTCTCTGATACTTCCATTGCATTTGCGTATCTCTATCAAAGCAGTTATCGTCTTGTATTATAATCATGTGTTTTCATTTTCTTTCCTGAGGGAAGGAAGGGGTGGGATCATTTCCTTTGATCTTTATATGCCCAGGCCTATCACCTCATTGGCCCTAAATAATTATTTGTTGAAGAATGCACCAAAAGTTGTTTAAAAAGTGGTTATCAAAAAGCTTCTTGAAACATATCATAAGGTGGTTGAACAGCTGTTTTAAGTTCCATAAATACTGATAAATACGTGGCAGGAATAAAGATTTCTTGGGACGAAAATAGGAAGATGTATTTGGGGGCACTTATATCTTTTAGAACCATCTGTAGAGATCATTTCAAATTTTCAGTTAAAAATCCCTTCATCTTCTAAGACTTTGTAAGCTGGATTGTTGCCAAGAGTATCTTTTATGGCTAAGCTCTAAACCAGTGGAAAATAGGATTTATGAATTCCGAGTTTGCTGGTGCTCCTTATATTGCTCCTCTCAAGGATTACAGTTCTTAAAATGTTTATATGTAGTTAACATTAAACTTCTGCTGTCTCCCAGACAAAGAAATGACTGTATAATGGGACAAGATGCTTAATGATGAGGAAAGAGTTAGATGGAAAGGAGTATAATAATGGGCCAGAGTTCGCCGAGAAACAAAGCTGCTGATGTCTGGCGTGTTCTGGGTTCACAGAGAAGAGGCGCTCCTTTAGGCCACTGCTTAACCCAGTTGTGGGTTGTTTTTAATTTGTGTCTCCTTTTCTATAGTCCTTTTATCACTTAAACTCTTACCAGGATGAAAGTGGCCTAATTACATTTGATATATCCAAGACCTTTGAAAAGTGCACTTCCTTCAGTGGACCCACGTTCGCCATCACCGCAGTTGTGAAATAACTCACTTGGGTCCTGAATTCTGCCTTAATCAGTTAATCTGCTTTCCAGGATTTCCCTTCTGAGGGATTAACCTTTCATCTCACTGTGCTGTGAACATCGAACAGGTAGAAAGGAAGCCTTTCTTTGCCAAGGATAATTCTGCTATTTTTGATAGCTGGCCGGGCACATTTACAGCTAATCAATAAACCAGCATGTAGCAGAAGGGATTAGGGAACAATTGCGCTTTCACAACTTAGAATCTGTCATACTTTTCTTTAGAAAAGTCTGGTTTTATCCCCCCTGAAATCAACAGCTAACATCTTCTGAAGTCTACCCCTAAGTTTTTCAGGGCAGGAGAGGGGTGTAGAAGAAATCTAAACTCAAGTGATATATTCAGATGGCCACCAACATGCAAGAACCCCACTCCAAGGAATATACCAGAGACCGTGTACTGTGTGGTCTTTTTTCACCTGAAGTTGGTCCAGTCGCAACCTGAGCATATATTAGCCTGAAAGGAGGAGCTCCGTTGACACTTTGCACTTAACCGACTTCAGTCTGGGAGCGAACTTTTGGCAGATGCAGGGACATTTGATGGGCACCCACACCAGGTGAAGCCCATTCAGGTGCTCCTGCTTCTGGGTGACCTCTTTGTTTCTCAGCTCAGAGCCTGCAGAGCCCAGGTCTTGAACCAATCCTGTGCTACCTGGAGTGGAGGGTAATTCACTTTGTACTGATCATGCGTGTTCCCCCTTTGTCACAGGTGGACTGTGCCCGGGGTCCAACGATCCTTGTGTGGAGAAGCCGTGTCCAGGGGACATGCAGTGTGTCGGCTACGAAGCCAGCAGGAGACCATTCCTCTGCCAGTGTCCACCAGGGAAGCTCGGAGAGTGCTCAGGTGCACAGTGGGGTGGAATGACAAGGGTCTAATGTTGTTTTCCTGAAGCAATTGCCCTTGAGTAAACTACACTGCCCAAGCCCTTCCAGAAGACATTTCTGTCCACATGCAACATTTTCCTTTAGAATGGACCATAGCTAACATCCGCCGTCAAATACTTGGAATTTGTCACAGCTACAGTCTGTGCTAGGAAAAATGTAATGACTGTGGACTCCATATATAATGGGGAGACCACAACATGTGTTTTCAGTCATGTTGCATGGATGTTAAGGGTGTGAAGTTATGGAAAAGTGAAGGTTGTTAGCTAGGCAAAGGAGTCACAGGATCTACAGGATGGCCTCTGCTGTTTAGAGGGCTGGACAGATCCACAGCCACAGAACGGAGACCAACAGAAGGTAGAGCTGAGCCAATCCTATTGATCTACTTTAGGGCAAGCCAGCACAGAGCACCAAATAAGCAGACTCTGCCCTGGACATGGGTAACTGGCTGCATGTCCCCAAAAGGAGAGGTGCTCACTTCTGTGTCTTAAAGAAAGAAAAGAAAAAAACTCAGTATTTATGTTTTTCAAATCCAAATCACCATCTGTTTCTGATCTCCACTCAATTTTAGGACTCCATTTGATTCACATATTCTCTTCCACTTCTTTCCTCTAAAAAAAGTATTATTCATTTTTGGTACCAATAGATCCTCTTTTTGTCAAAGAGTATATTTAAAATACAGACACACTGGTACCAATTTTGATCCAAGAAATATTTATTGAGTGATGATTATAAGAATAATTGTAGTGGGAATAAGAATTATTCCTAGTATGTACAAGGTACTTGCTAAGCATTGGGTTCTAGAAATTCAGCCTTTACAAAGAGAAGCACTGTTCTTAAAAATGGAAGCCAAAACTCTTTCATAGTTGTTTTTAAGAACAGAGGTGCCCCTGAAGTGAAGGGTTCACCAGCATATTTGCCTTTGAACTCATCTAAGGCTTAGAGTTAAAAGATACTTACACCGTCCCCACCCCAACACACACGCCGTGCACACAGCAGGTGGGTATGTAGGGTGACAGTAAAGCCAAGTCTCCTAACTTCAGATGTCACTTTCTGCCCATCTCCCTTCTTCTTTCTGTTTGTAAAACTCTTGATTGTCTGTGATTATCAACCATTTGGTGTATTTCCACACTTTGCACCTTTCACCCCAGCGAGACAGCTTTTCAGCCATTACTTTGCTCGTTAAAACATAAAGTTGGAGGCAGTAAAAAGAGGATGAACTCAGAATTGGGTGATGTGGGTAAGATTAAAGGTTCTGGGAAGGGGAGCCTTGAAATTAATTGTCAGAAGGTAGAACTGTGACTGCACATGACATGAGCTTCCTTTATATCAGTTACCTTCTCTCCACCTTAGTGCTAATGACCTAGGTTGACTATTTGGTGTTAGAATAGTTGGAGAATATGGATATTCTTTGAAATGGTTTTGTCTTTCCTTTGTTTCATGGAATTGAAAGTTCTTGAGTGCCTAAGTGACAGGTGGGCAAGAAAGGATATCTTTTAATAGTACTAATTTTAGAAAGTAGGAAATGGGAAGTTAGTGACACTAAGAAAATTCGAGTTATAGAATTTAACAAATTGCTCTTGGCATAAGACAACTAAGAGTTCTGGGCATCTGCCTAGTAAATATTTTTTTTGTTTGAAATTCGAATGTGACCTGAAATGGAGACCAGTTTTGAATCAAAATGGTTTCTCCTCAATGCCTTCCTTAACTTCCCATGGGCTTTAATCGACTTGCTTGGTGGTTTGGGGGTGATTTCATGTGTTCCTGCTCATTTCTGCATGTTAAAAGTGTATATGTCTTCTCATGATGGTCTTTTCAGGGCACACCTCTCTCAGCTTTGCCGGAAACAGTTACATCAAATACCGGCTTTCTGAAAATAGCAAAGAAGAGGACTTTAAGCTAGCTCTGCGTCTGCGAACCCTGCAAAGCAACGGGATTATAATGTACACCAGAGCAAATCCCTGCATCATTCTGAAGGTAATTAAAATGCATTATCTTTTCCTGCAGTCAGTTCTCATGTTAGTATTTTGGCTCTTGGATTGGGGACTGCTGAAATCATTTTGTCTTTTAAGTTCACAAGACCAGAAGCCGACTTTAGGGCAGAGGGGAGCAGCGGCAGAGCTGGGAAGTGTGCCAACACCCTATTTCCTTTTGTACATTCAGCTTCAAGATTGCCTCTGCACAGATTGGGGCATCTCTCTCTAGAGTGGGTTCAAGGGCTTGCCTCCTTTGAGCGGTAATCACTCAACAGTTCATTAGAATGTATCGCCTAATCAGTGCCACGGCAGGGGTGGTCCTTTAGAAAGATTGGCTGTATCCTCTTCTAGCACATGGTCTATCCCCATTGACCTCTGAAGGTAACTTCTGTTCTTACTCAGGGAGGAAGTTGGAGGTGTGGGGTATAGAAGATTCCATATGTCCTGTCATGACCCAAGTAGCCCAATTCTTTAAATCATTCCCAGCCTCAGAAACCCTCCAAAGGCAGCCAGATTTCCTTTAGAGAAAGTCTGGCATTTGTATTCAGCTCAGAGCTTCCAGTGCCTTCATGAAAACAACAACAGTAATACTGCAAGCTTTACATGCATCATTTGATTTTTGTTATAAAGTTAATATAATAAATTTGTTCTATATGATCAACCCCATTTGCTCAAGGAGAGGATAGAGATTCAGAGAGGTTAACTTATTTACCCAAGGTTGTACAGCTAATAAGTGGCAGCTATTATAATATTAATTATAATATTATAATTATATGATTATTAATATAATTATTAATTATTGATATAATTAATTATAATATTAATATTATTAATAAGCTAATAAGGGCTTGAACCTGCACTCCAGTCTTTCTCACTCCATGCTCTTAATCTCCATTCTTTCCATAGCTCTCAGTCTTGCCACTCCAACTCATTTGATCAATAGCATGTTCTAGCATCTATAGACCATTGTGGGAAAGAGAAGGGAGAAGAATGAGGGAGACATGTTAAATATGATGCTATTCTCACCAGGTTGCTATACCAGCCCATTGTAAGTGCGTTTAGAGACATATGGAGTCTGTCCAGTAGGAAATGTGCATCCAAATGGAAATGGCTGGCAGTTTTGTTCCTTCCTAGTGTTCTATCACTAGGCTCAACTGGGATCATGGTGGGCCTTTCTAGCTTCTGTCCTTAGATTATTTGATAGGTCACATCCAAGTTGATTAGGTGGCCCAGGCTTTAATCCTGGAGGAAGAAAAGTATGTAGGACATTAAATGTCAGTGGCTTCTCCTATCACACAGACTTTTACTTCCCCACTTCTGGTATCGCCAGGTATTTCTTGGTGGCCAGAGTGAGGAAGTATGAAGTTGGAGTTTAAAAGTTGGCTACTTATGGGGAATCTCACACTATCCTTACTCATTCAACTCAGAGATAATTTCAGCTGTGGAAATGAAAGCAATGTTTTGAAAAGAAAACAAGAGAAGTACTGTGAATATGTAATTTTAGAAAGTAATGAATTAAAACCAGATATTCATAGTGAAAGAAGAATAATTCAAAACCTAAGTCCTGTCTTTATTCCCTCCTACCCCCTAAAGCAACCTGCCTTGGGTCAGTAGGCCACTTTCTAAATAGCCCTAAGAGGTGGGGGTTTGTATAATTGCTTGGGAAAGTGCTCTGCCCATTTAGAGGTACCAGCTCCTGGGGACTCTGCTTGGATGTTGCTAACCTTCCTCTTTCCTCCTTCAAGCTTTAACAGGGCTGGTGGTTGCAGAACATCCTTATGAGTCAAATACTTTCTACTAGCAAATCTCTTACATAGTGTTAAGTTTGAGAGAGAACAAAAATATAGGACCTGAATGGCTTGATCCTAAAATGGAGCTTGTCATTTGACACTTCACTGGCAAGTGTCTAAAATGTGCAGATCCCTGGAGATGAGAAAGAAGAATAGTTAAACCTTTCAGGCAGCTCTAGCTCCTAAGGTGTATTGTATTTCATGAAACAAGCATGTTTCTGAAAGTTGTGTAAATTGAATCTCTGTAAATGGAATTCTAATAAACTAGGGATGGTTGCTATTTGAAGGAACCTTTCCATTAATTCCTTTGTGATGTGAATAATCACCCCCAATCTGTCTGTTCTCTAAGTTTGCTTTTCCTATGTTGGGTTTGCCCATAGCAGGACACAGCTGTAGTGAACTATTGCACATATGTATTCTCCTCTACAGTCGCCAGGAATGTCCACTTAGGGGATTTGAATCTGTTTGCTTAACATTTTCAGCCTCATGCAAGATTTAATTTTATTGGCTTTAGGTACAGTGTGTGCCTTGTACTTTAGTTCAATGACAACTACACTGAAATGCTTTGTTTAAATTGCACCTCTTGGTTGTTTATATTTTCCCAGTTAGAGCACATTCTCTAAAAAGTACTTAAGACAATCAATGGGGTGAGGGGCGCACCTTGAAGACAGTTAAGAATTGCACGGAGACCTCAAGAAGTAAAAATTCTCATGGACAAATAGCACTGCTGTCTCTCAGTAGCAATAAAGATGCTCGTTCTTCTGTTTACCATTGATACCCTGTTTACTTCCAGAGGAGATTCTGGACTTACCGTAAACACCCAAATGCAATAAAATATAAGCACCATTAAGATGAAAACAAAAGGTTAAGAGCCAACAATGAAGTGGATAAGGGCAGAATATCATGGTTGAAAAATCTAGACCAAGGGTTGCTACTTCAGTTGAACACAAACCATAACTCTGAGTTTCCTGGCAGCCAAAGCAAGAATGAAAATGATGGTATAGGTTCTATGGCTCTCCTCAAACCTATAAAAAAAATGTCAGATCACCAGGAGACATTTGCCAGACACAAGTAACTTTTTCCCTACGCCCATCTTTCATGTCCAATATTAAAGCAAAAGCACAAGAAGTCCTTGGTTGTTAATCTAGAAACATCACAAATTTCTTCTTTTGGGGAAGTTCTAGATGACACATTGCTTCATTTTGATGATTCTCAGACATGGCTAGCTTAAGACCCCAGGGCTAAAGGGAACGTGGTCAGGAAAAACTCATTTGGTTTTTGAAACAGCCCACTTGGAAGGACCAGATCTTTCTAACATAGATCAGAAGAGTAACAAAGAAGCTCCCCTACGATTCCAGAGTTTCAAGACTCTGTAAAGAGTATCACTGAGAACTGCGTTAACATGTTATGATAATAATAAAATACCTAAAAATTAACAAAGTATTTTCACATACATATATTTTTTATTCTCACTGTCCTGTGCATAGATATGAGTGCCTCCTTTTTTGCCTGTGAGGAAACTGAGGCTCAGAGAGATCCAGTGACTAGCCCAAAGTGGATCTGGGCCTCTGACAAGGCAAGCAGGTTGGGTGTACTAGAGGTATTTATCAAAAAAAAGAGATTCACAATGCCGGGATGATCATTCATTCATTCATTTATTCATTCAAAGTGTATTTTTTGAGCACTTCCTATGTGCCAGAAAGCAATGAATGGCAACCATGAAAATAGGCTTTGCCTACTTGCCATTGCCCCCCCGCCCCGCCAGCACATCATTTCAGTGTCCTTGCTATGGGCTTTCCTCTACAGTTTCTGTTAAATAGAAATCTCAATCTCTATTAAAATAGCTTGCCCTCTGATTTGAGAAACCTTTGTCTTCTTAAAAGAGAGACCCTTTAAAACTTGGTAAACACTACTCTGAAGACAGAGAAAAACTCAGAAAGATCAGAGCATAATTTTCCAGTATGAGAGGACTCAGATATGAAAGGGTTCTTTTCTCTCCCTAGAGTAATATACTTGTGAAATAGCAAAAGATTCACTTTTTGCAAAGTAACTTTTGGCATCATTATCATCTAAACAAGGCCTATAATTCCAAACTTGTTGAATTTTGAAGATGCAAATGATTTTTGTCTTCAAAAGGCTGAGAATCACGTAGATCTGGTTTTCCATTCATTCAGCAGTGTTGTTGCTGTTATTCTTTTTTCCTTCAGAAAGAAAAAAGGAACTTCAACAGGCTCAGTGTTAGTGTGGGATGACTCTATGTTCCTTAGTTTCAGAACTTTAATGTATGTGAATACATTAGAGCTACATCAATTCTCCTGGGTGAGTTTGTAACTTGGTTATTATCCCAAGAGGTAGGAGGTGGGGTTGGAGAGGGGAATGGGCCAAGTAATATATTAATTGAATACATCCTTTTACAAAAACTTAGATGAATTGCACCCTTACCACCAGATTTTCCTTGATAGACTAGGGACACCACTTTGTAGCCATGGAACATAACAGCAGATGGACTGTGCCAGAAGAAGGCAGTCCCCAAAGTCACATTTGATCATTTTATTACTTACACTGAAATAAAAATATGGATATTATCCAAGAATTGTCACGGGAGCAAGTATTCTGGTATGATTTACAATATCCACTCAGTCCATTTTGTTCAACCAAAAAAACGACAAAGGCAACACCATAGATTATACATGAAAGCTCTCTGAAAAGAAAATAAATATTTGTCTCCAGTCTTCTTACATTCATACATTTGCATTACAGAGCAGAGTAGGAAGGCTCTAACTCTGTACGGTGTGGCTAACCATTCTGCAGTAGACGCAGTCTCCTTATAAAATAAGCCACAGCAGTTGTCTCTGCTCTCCAGATGAGGGGTCCCAAACCCAGAGAAGCCAACCCATTCTCTCCAGGTGACCTGGGGTGGTATATGACAAAGCCTGAATTGGATTCCTCACTCCTAAATTCCCAAGGCTCTGCCTGGTTCACAGAGCCCCCAGCCTTCCACACATTTATGTGGCATAAACTTTGTATGCAGGAAGAGAGGCTGCCAGAGAATCCATGGAACCACAGAGGCAGAAATGAGAGTCCCAAGGATTAATTGTCTGTGGAACATACTGAAGCATAGACAGAGAAATACTCCATTTGTGAGATGAGTGACGCTGTGATAATCCCAAACAGGTCTATCATCAGTCAGAGACATTTTGGAAAGACTGGGTCAGCCTATTTCTATGAATTCTTTTGATATTTATATCTCCTTAGCAATTAGTGACCTGGGAGGGCTGTCTTCCCTTCCCTTCCACTTCCCTCCCTCGAGTTGGTGTTCTCTATCCGGGTTTTGGCCTAGACCACTAATGTCAGCAGATCCTAAAGGAAAGCCAGCTTCCCTTGCAGGACTCAGATGCTGGCCTCCAGAAGATCCTTTTGCTGGGTCATAGACAAAGGCCACAACAGTAGCTTTTGTTTCACAGTTTCTGGCTATGAATCCTTTCATGGCCCAGTATTAATTTGTTGGCTAGACAGGGGTTTGGCCCTCATTCCCTGGATCCTCAAGCCACCTTGCATTTCCGAGAAATGTAGATGAGGGTGGACAACACAGATTCAAAGGCCACCCTGTCTCCTCGGCAACAATTGAACCTGGGTCTCCACAGGGGACTAGTCTCCACCCAGTAGCTCTCAGCCAGCCACTATGCTTCAGGAACACACACTTTCTTCCTGAGTTTAATGTCCCCCTGGGGTTAGCCTCCTGGGGAGAACTTGGATGCCCTCACTGCACCAGTGCAATCAAAGAAGCAGGCAGGTCTCCATTGTAGTTGACCTCCATTGCAGGGGCTGGGAGTATCCAGAAGTTTGAACAATTAACCAGAAGATCCTTCTGGAAGCCCAGATGTCATTAAATATACATACATTCTAAGCAAATGGCCAAGCCCTGGGCACTTTGTGAGATAATCTTAACCTAAATGATGAGAGGCAGTCCTAAAGAACTATTTTAAGAATATGCTAGTGTTTATATGGGTTTTAAAATCTTAAATATATATGAAGCTGAGAACTCAGAAATTTTTTATTTCTACCTGGCCTCTTTCTCTCCCCTACCACACACTCACACACATTCACTTGGGGAGCATATATGTATTTGTGTGCTTATTTGACTTATGGCCATCTCTCTCACTAAAACATAAGCCCCATGAGGGTAGACATAATAATTCTTTTTGCTCAAGTGTCTCCCTAGCAGCTAGCCCACTGCTTGGCACATAGTAGATGTTCAATAAATTTTGTAAATAAATAGTAATGAGTTCACAGAAATCATTCTTATGGTGGTAATAAGTAAGAAGGGTACAGAGACCCCTAAACAGACCCGTAAAGGAGATACTGCTGTGAATTTTTAAAGGGTGAAGACCCAAAGAATAGGAACATTCTTAAATATAATTGTGGATTTCTGAAGCTGTGCTCATCTTACTAATTATAAGATTTGTGAAACATCAGCCATGCATTTGCATGGCATATAATGGGGAGGAGGAGAGGTTGTTAAACATCAAACCACAGCAGATTTATGACTGGATCAAAATCAATGTCCATCCTAGAGCCTTCTTTTGAAGCCCTCGGGCTGGTTGGGAAGAGGTGTACAGGAATCTATTGCCAGACTCATTAAAAAACGCTCTGGTGTTGGTTCCCCGCACAGATTGTGGACGGTAAGCTGTGGTTCCAGTTGGACTGTGGCAGTGGCCCCGGCATCTTGGGCATCTCGGGCCGCGCTGTCAACGACGGGAGCTGGCACTCGGTCTTCCTGGAGCTCAACCGCAATTTCACCAGCCTGTCCTTGGACGACAGCTACGTGGAGCGGCGCAGGGCGCCCCTCTACTTCCAGACGCTGAGCACCGAGAGCACCATCTACTTCGGGGCCCTGGTGCAGGCGGATAACATCCGCAGCTTGACCGACACGCGGGTCACGCAGGTGTTGAGCGGCTTCCAGGGCTGCCTGGACTCTGTGGTGCTGAACAACAACGAGCTCCCGCTGCAGAACAAGCGCAGCAGCTTCGCGGAGGTGGTGGGCCTGACCGAGCTGAAGCTGGGCTGCGTGCTCTACCCCGATGCCTGCCAGCGCAGCCCGTGTCAGCACGGGGGCAGCTGCGCCGGCCTGCCCTCCGGGGGTGAGTGCGCCTGCGCCACGGGGCAGGGGGCGGACGGGAGGGGGGGCTAGACCAGCAGGGCGCCTCTTTCTCACAAGGGTAACCAACCCAAGTGCTCTCCCACGGGGGAGTACTCACCCAAGATAATGGCTGACCTTCTTAATCCCCTTCACGAAAATCGTATATCGTGACAATGACAGGAGTCTCCAGTTTAGTCAATCCGCTTGCGGCATCCCACGGGCGCCGTGCGGTGACCACAGGAGCTCAGAGAGGCTATCACGGCTGCCCCTTCCCCTGCACACCCCACACCCTTCCAAGCCTCAGCCTCATGGAGGAATAGGACCCCCTTTTAAGTGTTTGCTCTCTTGAGCCACCTGCATGTCACTGCAGAAGGATCGGTAGCACTCTGAACTATGATGTGCACACACAGTCCTTTCACATGGAGACGTGTCACTCTACTGGAAGCTAAAGGGGGCGTGTGGGTGAACCCACCACCCCAAGAGTAGAAATATAGCAGAGATGCTTTGGAGTATGCTTTTGTAATGTGTGTATTAAAAATAAGTTTAGCGACCCTCTCTAAAGGACTTGAAAGTCAAGAATAAGGAGAGGGCAGTTCACATGAAATCTCAGGACAGGTGAAGTCAATGAGGGCATGATGCTTTACCCTCCCAAATTTTTTACCCCGAAGATACTCACGAAAAAGAAAGAACAGGGTACAAACCAAAAGGATTTATAGAGGGTTTCTATTGTTTGAGAGAAAAGCCAAGATTATTTAAGTCCTGGGAGTGTGAAGATGAAAGAGTTCCTGACTTTGCCCAGATGCAGTGTCTGTGTTAACGTAAACTGGGTCAGGCACTCTCCTGGTTGAAGGCTTTGCCCCCTCCCAACAGCCCCACCGCTGATTCTACTTCAGGCCCTTTGCAGTCTCTCAGTGGTAGTGTGATTAGCAAATTTAAACCTTCCTCACAAATCACTTCGAAATTCTGCTGTGTGTGTTACCATCTAATGGTCATGAAACCCAACTCCAAATTTAGAGTCCATTTTATTATTAGAATGTTATAAACTGTCCATGAAATGATGCACTGCCGAAATACAGACACCAAAGTTATTTAGACTTGCATATGTTACTGCCACAATGAGGGCCAAGTGCCCTGGGGGGAAATTTCTGCCTTCTCGATTTAAGAAATCTATTTGCTGTTTTTACTGTCTCAGCAGTATATGTAAATAAAGGGTTGTTATGGTGCCATAATTCCCGAATGATGGGCAGTAACTATACTTCAGTGGTTCTATAAACCAGCCCATTATGACAAGTCATGGCTAGTTTTTCACCAGGCAAAACAATTCTGCTAGTATGAGCCACCTACGATATATAAAAGGAGCATATAATTAAATTGGGTTGAAATAGAACACCACTCCATGTCAAATGCTGGGTACACAGCCACAAATTGTAACGTACTTTTAAAGATGGCAGGACGTTGTTTTTGCTGGCAAAGCCATGGCCTCCCACAATGGGTTATCTTTAAAATAATAATAATAATCACTGTATTAAGGAAAAAGACTGGAATCTTGCTCTTCAGTGTGCATTTTAATTTTTTTTAAAAAATTGCCATGAAATACTTGAGCTTCATATCTAGTACAAGAATATTAATTAAATGACTATGACCCAAATCAGAAACAGCAATTTTCCTCTATTTTTTAATCTCATTTGGTTTAACCAGATTTCAGCACTGGGACCCACTTGCCATATACTTTTTACATGGCCTAAGGAACTTGCTTTCCCCTCCCTAGGGGCCCAACCTTGCCTACAGAGCATGCTGTCTTGTACTCCTCCTTGTCCCCTTGCTCCCTACGTCCCTCTATGACTGGCCTGGGAATTGGCATTCTACAACAGCTACTCTTTCTTCTAAAGTGATAGACCCTCTTATCAGTTCGTCTCTGCTTTGTACCTGGGGGTTTATGTTTTCCTAAAATGAATGAAGTGTCTTTCCTCACCTCCATCTACACAACTCCCCTCTTTCAAGCCTACTCCCTCTCTTAGTTGAGGGGGCCTGTTGATCCTTAGCAGCCCCCAGGGCATGGTCCAGATGGGGAAATCTGGGACTCTCATGCATAGCAGTGCTGAGCCCAGGGCTAGCAAATTCCTTACCACTCAGCAGGAAATCCAAGAAGAGGGCTTCTCTTGCTTCCCTGGGGAGTAAAAGGCAGAAGATTCCTCCTGGATGGGTGAGGAGGTACCTACCTGCTTCCTGGCTATCAGAATAAAGGCTTGGCTTCTAAGAAAAGAGGAGAGAGACTCTATTTTCTTGCCCCATTATCTGTTCATATCAGAAGAATTTTTGTTAGGTCCCTGTATCATATCTGCAAATTCGCAAAATGGTGCCAAATAGCAGGGATAAAAAAGCAAGAAAAGAAAGAACCGACAATTTGGCCTTTAATTTGTATCTATGAAACTATATAGCTAATGATAAGGTTGTTTAAAATAAAGGAAAAATAATCTTAGTTGTGAGTGATGGTTTTTAAAGAACAGTAAGACTGAGTCATTAACGAAAGAATATTAATGCCTTGAAGAATTCCCCCTGGCTATCAGGGATGTCTAATGACAGGGAGAAAGTCTTGCTTCCCCAGATCAAAGGCTAGGATGCCTGCAGTATTCAAAAAGGAAATTTGGGCTAGAGAAAGTAGAATGAGGTGCTTACACTGTGACTCCATGCACGTGAGTATATTCATAACAAAAGTTAATTGTTTGAACGTCTTACTGTTATTGGAACCCTGTGCTATATGATGCTCTAAAATTCCAGGACACATATCTTAGCATAATCATCCCCTTGACCATTGAAGAATGCAGCACCGTTGGTCATTGGCTTTCCTGGTGACAGACTCCACTCTCAAACTGTGGCTATCCTAGCGCGTAGTTCCAGAGCATAAAGAGTTTTTAAAGCAGGTAGCCCACAGCAGGAAGCACTTTCTTTCAGAGAAGCAGCAGTCTGCTCCAACCACCTCCAAACCACTCAAACTCTTGGCATGAAGGGCAAGGAAGCCACGTCTGCTAGCATGGAATGACACAGTCAGCAGGTTTGACCAGTGTTATAAGTCTGGCTGTCCCAGGAGCAAGCCATGGGAACCCCAGGGAGTCAGGGCCCAGAACGCTGACTTGTAATAAGAGTGTAAACATGATTCTGTAAATCAACCACAGAGGGAAGGCTCTCTCTTGGTAAAGCCTTAAAATTATATATATTTCATAAACATGAACTGGAAATAGCAACCACTGTGGAGAAGAAATGGCCTGGTCCCATTCTGACCCCTGCATTTCCAGACCCAGTGGGTAGGGAGCTGCCCAGTGAGTACCCACAATCTGAATAAGGAGTCCTCAGTCCCATGCCTTATCCTGCTCCACTCAAGACCATTACTGGAAAACCTAGCTAAGGCTAAGCTATAATTTGGCGAAGCAATGCAGCAAGCCAGGCAGTCCCCAGGCCAGAAATATCATGCAGACAGCTTTGCATGAGACAGGAAGCCTAACTCCTAAAGTGAAAAGTTAGTAAATATTTAAATGTAAGAGCTACTGTTTGTTGGACTTTCACTGCGTGCTTGGTGATGTGTTTACTTTGCCTGTACTTACGCAGCATGATACTTAATTCTCACAACAATACTCTAGGATCAGTACTATTCTTCTCTCCTCCCACCCTGCATTTTACAAATAAAAGAAACAGGCCAGAGAGGTTAAGTAACTAGCCCAGCATCACATAGCTAATAAAGTGGAGAAGCCTGGATTTGATCCATGTTTGTGGAACCCCCCAGCCTATGCTCTTAACCCTTGTTACTCAAAGTATGGTCCAGGGACCAGCAGCATCAGCATCCCTGGAAATGCAGCATCTCAGATCGCACCCCAAACTCACTGAATCAGAGTCTGTATCTTGACAAGATCCCTAGATGATCTACTGATTTCTCTCTATCTCTTAACTTCCCTAAAACCTGAGGAAACTTCTAGTTCTTTTTTGTTTTCTCACATTGTATATACTGGTTCTCAAACTCCAAGAAGCATCACATCACCTGGGGACGTTATTAAAATGAGACCTTGTTAGAGAAAAGTCTTTTGATTGAGGGAAAAGGAAAATTTATTTACTTGCCTCTATCCTTTCTGTCCATATCAGAGGAAACTTCAGCTAGGTCACTGAATTTTTAAATTCCTGAACTTATTACCAAGAAAATTTCCCACTGAAAAGTTCAGGGGGTAAAAAAAAAAGACCCAAATCAGAATCTCAGAACATACAAGAGTGGAATGCAGGCATCTCTGTTTTTAACAAGTCCCCAAGGTGATTCTATGCACATCTGAGTTTGAGAACCACTGACATTTGGAAATCCCAATAAACTGTACTTACAGGAACGTGGGTCAGTGAGTTCCAGTGAGGTAAACAGACATAGGACATCCAGGAACTGAATGTCAATTGCACAGCCTGCATTTTTTATAATTGTTTTAGTATAAAGATTGAAATTTTTTTGCCAAATGGTCAGGAGTTTGGGGTCACCCTGAGCTCCCCTTCAAAGATAAAGGTAATAATGTCTACCTACTCCCTCTAAGCAAGTTGCATGAAACAACCAGTTCTTTGACGTGGCAAATAGTTGAGCATAGAAGTGTTTTTAGCGAGAAAGCCACCCATGCTACTTTGGGTGACATTTTGCTGAGTATTTTGTGTCCCTAACTTGTAAGAGTCTAGATAAATTCAGTCTGTCAAACTTTAATTAAGTGCCTGATTTGTCTCAAGCTCTATGTTAATTTCTGGGGTCCCATTGCTGTGTCTGTGACCAATGGATTCTCCCTGTGTGGCCTCTCTCCCCTCACAGCTGGCTTAAAGGAATTGAACAGGGTTCCCAGCATGTGCTTAGCCCACTGACCCACTGAGCATGAGAGGACAGAGAAGGGAGTAGCCAGGCTCCCAGTGAATATACTATGGAAGCAATTTGACTGAGCTTTGCAGCTTATGGGGAAAAAGGAAATTTTTTTCCCTAGATGACTTTTCTCTAAATACTGCATTAAACTTTTTCTTTTTTTGGTACCTTGTTAAAACCTCATGGTAACAGCATTAATAATATAATATAGATATTAATAGAAAAACTCAAAAGCCTAAAGCAGTCAGGTTATGTGCAGACACAAAAGAACATGCTAGAAGGTGAGAATTTACTGCATGCCTAATGTTGTTAACACATTAAATGTTTCCAGATCCTTGAAGAAAATATTAGAGACTTGGCCCAATATGCAATAAAAGAAATGTGAGCCAGCTTTCCTACAGAAAGTTACAGGTGTCACCTTCAAAGGTTTGTATTTTACAAGATCTGAAGGTATTGCATGTCCCTTGCTTTGGTGCAAGAGAAAAGTCAGAGTGACTACAAGTTGAGATGGTGGTGGGTGTGATCTGCAGCTGAGCTCACCCCTCTTAGGACTAGCATCTCACGTGATAATGAGTCCACCGGTTTTCTTGTACTAATTGAGATTCGCACAGACAAGAGGTTTCAGTATTTCCCAACCTTCAGCCTAAAAGTCAGAGTGAAAAATGTCCCATGCTGTTCAGTTGTTTGGTTTGTGAGCAACACAGAAATGAAGCTGATTTCAGAATCCATAGTCATTACAGGAATTACAACAATAAAGCACCTAGTGTTTGTGTGCTGCGTTGTGGTTAACGAATTCAGAAACCTTATCATCCTCTGTGAAGTGGAGTTAGTGAGGCTTAATTATCAGATAAAAATAGGGAGGTTCCTAGAGGTCAGGCGGCTCTGCCTTGATCACATCCAGCCGGTGGGTAACAGCCAGGACTTACACTTGTGTCCAGGGCCTCACCACATCGCAGCTGGCCTCCCAAAATCGTGTAAGTTCTGGGAGTTTCTAAATGAAATTCATAATTCAGCAAGCACAGTGGTTGATGCTGACTTCAGATCCCAAGTGCTAGTTGCACATTCGTCATTACTTCCACCTTTGTGCTGCAGGCCGACGCTCCCTTATCAGGGCAGCCAAACCCGATGAGAATGATGTTCACCTACACCCAGCGAGCAGGGCCAGGGTGAGGCCGTTACCTGGATGAATCAGGTTGGAAAACCCCTAAGTCGTCAAAGGAGTAAGATAGGAATTATCTTCATTATTTGCCCATACAGCCCAAATTCACTCTACAATTGCTCAAACCATTTGTATTTCTGCATTTACTAGATTTTTGCAATGTTCTTCTTTGAGCAAGGAGAGGGGGCATTTTAAGTTCATCTGGATGCAGATTTCAAAACCATCTGCATCCACATTCACTAGAAGGATTGTAAACAAGAGCACAGCTTTGAGGCAAGGCTTAAAAATACACTTCTCATTTTGCCAGGATTTGAGGGGAGAGAAGCTGTGACATTGTTTCTGTTTTGTTTTGTTTTGTTTTTTAATGTGTATCTCAATGCTAGGAGGATGATTGTCTTTTTTAAATCTGGGAACTGGTATAAAGTGGCATCTGCCATTTATTGACTGTGTAAGTTTGGGCAAACCATCTTATTTAAGCCTCAGTTCTCTCATTTATAAAATAGCTATAATAACAGTACTTACATCATAGGGTTGTTGTCAAGAATTAAATGCGATAATGCATAGAAAGTTCTTAGCGTTTTTCCTAGCACATAATAAGCTGTTATTGTTGCGAATGATTTCCTTATTTGACATTCTCCTTCAACCCAGAAAAAAAAATCTACTGTTTTTAATAAGACTTTAAGATTACCCACTGAATTTTATGTTTTTTTTTACATTTACAAAAGTTAAATTATTATTTGTGATCAAATAATACCTGGATATCTCTTAAAATTCTGTTCCCTTTATTTGTGTTTTATATCAACATATGGTAATGCTCGGGAAGAGCAGAAACTTTATTATGTTATTATCTTTATTATTTAATGATTATCTGCCTCCCAGGAGGGATGTCTGATGCTGTCCATCTCAATGTCTCTCATCGCTCCCTGGAGCATTGTAGGGAGTAACTATGAGCCCTCCTTCTTATTCCTAGAAAGTAGTGAGTTCTGACTCACTGACAAGTTCCAGTGCCAATACAGTCTTGTGGAAAGAGCTGAGGATCTGGAAGCCTGGATTCCAGTTCAAATTCAGTCATTTACTAGCTAAGCATCTTTGAATAAACACTAACCTCTCTAACACCCCATGGAGTTGGGATGGTAATGGGGCCTCTTATTTTTCCTTTATAGGATTATTCTGATCCTTCATAGAATGGCTGAAAGTGATTTTAAACCAGTAATGCATTAGGTCACTCAGTATCATTGGGGCAGACTTATCGATATAATGAAAATTATTATAATAGGGCCCAGACCAGGATAATGAGATCATAAATAATACTTTGTGGGAACAGGTTAATTTTGATCAACAAGCCTCTTTCACAGAGGCAAACAATAGATATCACTCTTCTTTCACTTAAAAAAAAAATCTGACCACTTGTTTAAAAAAAATCCAATTGCTTTTTCTTCTCATCTTGTTAACATAAAAACTCCTCCAAATTTAAAGTTCTTTATAAAAGCAAGATTTCTCCCAAAGGGTCTCTGCCTCCTTTACCTCATGGTAAAGAGATCATGAGAGCAGATCCTAGACAGTTTGCTTTTTGATAAACAGGAATCCAGAAAGAGAGTATCATAAAGTGTGGTTGTTAAAAATACAATTCAGGATAATACTGAACAGTTCCGGATTCTGGAGCCGGACTGCTGGGGTTCAGATCCACACTAGCTTCATGACTGTGAATAAGTAATGATGTTCTCTGGACCCGAATTTCCTCATCTATAAAATGGGCATAATAATAGTAGTAGCTTTGTCATAGCCTTGTTTTGAGAATTAAATGAGTTAACATATATAAAATGCTTAGAATTGTTCATAGCACATAATAAATATCATATAAGTGTTAGCTATTGTCATCATCATTATTATCATCTTCAAAATGGACAGCAAGTTTTCTCAGATGTAGAACAGAGCTCCTCAGTCATGCATGGTTTTCTCCAGCCTTGGTCCAATGTCCCCACTGTTTGCGCTCATCACACCCTCTGCTATCATGGTATTTTTGTACTTACCTCTCTGCTTGTAGATGGTGTTTTCCTGTCTTTGTGTCCTCAGTGACTGCCATAGTCCCTGTTCCACAGGTGTGCTGGTAAACCAGCTCTCTAAAAATAAAAGCCCTGATCTGTAGTGTTCACTAATTTCTGTGGTGTAAATACTCCCACCATGGCTGACGTCAGGCTACCAGTGGTTTAATAACAGGCCTGCCGAACTCCAGAATGTTTCACAGTCAGCTCTCACGACCCTGTGTGAGCTGGCTCCAGCACACCACTGCCTGTTGCTGAGGCACTCAGTCAGTGAATAGGTTCATCAGTCAGGCTGGCTGTTGCCTCAAGTAGCACTAGATATCCCACAAAAGATAATGAAAATGACAAAATGCAGGAAATGTGTGGGAGTAAAATAGGGCATTAGAGGTAGTGCCTCATTTTAAATTCTGATTTTCCAAAGCACAGAGACATCAAATCAAAGAAATCAAACCCCACAACCCTCATTAGAATCCAGTTTCCATGATAGTGATTCAAATGTCCCTTATTTCCAGCCAGTCTCTCCTTGCCCCTCCCTTGCCCTCAGCTGCTTCTGCTATAGTTTTATTTGAGAAATTGCCAGAAGCATGCCAAATAGGAGCTGGAGAGGAAGAAGTGGTCCCTGAGCTGACCCACCTTGCCTTAGATTCCCCTTCTAACTTCCCTTCCTCCTCCTCACTGACATGCTTTCCGGAGTCCTGTACTGTGGTTGTCCCGCCCCTCTCTTTAGTCTACAAAGGAATCGAATTCATCCTCACAAGTCACTCAACCTCTAAATGGCATGCCATCCTAGCCAAGGACTGGCCAGGTGACATAAAGAAGCATTTTTCCCAATCGCAACTGCTGCGGCAATCCGCAGTTCCATTTAGAAGAGCAACTTCCCAAATTGGAAAAAAATAACCCCACCTCAGCATGATTTGAAGCAAGCATACCTCAGACTACTACACCCTGTCCACAGATTTCAGGCTGGCCATCTTTGGACACAGTTTGCATCAACAGTGGTCTTTACTTATAAGTTAGTTCCCTGGCATTTCATTGAGATTGCATTCAAGAGTATTGTGTCTCTCTCTGAGCCTCAATCTCTGGCCCTCAATGTTTCTTGGTGCTGGGAAGGCTGGACCTACACAGTGCACTCCTCTTAGGAATGTAAAGATTTCTTTCCTTCTGTACCTGCCTCCTGAAGATAAGTCCTTCTCTCTCTGAACCCACACACAATCCTAATGTCCTCCTATACATGAGAGTTCTCTGTAGTGTGGATTCAGTAAAGCATCTACGACAGCACACACTATTTCAATCTATAGATTATTAACTATCTTGTGTCTATAGAGAAAATTCTCTAAAATCCCAGCATCAGTCATTGACCATTTGGGGAGCAGAGATGAGCCTTTCAAATAAGAGTGAGGATGGTTATTTACAGTATGTATTGAGTAAAGTAAATATGATGTGCTTGCTGGATGCTGAGACCCACAACCACCCTTCCTCTATCACCTCTCAATCCCCGAGTGTTAGAAACCAGGCCTTCACTCTCCCTCTGGGTCGGTGATAAGGATCATTACTGGGGAAATTGACCAACCCAAAGGTAGTGACACAGTATCGTAGTTGATGAGCCCCATTCATGTGCTTAGAGCTGCCCATCAGATTTCTAGTGTTCCATAACCACACTCTTCAATATGAGCTGATAAACCAGGATTACGAGATAAGGAAGGACATCCTCTAATTTGGAAGATAGAAAATGTATTAAGGTTCTCCAGCAAAACGAAACAATAGGATGGATGAATGGATAGATAGATAGATTGATTGATTGATTTTAAGAAATTGGCTCATAGGATAGTGGGGACTGGCAAGTCTGAAATATTTAGGGCAGGCCAGCAGGCTGGAAATTCATGTAAGAGTTGATTTTGCAGTCTTGAATTTTAAATCCTTGGAGCTGGAAACTCAGGCAAGATTTCTATGTTTCAGTTTGAGGCAGAATTCCTTCTTCTTAAGGCCTTCAACTGATTGGATAAGATCCACCCCCATTACAGAGGGTAATCTGCTTTACATAAAATCATCTGATAGTAAATGTTAATCACATCCACAAATACTCTTGCAGCAGCATCTAGACTAGTGTTTGACCAACAACTAGGCCTGGTCAATTTGACACAAAAAATTTACCATCACAGAGACCCAAACACAGAAACAGAGAAAAGCAACTTCGAGGAAATTCTACAGGGAGAAAACTACATAAAGATATTATTAATATCCTCCAAGAGATAAGAGAAGATATTGTAACCACAAAACAGGAGCAAGTTGCTGTGTGTTTAGGAAAGGAAAAAAACCCTCAGTGAACAAATAAAGGAGCCCTTGGAAAATGACATCTTAATAAAAGTTTCCAAAGATGAGAAACTCTCTCAGAAAGTAAAGCAAAAACCCACAGAGATCTAATATAAGAAAGAAAGATAAAGGAAGATCTAATCTGAGCTCCAACCATAAAAGTTCCATAAAGACAGAACAGAGAAAAGAAACAAAAGGAAGTCATCAATGAAATAATTAAAGACACTTCCCGAGAGTTGAAGGACAAGAATTTCCAGATTGCAAGGGTCCATGAATACCCAGTATTGGTTGAAATAACCACTCTAAAGTACGTCATTGTGAAATCTCAGAAAATTGGGAGCAAGAGAAGATTCTCCAAGCTATTAGAGAGGAAAAGAAACCAGGTCACATACAAACTTCAGGAACCAAAACAACTTTGGATTTCTCAAAAGTAACACGGAGGGAATTGCTTAGAATTCCATACACGATCTATCAAAGAGGCATATGGGTGGAATAAAGACATGCTCAGCTATGCAAGGTCTCACAATGTTACCTCCTAGAAACTCCTTCTCGGGAAGCTACTGTAGAATGTGTTCTAATGAAATGAGGGTGGTACTGTTGCCAATTTTGTTTCCCTCTGGTGGGACTTGAGCCTACAATCAGCCCTTTTCTTCCTCGGAGGGTTATTTTCTGTTTGGTGTCACAGATTTGAAACAAAACTGAAGCTGAGCATTCAACAGTACAAGCTTTATTCAACGACCAAAGAATGGAGAAGTGGGAACTATGTTCACAAATCAACTTCTCAGTTCCTGGGGTGATTAAGCAGCTGTTATAAGGAGTCTGGGTAATGAAGGGGAGGAAAATTCATAGTTCTTCGGGGAAATAGGCAGGCTTTTCTTAAGCGCAAGGGTGCCACCTCTTTTCTTTCCTCATTTGGTTATATCCTGCTGTAGCCATGGCAGTTGAAACTGTCATGGTGTCAGTGGGTGTGTTCTATAATATGGTAATATATTACAATGAGTGGTATAATAAGTTGCCAGGTCTATGTCAGGTCAATTGTCTTTGGAATTTGGGCCTTGCCTAAGATTTGGCTCAGAAGGAATTAGGAGGACACATTATGGCTACCCATGCACTCTGAGCGTTACCAGTGGCGTCATGGCTCATGAGGTCCTCTGTTTCCCCAGGCTATCAGTGTACCTGCCTCTCACAGTTCACTGGGAGAAACTGTGAATCGGAGATCACAGCCTGCTTCCCAAACCCCTGCCGAAACGGAGGCTCCTGCGACCCAATAGGAAACACTTTCATCTGCAACTGCAAAGCTGGGCTCACTGGAGTCACGTGAGTGAGATTATGCAACAGTCTTTCTCTACACTGCTTCTTGTTGCTAAGAAAACAAAACGGGAAAAAGAACTAACTGGGGTAAAATGTTTACCACTAATAGGACAGGCAAAGGGTTAATTAATATCTTTATATGAAGAGTGCTTACAAGTGACTAAAATGTTACCAGGGATTATCTCTGGGTAGTGGGGTTATGGATAATTTATATATTTTACTTCATACTTCTCTATATGTTCAAATTTTTATATAATTACCATGTGTCCTGTAATCAGGAAAACAGTTCTTTTAAAGAAAGTCCTCTATGACCCCTAATCTTTCCAGTATAATTCTGAGGCAGACATATTATCCATTTCCGTGGAACTCATCAACTGGTCTGTACTGCCTAGCGTTTTATGACCATTCTGAAAAACTAAAACTTAGCTTTCCTTTGTAAACCCTTTGTCCCCCAAGAAATGAGAGAAATTAAAGTGTCAGCCAAATGGAAAAGGAATGTTTTAAATTCTTGGGAAAACGCCACTTTCAGCCATCCTTGATGGTTTCAGAAGTATATATATGTAATCTCAAGCAAGTGATATTCCAATTACAGATCAGTCTTATATATTCATTAAGGCAAATCTCCTGAGGACTCTACCAGGAAATACTTAGCCGACTTTGAATCGTTGGATGTAATTTAAAGTAATAAAGCTGCATTTATTTTTAAATACTCTGTGATTCTGACTAATTTCCGGCTGACCTGGCCTCAATCTGCTCAAATTAGGGCCGTTTGACTACATTTTAAAAGGTGGATTATCAAAGATAGAGGTGATCGGGCCTTGTAAATGAGCATAAGAGAACAATTGCTGATGTAGAGGAAAGTGAAGGAAAAAAGGTCTATGCTTTCAAATGTTAAACTAAGAAAGACTAAGACAAATGTTTGTTCATAATTATACTCAAAGCAAGTCATGGATTGCTTTAAAGGGAATCAAATTGATTTAATTATTTTTCATTAGAATGCTTTGGTCATTTTTTCCTGATAATATGCTTTAGCTTTAACATAAGCGTAGAATCTGGAAGATATGTGGATATGTAGCATTTCACCCATCCACATATGCCCAGTACCCACCACCGCCCCCCCCCCCCCCCCCCCCCGCCCCAAAGAGACCAAAAATTACTGTAACCACTAGAGGAAAATGTCAGGACCAAAGACTTTCTCCTCTCAGGAAACTCTATATATGGTATATAGCTTCACAGCTCTTTATCTGCAATTCTACCATCCTAAAAGCTCTGAGAACTAAAAGGATTGAAGATAAATTAGTGGCAAACTAATTTGGTGGCAAAACCAGCCAAAACCACTCTGAGGCTATTTCTAGTCTTTACGTCTCTCATTTAGCGTGAATATCCATATGTTTTACCGTAGAAACGCTGGTGTATTTGATTATGGGTCCTATGCCACCACCCGTTCCTGCGGTGGGATGGGTATTTTACATAATATGAAAGATATGTACTGTATGTAATTTCTAAAATTGCAAAATTTTAAATTCTGAAATGCATCTTCCTGAAGATTTGGAGATAAGTATCTCTTCAACAGCATCTGTTGTTCTTTCTCTTTCTGCTCCCTCTCTTCTCTCCCACGACAGCTTCTCCCTCCCTTCCCCGGGTCGGGTCAGAATATCTGGGAGAGATCGTGGGGGAGAAGTACCTTCATGCCTGATGCTGACTCAGGCTACCTCCTTAAGGTGCCCACTCACCTCCCGGCAGGCACACACCCTCACACTATTTTTGTCATGCTTCATGTACCCTTTAGGGGTTTTATTTTCTTTTAAACACTTCAGTTTTAAATCGAGCTCCAACATACAAGCCTGCGTCCACAGGTCCTGATGTTTGAGAGGGGCGTCTTGTGTGTTTCATCCTGAAGGTGTGAGGAGGACGTCAACGAGTGCGAGCGGGAGGAGTGTGAGAACGGGGGCTCCTGCGTCAACATATTTGGCTCCTTCCTCTGTAACTGCACCCCGGGCTTTGTGGGCCAGTACTGCGGGCTGCGCCCCGTGGTGGTGCCCAACATCCAGGCCGGCCACTCCTATGTGGGGAAGGAGGAGCTCATTGGCATCGCGGTGGTCCTCTTCGTCATCTTCATTTTGATCGTCCTGTTCATCGTCTTCCGCAAGAAGGTCTTCCGCAAGAACTACTCCCGTAACAACATCACGCTGGTGCAGGACCCCGCCACGGCCGCGCTGCTCAACAAGAGCAACGGCATCCCGTTCCGGAACCTGCGGGGCGGCGGGGATGGCCGCAACGTCTACCAGGAGGTGGGGCCCCCGCAGGTGCCTGTGCGCCCCATGGCCTACACCCCGTGCTTCCAGAGCGACTCCAGGAGCAACCTGGATAAGATCGTGGACGGGCTGGGGAGTGAGCACCAGGAGATGACCACGTTTCACCCTGAGTCACCACGCATCCTGACAGCCAGGCGGGGTGTGGTTGTGTGCAGCGTGGCCCCCAACCTCCCTGCCGTGTCTCCCTGCCGCTCTGACTGCGATTCCATCCGCAAGAATGGCTGGGATGCAGGAACTGAAAGTGAGTAGGCAGTAGTAATGCACCGTTGTTTATTCCACTGGTATTTACTGGAAGGAAATTAGGAGAGGGAGAGAGAACCCGCAGGGACAGAGCATTCATTATGACACGTTCTGACATTGAGTGTTCACATCAGCCCTGAAAAATTCCCCTGGTTCCTGTCCCCATTTACAGATGGGGACAATGAGGCTCAGAGAGCATACAAAGGTGCCCAAGGTCACACAGCTAGTAAGAGGTACTCCAATCCAGAGCTGTCAGACTAAAACCCCTGCTCTTCTCACGGTAGGGTACCACTGGCCGTGATGCAAGCAGCATAGCTGCAAAAGTGCTGTACAGAAAGTGTGCTCTGGGAGGTCAGAAGAAGAGGGTATCTCTAGCCTTAGGGGGAAGACTTGAGGGAAGCAGAGGGACATTTGAGTTGGACCATGGTGGATTAAAGGTCTGGGGAAGGGAAGGCATCCTGCATAGAAGGACCCACATGATCAGAAGAAAAGCTAGTTATTCTATGTGGCTGGAATGCAGGGTCCATGAAACATAAGGGTGAACTACAGGCAGGAAAAGTGGCCCAGGCCAGATGGTGGTGTTTCCCTCCCCTTTTGGCCTCAGGCAGCAGTACTCTAGGCAAAGGGAAGAGCCACGTGTGCAAAGGCCCTGGGGTAGGGAAGACCTTGGCATGCTGAAGAACACAGGGATGTAGTTGGAGTTTGGTGAGCCACAGGGGAGAGTGGCTGCATTTTAACAGCAACACTAGGACAGGTTTTAAGCAGGTAAGTGGCATGATCTAATTTACATTTTTAAAATATGGCTCTCACTGATCTGTGAAGAAGAGACTAAACAGGACCAAAGAGGGAAGAAAGCAGAGAGACCAGTTAGATGGCCTCTATGAGCATCTAGGGATGAGAGCAGGTGATTGTTTTCCCTGCCCCAACATCGGTCAAGATGAAACTAAGGCAAGCTCTGTTGTATCCTTTGACTTTTAATGAGGCCAAATGGCTTTGTATTTGAGCAGCAGCAGAGATGCCCTGGGTAGCGGGAGTTTCCAAAGACTGGGTTTCTAGTACTGTGATATATGTTGGGGTAGAGGGTGAGGAGAGGCAGGTTTCAAAGGGAGCTAGAGAGCATATGCAGCCGAGGAGATAAAGGGTGTCTTCTTGGAGGAAGGGGGCATTTCTACTGGTGTCTTTAAGCCTGAGTGAGATTTTGGTAGGAAACTATTGGAGAAGGCCTTCCAGAAGCAGGAAGCAGCGTGATCAGTGGAGAGGCCACATAAGAGGTCACCTGAGGTATGTCTGGCTCTGTTGTTCAGGAGGAGGGTGAGGCTAGAGGCAAAAGTTTGGACATCATCTGCCTGCAGGGTGGATGAATCTCCAGGAGGATCAGCTCACTAACGGAACAAGAGCAGAGAGAGGGTGATCAAACTGGGCCTCCAAAAGAACCAGAGATGCCTACAGGTGGGAGGCGGGCAGAGAGGAGGGGCAGGAAGGGAGACAAACTCGTGCCAACGAAGAGAGAGCAGGGAAAGAGGAAAAGGCAGCCGTGCAGAAGCTAAGACCATCAATAAGGTCAGCAGGGTTGAGTACTGTAAAACCATCAAGGACACAGGCTAAAAACAAAATACTGCACTTGACGCCTAGAAGATTCTTAGTGATCTCAGGAGCGTTTCAGTGAGTCATGAAGACAGAATCCAGAATGCAAGGGTTAAGGATGAAGAGATTTGATGAGAAAACAGAGGCAGCAGATGAACATAAAAAGCCACCACTGCTATCTGCTGGATCATCTCCTTAAACCCCCACAGCTGCCCCACATGGGCACCAATTGGAGTAGTGAACAGGTGAGAGAACGTGCCTGAGAGCAAGTAACTAGTAAAAGGAGGGGTGAGGATTCAAACCTGGGGCATCAGGGTCCACAGCTTATGCTTTTACCAAGACTGCTCTTGGGAGCTTTAGGAGGAAGGCTGGAGAGGGACGTGAGAGAGAGGGGATCTCTTGATGATAGAGGAGGGCCTCTATTCTAGTCTAGGGCCGCCCCAGCTACACTGTCTGCTGACTCTGTCTTTCTGTAGACACACTTATGTTTTAAGCGGTTGCCCTTGGATTTTAATCATATAAATATATTCCCTCTCCAATTATCTATAGAGTTAGACTTTACTATAGCCTTGCCAATCCACTAGTTAGTAGAAAGGCTCTTTTCTAGTTAGCAATGAAATAAAAGGGGGGGTTGAATAAATGGAGGAGTGGAGAAAGGAGTTTTATGCACAGCACTGTATTCACGGGCGAGGGGCAGAGGGGTCATTTGCCATTTTCTCCCTTGTGTTCAGGGCTAAGCCTGGTGCCCACCTTGTGCTTTGCCGAGGCACATCTTTGTATTTTCTGCGCTGTGGCTCTTGGGAGGTGAATTTCTCCAGTTGTATCAGTGGTTTATCCAATTCTTGGTTTTGCTGTGGCTTCAGCATCTGACAGCAGATTCAGAGCCACAGTGCCTGCCACTGACATCAGCCATTTGGAAGAAACAGTGATTTCTGTGGCCACGAAGACGAGCTCTTCGCTTAAGCACAAGTCACCATGTCTTCATACCATCACGTTACGTGGTGATTTGATCATTTCCCTCCCCTGGCTTCATAATGTGACAGCTTTATTTCCAGAATCCACCTCAGGCCAAAACTCACATTTCCCCCCAAAGTATTGCTGGGTTTTTATTGAATACATTTCCTTCTTTGTTAAGCAAGGCAGAGTTAGCTGGCGAGACAATCTCTGGGCGACTAATTCATTTTTCACTTGACAACTTCAAGACATGGGCTGTTTTTATTGCTTCCTTTAGTCCATCAATGAAGTAGCCTGTGTGTGTGCATGTGTGTGAGTGTGTTGTTCAGGCATTTTGTACAGCAAAGAGGGAAGAAGTCTGTGGAAAAGAGCATCTCTATACCACTGACTGCCCTTCTACCAGACGGTGCAGAACGCTGTCATTCCTAAAAATGATGTGATGCTGCCCTCTAGAAGGCAAATCTGAGAACGCCGCTCACTCCCGAGAGAGGGAAGTTTGGGTAAATCTAATGGCATTCTTGCCTATAAAATATTTATACCCCTATTTTAAAAGTAATCTCATTTAACCTGGTGTTGACACCACATTGGTTCATGTAAATGATTTAAATTAACTCTGAATGGCAAAGAGCAGCCCAGCCACTTCATCCTCGTTTCACTCTTCACTTACTCACTTCAGTTTAAGAGAACAGTTACTTTCAGCTGTCAGCTATTTGGAAGCTCATTTACCACGGGTTAAGGGTTTCAAATCCATAATGTAAATCACTTGATTGACAGACCTTTGCCCCCAATGGCACGATCAATTTTCTATTGTGAAGCTAAATTATTTTCTCTAAGCAAATGAAAGAGCCCCCAGAAGTGAACTCTGGTGGGGACGGGGGTGGGACAGGGCTGGAAATATGCACAAGGTAACCGGCGTCATTTCTGCTCTCTCTCTGTCTGTACATGAAGACAAAGGGGTTGATGACCCGGGAGAAGTGACCTGCTTTGCAGGCAGCAATAAAGGCAGCAACTCTGAAGTTCAGTCCTTGAGCTCCTTCCAGTCGGATTCTGGCGATGACAATGGTAAGAAGTCATTGAGTTTGTTCCGTCCCTCGAGCGGGTTCTGTTTCCTCTGCTGCGGTGAGTTCAGAGGAAGGTGATGTGACTGGTTTTGTTTCTTGACCTGATCATGGACTTTTGAGTGTGTTCACCAGCTTTTCCGTTGACTCCATTGTTGGGTGTCATTGCTGAAGGAGCAGCTGTTAAGCTGCAGCTGTGAGCAGGCCCAGGGATCTGTGTCGGAGGTTGACAGAGTTCTCCCAGAGCTTCAGTAATACGTCATCTTTGATTTGGTACATGATGGAACCACTTCATCCCAAGTGATACTCTCTAGCAAGCAGTGTGATTTCTTTTTTTATTTTACTGATGATGATCTCTTCACTCTTCCTTCTACATCCACCCTCCCTACCATTAGAAATTAGTTCAGAGGCCAGACCTCCTTCCCATAGAACCTCCTTCTCATAGAAATGGCATCTTCATTCAACTGAATCCCCCTTATAGTCATTTGGGATCATGGGCCTTTGGAGAATCTATTAAATACTGTGGGTCAGCTCCTTAGAAAAATGCACATATACCCAAAATGCTGCACGCAATCCCATGTGGTTCGTGGACCTTATTGACACTCCAAAGCTGTTATCTCCACCTCTTGAGAACTTATGTTTATGGAGAAGGTGCCAGTGCTGGACTGGGTTTTCTGAGCTGAGGAACCAGCTTTGGAGGATGGGGGGTTTCCCCAGGATAGAGGAGGAGGGAAGAAATGGTCATAAAACAGTGAAAGCTTACCATATGGTAGTGAACCAAGAATAATTTCAAATAATCATCCACAGAGACAGGTGACCTTACCTTAGTTTGTACTTTGTCGTTTTCCCATTTATCAGCAGTAGGCAAAAATTGAATATGTATTAATTTATGGAATCATTCAACCCATAAACCCTTCTGAATTTCTCCTGTGGGCTGACCCCCACACTGGGGATTTTTGTACCCAGAAGTACAAAAAGAAAATGACATAGTCTTTGCCCCCCAGATAAATACAGTAACAGGTGAGCCCTGAAACCATAGATGCAATCATGGAGGTAAAATAGTCCACTTTCATCAGCACCACCCCCACGTCTCCCACCTCCTTCCCCGATACCTGGCCCTCCCAAGAGGTGCAGGAGCCTTGGTGCATCTGACTGCTGGGATAACAGACCACATCACAGTGGATTTCTTCTAACCATTCTCAAAAGGTCAGGGGCATGCCTCCAGCTCTGTTTGCCTTGGTGCTTACTCCCTTGCTCATCCCCAGCCAGGAGAAAAGCTGTCACTGGTTTGCATCTTATACAGAAACACCCAAGAACACGTAGTTTCCCAACTCCAGGCAGCAGCTCCAGCTGCTGGTTGACTGTTCTCACGGGCTCTGCTTGGTCACAAACTTGGTCTTTCATGCTTAACATTCTGGGTTGGTCCCAACTAAGGCAGGCAGTGTTAGGAATTTTCAATAAATTAGTTTTGAGTTTGATCACCTCTCCACAGGCTGCTGATGTCAGGTGCTAAGGCAACCCATACAGAGTACAGAAATTTCCTTCCCAGATTCTAACTATTCGAGAGGCCGAACACTAACTTCTGTCTACACCTCACCTGTAGGAGCTGGGCCTCAGGTCGGTCAAGGCTATAGGTGGCATCTTGTGAGTGTGAAGCCATCAGTCCTACAAAGATTATCCTCCATCACTGGCATTTGATTCGGAGCAGCATAGCTGACCAACAAATAATTATCCCCGGGAATAGTGAGGTCCTCCTCTGAGAGCCTTGGGAGTCACTGATGAGAAATTAGCATGAGCTTGATGAGCCACTGCTTTCCTAAATTGATTTCACCAGGCCATGAGGTATGAATTTATGACCCGGCAATCCATGCCAATCAGGTCTTTCAGGAGGACTGGCCTGCGATTTGCTGCCATTCCCTTCTGTTCCAGGAGCCCCAGGACCCCCCGATAAAATTGTCCACTGGAGCATTGCCTAATGGACAGATGGTGGGAAGGCTTTGGGTGTTTCCATTCTGCGCCTTTATTTTTGCCATTGTTGTTGTTAAAAGAAGTTAAGATATGTTTAAAATACATAACTAACCTGAAGCTGTCCTTCCCTCCCTCCTGTCTTCTTTTCCTGGCCACAAGCATCCATAGTGACTGTCATTCAACTTGTCAACAATGTAGTTGACACTATAGAGAATGAAGGTATTTACTTTTTTCTTCCATAGCATTTGTTCCTGTCAAGACTTATCCTTTCAGCAATATTGCTTCCTTGTTACTTTAAACTAGGGGTGATTTTCATCCGCTGGCAGCAGAGGGAGCAGTAAATAGATGGTTTCAAATGAGATGCTGGGTGTTTCTCTAGGTATTGGAGTGAATTTTACAATTGTGAAAAAAAAGTGTAGTGTATAATTTTTTAAATATGTAGGGTACTGTTTTTATAAAACCCCTTCCACGAGAAGAGTACCCAATTATTTGGAATCCAGATTAATACTAAATCCATTCTTACATTCAACATGTATTTATTGAGTACCTACTATGAGCTAGGAATATTTAAGAAATTGTTTAAAGCCACAATATGATGGGGAATGATTTCGATCAGGTAACTTATTGACTTAATACAATTAGGGCGTAGTATAGATGAGAGTTATCTTTCTATTTCCTAAATAACAGTGGGAAGAAGTAGGAGCATGTCTTTTAAGTCATCTAAAATGTTTGGTTTTACCCTCTTCACATGTCTTGGATTGTTAGTTTTACTTCTCACTTTGTATTTAAACAGTGTCTGTCATGGATCAAGGACAGAACTACAACCGAGGTGACTCCGCCACGACCCCAGCATAGTATTCTACTTATGCGTTTTGAATTGCTGAGTTCATTCTTACCCTGTCCCTCTCCCTCCATCTTTTCTGAGTTTCTTTGACCTGAATTTTGCATGTTCCAGGTGTCTTGTGTGCTCTGTATTGGAGGTGAAAGTCCTGCCAGCATCCCTCCCCCAGCCTCTCCCCTGCGCGTGTGATTCATCCATTTGTGTGCACATCTCCCTGCCTTCTGTCATCCACAGTGTGGCTGATGCATCTCTCTCTCTGCGAGCATGTTGCCAGCCTGGCTCTGCACTTAGCCTGTGACTAGGAAGAGAGAATGGCTTCTAGAACTGTTTCCTCAGCATTCCCTCATTGGCCGTTGCTTATGGGAGGGCGTGGCCAAGTGAAGGTTCTGCAGGTTGCCCTGGCCTTGTTCTCTTGGAGCCAGAGCATGGCTGGCCCCGATAGACCCTTATAAGGAGCATGCACATGACCCTGGCTTCTTAGGGTCTCTTGGATGTTAATTGCATGTCAGGTCCCTTGTCTGCTCCTTTCTGAGCCCTGCCCGAACTCTAGTCTGGAGGAAATTAACTGTCATGGCTTTTCTCCCACAGCCTATCACTGGGACACCTCTGACTGGATGCCAGGGGCCCGCCTGTCAGACATAGAAGAAGTACCCAACTATGAGAACCAGGAGGGAGGGTCTGCACACCAGGGCAGCACACGGGAGCTGGAGAGCGATTACTACCTGGGCGGCTATGACATCGACAGCGAGTACCCACCTCCTCATGAAGAGGAGTTCTTGAGTCAGGACCAGCTGCCCCCTCCCCTGCCAGAGGACTTCCCGGACCAATACGAGGCCCTGCCGCCCTCCCAGCCTGTCTCCCTGGCCAGCACGCTGAGCCCAGACTGCAGGAGAAGGCCCCAGTTCCATCCTAGCCAGTACCTTCCTCCTCACCCATTCCCCAATGAAACAGATTTGGTGGGCCCGCCTGCCAGCTGTGAATTTAGTACTTTTGCTGTGAGCATGAACCAGGGCACAGAGACAGCAGGCCCAGCAGACAGTGTGTCTCTATCCTTGCACAATTCCAGAGGCACCTCGTCCTCAGATGTGTCAGCGAACTGCGGCTTTGACGATTCCGAAGTAGCCATGAGTGACTATGAGAGCGTGGGAGAGCTCAGCCTCGCCAGCCTTCACATTCCCTTTATCGAGACTCAGCACCAGACCCAAGTGTAGAGGACGCACTTCAAGGGCTTTGTGCTGTTTGTTACAGAAAAGGAGAAGGAGACTGGCTGGGCTTGTGTCTCCATAGAGAGTGGTGTGTTGAGCAAGAAGGAAATGCGGTATTTTCCGCTAGGAACTTCTAAACAAGGCATACTGTCACAAGCAAGCTCGACTCCAGTTGGGTGAAAAGGAACGGCGCAGAAATTGTTTCTGAGAGGTGACTGATAACCCTTGCAGTATGTACCTGTGTTCATGACCAAGAACGCATGCCGAGTTTTTCAAGGGGAAAAAATTTCACCCACCAGCTTATACAGTCGGTCTTGTATGGCTTTGCGCAGCAGTGTGCCCTGGAAAGTGTTACAGCATCAGTCCTGCAGTATTAATAACTGGCAACAAGCAAAGAGGCATTGTTGCATGTAATTTTGAGCCAATGCGGGGGGAATGAAAATAGTAGTTATGATTGTCAGAAAAGTTAGTCTCTTAGGCAGAAAGAAAGAGAAACAAATATTAAACAAACGAAAATGGGCTGAAGCCTTTAAAATCAACTCTATTTTTTTTAATAAGCTGCCCAATTTTCAGCTATAAAATTAGGTTTGAGTAACATGTTTAGTATGCTTAGTTATTTTTGTTTGTTTGTGTTAAGCATCCGATATAATATAGTTGGGTTTTATGATCTCTGAGAGGGGTATCAATGAAGAAGAACATGAGGATATTTGGGTTCCATTTTGTGGGTTGGGGAGAAGGTTAACATTGTTTGAACATTAGAAAGAATGTGATTATCTGTTTTTTGTGTTTTCTAGTAAATATTCCTGGCTGTAACTATAATTTTAACATTGCTGCAGAAATAGGCCTTTGTTCTGAGAATCAGAAAATAAAAAGAAAAAAAGTAGCATTTGGGGAATTGTTCTGTAGAATGAGAGATATTTAGAGGTTTAAGCAGAATTCACAAATTCAGGGGAAAAAAGAAAATATAGTACTTCTAATGTTTTCAGGCAGATAATCACAATTCTTGATAATGCAGATGAAATTTGAATGTTATTCTAAATTGGTAGCGTCATTCATTATAAATGCAATTGCTTTAAAGAAAAGAAGAAAGTAGATTAGTTCTTGTGTATAAATTATAATAGTGTGTGTGTCTGGGCCTATGTACAAAGGTGTGCTTGCCCTCAATAAGGCTGCTCTTGAGGAAAGCTGACGTGAAGGATCTAGGATATAGACTGAGTTGAAAATCCTGCCAGCAAGGCAGACCTAATTTCTCTGATCTCTATGATGTTAGAGAAACACCAAATGCCGTATTTTACTCCAGTTCGGTTAACTTTATTTTGGTACGGCCATTTATATTAACTTCAAGCAAAACTGTGCTTTTTAAACAACAGTATTTTGTTATAATTTTCCAAAACTAAACTCTTACTTGAAAAATGTGTAGTGTTTAATTATACCCTGGGGTTCTCCTCCCATCTGACGTATGGACTTTGGCCGTGAGTTTCCAAAACTGACAAGAGAATCATTCCACTGGAAATACAGCAACCCAATATTCAAAGCTTAAAGTTGACAAATTGAGTGACTTTCCTCTTCTACTTCAATCAGATTATGGCCGTGTGCACAGTGGCCACGGTAAATAAATGCATATTTGCACTATCTGCTTAATATGAAAGTATCTGTGTCCACAGTTTCTGATAACATATGGCATTGGTGTGTAAATTGTACTGTCCTGAGTTTGTGTATCATCCACTCAGGCATATTTTTAGTTATTTCGGTTGTATTTAATTCACTTCCTCGTAGGAGTCAGTGTTTCTGGAGTTCGTTGTAAAAAGATTCCTTTCATTCTCAAGCTTCCTGAGTACACAGATATACTTCACAGATTTTTCAGTTTTTCTCCTCTTGCTGTGTCTTGGTCAGACCTGCTCCTAGAAGCATTATCTGCACTGTGGTCTTGAAATAAATGAATTTCACTAAGGCTGCTTTTGAGAAGAAAGTCTTTGGCATTTTTCTTATGTAAGAAGCACGTTTGCAAGAATCACAGAGAAAATGACAAACTAATGGTCTAGAATGGAATCACTGCTCCACTTTTAATAATGCAATGACATAAAAACCATCAAAGTAAAACCAACAATTCATTTCTTGCCCCCAGGAAATATTAGAATGAGATTAATGCCAGTGAGTCACTACTGCTTACCCAGCATCTCCTCCAGGGAGAACGCCTGACTGACACAGTAATGAAGGAATAAATAGATCCTAATGCGGTTGTGAAGTCACCCAAGAAAATTGTGCCCACCCTTTTCTCTGACCTATATAAAATACCTCTTTCTTCAGGATATCTTCCCCTGATTTTCTCTGCAGCTAAATGTGTACCAGATAAGGTTGTGTTATGTTTTGATTCATTACCTTTTAAACACATGATATTTTTTCTCTTTTTGGAGAATTAGATTTCCCTGTAGATTACAAAATGGTTTTCAGTCAGGCCAAAATGGACCTAGGTGGGATGACTGCTGATTCAGAGAGGTGGAAGGGTCTTTCAGATCTGCTTGTCCAGCCCTCCGATTTTGTAAAAAGAGGAAACATGCCCAGAGAGGGGAAGGGCCTTACCCAAGCTCACATAGAAAGTTAAGTAGCTAAAAAGGGACTAAAATCCATCCATTTGGCCAATATTCTTTCTGTATAAATTGTTCACCTCTAAACTGCCTGGGGCGTGGTATCTGCCTGCTTCTGCGGGACTTCCTGGCTTCCCACCATTCCTGCTTTGGAATATTCTAGAAAAGGGAACTCATGGAGATTATTTCTCTGGCAGCCTCATGATCTCATGTTTCCTTGCAGCCCCCTAGGAAGGGTGCAGATACAGAAGTCACACATTTCTTTGGACATTTCTCAAAATGCTGCTTTTGCCAAATGAGTGTTTTCTAAAATGAAGATGGAATGATAATTGTAGAATGGAACTCAGATCAGTCATCAGTTATAGTGAAACTTTTATTATAATTTTATCCACTAGGTACACTTTTGTTTCTCTTTTGATTTCCCCCTACCAGTCCTGGTGTTTCTTCCTACCCCCTCCACCATGAGGAACCACGTGGAAAATGCTTAAACCAATTAACGTCTTTCTGTTTTTTCTAACACGTATGTGCCACCTCCTGGAAGCCATTTTCCATAGCCTGTTGTAGGCACTTTACTTGTATTGCACACATTGTGGTTAGATTGCGAGTGGCTGGACTGTTGATCTTTGTCATGTAGTAAGCAGAAGCTATGGTGCTGTAAGAGATGAATAAAGTAGGTTAATTTATTCACTTTCTTCTACAAATATTTTGCTGCTGAGTTCCATTCCGTGTGAGCTTTCCATGTACTCATGTCCTGCCCATTCATGAAATGCCATTGGAGAAGACTTAGTAATATGAATAGGCCACGTCTATGCATTTTGAGGTTTGCCCTATCAGAATCAGTGTGAAGGCCTGGAAAGGGAATTAATGATGCATTGCTGGAACTTTCCTGGAATTTCCCTTTGGAATCACTAGCACAGCCTAGAAAAAAGCAAGTAAGAGATATATGTCATCAGCCAACTCCTGCTTACTTCCCCCCGCCACCCCACCCACAGCCCCCACTAATGCTGTGTCTATATAATCAAAGTCAGGGGAATTGAGAAAAGAGATTATCAAAATAAATCATTTAAGACCCAGAAAACACTTTCATGTGGAATAATTCAGGAAGATCTAGTGTTCATTTCACATGGGTAGCCCAGATAGTTGTCTGGTCTCTTCACTCTGCTGCCCTCCCAGTGGACAGATATTGATAAAGTGGTTAGGCTTTTATGTTTTATGTTTTTAATTTCAAACCATGGGAAATGGAGATTCGAAGAGGCATTTCTTCAGCATCATCATTTTGTGTGGTCTGTGAGAAGGTGGTTCTGTGTTCTTGCTGGGTTTTGTCCTGCAACGTTCAACTGCACATTATTCTGGTGCAAATCCACAGTGTCTTTAAGCTTCTGAGTGTATAATTCTAGGGTTTGAAGTCACCATTTGTGGGTTTGGCATCAGTTAATATTTAGCCAGCTGGCTAAGAGATAGGAAAAGAATAAGGTTTTCTTTCCTTATGTAATAATGAAAAGCAATAATTACAAGTATGTAATATTACACGAAGGCCATAATTAGTCTCTTCCGGTGTTTAGGATGCACTAGAGAATCATATAGTCATTTGGAGCGTGTTTGGACCCATTAGTATGTACTGTAGTACCCTTCCAGCAAACAAATACCTGAATTGCTACTATTTTAACAATTTTATGAGCCCATACTACTGCATTTCGGGAAGTGACAAATGTGTTCAGAAATGGAAGCAGTTCTTTTTAAGCACTGTATCGGAGAGATTGTCTTGTAAATTTGCCTGTTGCAAACAGGCTGGTTTGTAAAAGATGTATGTTTTGGTGTTTAAAATGTTTATAAAATTGTATATAATGGTTTCAATTTTCCAGGCTTTTGTAGATACTGTATTTGATGCCTATCAGGATGCTTTAATTTGGGGGGGGTTGAATATAATTCAAAGTCATCCATGCTGTTGGTCTGCAAACTTTTGAGGTAACTACACACACACACACAAAGGATTTTAGATTTGAAAATGATGTTTTTTAATCATTTCAAAATGTACTGTAACCTTACTTCGGTTCTACTGTTTTCATTTAACTTTCTCTGTTTTCAAGAAAACGTTTTTATTGACATTTTTTAAAATGAGTGTGTTTTGCCCAGTTACTGAGTATCTGATTCTCCTGCCATTTCAGGTTCTGAATGAAGTATATCATTTCTTCCCACACTTGTGCACTCGCCTAAACTTGCACACACATCACACACCAAACCTTATGCAAAGGGGAAAGCCAACACTTAAAGTGGATCTTGTCCCTTATGAAAATGGATTGTTTCTGCATATATTGCTGTTGGCAGTATTCAGTCTTGTGTTCTTTTTCTAAAAAATGAAAGAAAAACAAAAAAAAAGACAGCCAAAAAAAAAACCAACAGTGTACAGGTTTGTAACTGCCAAAATTTGATGGTTAAAACAAGTTTTCAAGTAAAAAGAAAAAATGAAACTAGCAATTGTGTTGACTCTTTTTTAAGTGTTTCCTTTTATTTGTCTTCAGTTCATTGCACACATGGCACTTAGGCAGTCATAGTCTGCAGGTCATGGGGATTTTTTCCAGAAACTTCTTGCCTCCAAAAAGACTTCCATCAATTCTGGCGCACATGTGTTGGAATCCTATGCAGCTTCTTACTGGGCACATAACTGTGGGGTTTTTCCCTGATGAGAATGAAAACAGTGCTGGAGACTAGGACAAATACGGGTTATTGAGTCCCACCTCTGCAGAAATCTCTCCTAACCGCATCCCCACGTCTTCTAGGCAGCTTCTCCAGTACTCCTCTCCCTGAGAGAAAAAAAAAAAAAAAAGTCCAAGTTTGGGGCACAATTAGCACTTGAGTTTTCCTCCAGAGCGCTAGAAAATTGTCTATATAGAATGAAAGCCAAAATATATCCCAGAAAAGTTGGAGGGAGGGACAAATTATCTTTCAAAAAGGACGTGACGTCACGAGAAGCTAGCTTGAGACCAAGAAGGACTCCAGAAGGGGAGGATGTCCCTCCATCTTGCCTTGGTGAGAGAGGGCCAGGACCTGCTGTGAAAACAACCTTGTCTGAGCACCAGTCCCAGAAAGGCCCCTCCTCGAGCCCACGGGCTCCACTAGAGTGGGCCCTGCCTGTGCTAGCGGCAAAAATCTACCTGTTCCACCCTGACCAGGATCCTGGAGCCCTGGAGCCACTCCCCGCAGAATAGCCCCTGGCTGGGCATTCAGCTTCTCCTTAGTTGAAATCCTTACTTTGCTGGAAGAGTTTGGTATGCTATGATCCTCTGGTTATTTGTCCATCCCCGCAGTGGTATACAGGTAAACGCTTAACAACCCAATAAAAAAGGAGGAGCATTGGGGCTGGCCCGGTGGCGCAGTGGTTAAGTTCGCACGTTCCACTTCTCGGTGGCACAAGGTTCACTGGTTCGGATCCTGGGTGCGGACATGGCACCGCTTGGCAAGCCATGCTGTGGTAGGCATCCCACGTATAAAGTAGAGGAAGACGGGCATGGATATTAGCTCAGGGCCAGTCTTCCTCAGCAAAAAGAGGAGGATTGGCAGTAGTTAGCTCAGGGCTAATCTTGCTCAAAAAAAAAAAAAAGAGTGCTTAGCCAATTTCCGTGGTATAAATATTCTTATCATGGCTGATTTCAAGCTACTGAGGTAATGTGAAGCAGCTCACAAAATTCCTGACTCTTAAGAGTCGGCTCTTGCTAGCCACTATGAGCCATCTCCAGCACACCACTGTCTCCCCATGTGACTGTAAGGGCAGAGACATGTCTTCACCTGTCTTTGTTTCCCACTTCCCAGTAAATACTCGCCCCCATTAAATGTTTTTGATTGAAAACATCGATCAATGATGTCTCCAGCCAAATCCCCTTGACCTCGTAAATCCGTCCTCATTTTGGTGCATTTAGTAATGGCAGTGAGAAGGATTTCAAGAGATAGAGAGACAAGTGTTGAAAATGCTGGAAGTCTCCTACCTTTCAACCCAACAGCACAGTGATGTGTTCATGAACTGAGTACCAAGAAAATACTCACGTCCATGTCTTTCACGTGACCACCCTTAGCAGCAAGAGAATTCGTTTAAATCTCCATCCACACCTGAAAAATGGTAGAGCATCCCAGAGATGTCAATTAAGTAGTAGCATTAAGAAGTCTGTTGGGTAAAGGGGAAAAAGAAAGACTTTTTATGCCTATCTTCGTTCTCTGCTGGCTCTTTGAGATAAAAGGGCTAGTTGCTAGCTTAGAAATAGGTCTCTATGGAAAGATCACTTTCTTTTTCTGTGCCTGGATCAGGGGTTCCCAGGACCACTCCCAGCTTCAATGATTCCCTAGGAGGACTCAGGAATCAGCATATAGTTGTGCTCATGGCTATGAAATATTGATAAGCAGGGAAGCTCATTAGATATTCAATGCCCAGCATTTTATTGGAGGCTGTTCCCGTCAGCAGCCTCTGCCTGGGATGTACCAAAATTTCAGAGTCCCAGGAGGAATGCAGGTGTTTAGCATAAATAACACTGAAAGGGTAGGAACCCTCCTAAGATTCAAGTTCCCAGACACCAGCCAAGGGCCAACCCTGTAAGCAGGCCTTTCAGAGGATAGCATCCTAGTCCCTGCACAATCCTTCTGAAATTTCTACTAAATGGACTCTCCCTCGTTTGCCCAAACTCTCAGCCATTAACAATTTCCGTTTTCCGGGAGGCACTCCATGTGGCCTGCAAGGTACCACTCCTCAAATCTTTACATGCCCTTCTGTGGAAGCAAAGGATTCAACCAACACAGTTCTGCCAAAGCATCCTGGGTAAATGCAAGCTGGGCAATAGAACAATGCCATTCAGTAGTGACTGGAGCAAAAAGTATCACCTCCAGACACTAGTTTTGGACAACTGCTAGTTTTGGTGCACAACAGAGCCATTTTCCAACCTAGATATTCATCTTGAAGCATTTTGGCCCAGTTTCTCAAAATTCTTCCGTTTTTGTCTGTATTCTTTTGCTTTTTAAATTCTAATTAATTTTCAGCCACTTATGCCTGTTCTATACTGTTTTTAATAAAGAAGAATTGGAACAACCCAAATATCTAACAATAAACGATAATTTGAAACAAACAGGCACGAAAATTAAAACAGCCTAACAAGCCAAGCAGGAACAAGTGGCTTAAAAATAGAAAATTCAAAAACTTTTTTTAAAAGTGTTCCTTTAATTTCTTGTCCTTCTGTTCATTCCTTCCTTCTTTTCTTCCTTCCGTCCTTCCCTCCTTCCTTCCTTCTTCTGATTTCCAAAGCAGTGCAAGCTCATGATAAAAATGAGAAAATGAAGACAGGCAAAAGAAGGTCATAAAGAACCCCTATCTCCAGAAACGATCGCTCAAATTATAGCAGAATATATTCTTTCAGGTCATTTTCTATGTAGATATATATTAACATATGTTTATTTTTAAAAAGGAACATCTTTATGAATATACTTTTTGGGTTTTTTTAGAATATTACTCCAAGTAATAGATGACTACTTTCTCATAAAGGGACAGAAACAGTACAAAGGCATCCACGCCAAGCATGAAAGGTCCCCTTCACTTTACAACTGACATTCCAACACCACCTCCAACTCCAAAATAACCAGACTCACTGCTTTAAAAATGGAAAGGGAGGGGCCGACCCAGTGGCACAGCAGTTAGGTGCACACATTCTGCTTCAGGGGCCTGGGGTTCGCCGGTTCGGATCCTGGGTGCAGACATGGCACCGCTTGGCAAAAGCCATGCTGTGGTAGGCGTCCCACGTATAAAATAGAGGAAGATGGGCACAGTTGTTAGCTCAGGGCCAGTCTTCCTCAGCAAAAAGAGGAGGATTGGCAGCAGTTAGCTCAGGGCTAGTCTTCCTCAAAAAAAAAAAAAAAGCGTAGAGGGCATTTTTAAAGTAAAAAAATATAAATTTTATATTCAAACTATTTTCTGTTAAGTGCTTTTTTGTGGTCTTCCCTGATAATTTTCTTTTCACATGTTTTCTTCTCTACCAGACCCTCATTGGCCCCCGGGAATTCCAGAAAATCAGTTCTCCCATGTAGCTTTCTCGGGCTTCATGAACTCCTGCTGCTTTTGCCACATGTGTCCTTTCATTTGGAGTCAGTTGCACGGAATTGCCACTAAGTTTACAGAGCCTGCAATCAGCTAGAGCCAGAGCAGCACAGACTCTGACTCCAGTGCTGAGCTGGGACAGACTCTGGAGCAGAGACTATTTTTACTGGTTTTCAGTTCATTCATTGGTGAGTATTTTCTTAGTGTGAATATTTTTGCTTCTCCACTCAACCTCCCAACTGGAGGTGTTCAGATAATGAAGATTCCCTGTATATGTACAAATACATAAATGTAGATGGGAGGGAGTTACATAACAGGATCCTATTTTATATATTGTCCTGAAACTTGCTGTATTTGCTTAACAATTTTTCCTAAACATCTCTGCAGGTCAGTGCTATATTCTTCTTCATGGCTGCCTTCTTTGTCATGTCATGGTCATTCTGTAATTTATTTAATCATGCCCTTACTGATGGACTGTTTTAATATTTTGATATTAATGACAATGCTCCCATGAACATCCTTGTGCAGATGTGCATGTGTGTTAGGATTTCTGAAGGATACATTTCTAGAAGGAAAATTTTTAGGTCAAAGAGTATGTCCATTTTTAAGTCCGAGCATTTCTCCCATTTTAATTGCCTTCAAAATGGTTTCACCAAGTAATAATTCGACTAATAGTTACACAGAGTATGTAGCAACTCATATAACTCACTCTACCAAATGCATGAAACTGGCCCTGTGTTCCAGAAGCCATACAGCCGCTCTAGATTCTCAGGAAAACCAAAGTTGGAGACTGCTGTAGCAACTTGCTGTCACTGTGAGAACTGACCCTTCACTTCTGTAAAGATTGCCAGCTGTGCTACTCTTCTTTGCCTGTCCAGGGCAGAGCTCAGAGAGGGCCAGACGGCTGGCTGGCAGAACTACCAAGAACTCATTCTCTCTGAAACACTAAATTCTCCGCTCTCAGGCCACACATTTGGACAGGAGGGTGCAGGCAAAATAGATTTTACCAAGAAAAGCATAAGCAGGGCCAACGCCGGTGGCCTAGCAGTTAGGTTCAGCTCACTCTGCTTTGGCAACCCAAGTTCAGTTCCCAGGCACAGACCTACACCACTCATCCATCTGTCAGTGGCCATGCTGTGGCAGCAGCTTGCACACAAAATGAGAAAGATTGGCAGTGGACGTTAGCTCAGGGCAATTCTTTCTCAGCACAAAAAAAAAAAGGAAAGAAAAAAGTGAGACAAAATATGATTTTTTTAAAACAAGAAAAACATATGCTATCTACATATCTTTTTTTTTTCTTTTGTGAGGAAGGTTGGTCCTGAGTTAACATCTGTTGCCATTCTTCCTCTTTTTGCTTGAGGAAGATTGTCACTGAGCTAACATCTGTGGCATCTTCCTCCATTTTGTACGTGGGACGCCACCACAGCATGGTGTGATGAGTGGTGCATAGGTCCACACCCAGGCTCTAGGCCTGCGAACCCCAGGCCGCCAAAGCAAAGCAGGTAAACTTAACCACTACACCACCTAGCCAGTCCCTAAGTCTATAGATCGTGAGTGCTGAGGTTCTCACAACATCAGGCCATGTCTGAATGATCATTATTCACAAGCTTTAACTTTGAGAATGTTTAACTCTGTGATGTAGAAAATCACAAAGCAATCTTTAAACTATGAATTTCCCTGTGAGCTTTCATCAGTTGAAAACAAAAAAGAACATTAAGAAGAAGCACAAATGTATTGCTTTAGAAGCTGTAGAGTTAGGGTCTACCACCTTGCTCATCAAATTGTGGTCCACAGAGTAGCTGGATCAACCTCACTAGGGAGCTTGCTAGAAATACAGACTCCCAGAACCACTGAATCAGAATCTGTGTGTTAACAAGTTCTCCAGGAAATTTATGTGCATATTAATGTCTGGGAAGCACCACTGGAGTTTTGACTTGGACTCTGATATATACCAGCTGTGTGAACTTGGGTGAGTTACTTAATTACTGCCCTTCAGTTGTTTCATCTATAAGACAGGTTGGTTACAAGGAGACAATGATGCAAGGCGTGCAAAGAGCTTAGTACAGTGTCTGACAAAATGAACACTCAAATGGTAGCCACGTGTCATTTTTTCTAATTTTCACCCAGATCCCACTGTGTAGAAGGGGCTTTAATCATTTCCAGGGGGCTCATCTAGTCTGGCTGCTGGAGAAACAGTTCAGTTCATCATGATTAAAGTTATTAAGAAAAAAGAAAAATTCTTTGAGTTAAAGCTCAGGTGTTCTCTGGAGTCATGCTGTCTGAGAAAACTCTTTGGAGCATTATCCAGCATCTTATTTAAATAAATGTGTTTTGCACAGATAGGAGGTATGGGGCTTTGATGCGGGTACATATCCGTCTTGAGGCTCATCATCTCTCTCACCCAGTCATTTTCTAATGAAGCCGAATCCCTGATCAATTTCAGGAGCTACTTCTTCAGGCAGAGATTTAAAGGCTGTATCATTTCTGTGACCCAGAAAGAAATGGCATTTAACTAGGTCACAAAGGAATTCAGTGACAGGTGACGAGATCTGGGTGTATGGAAAGGCTAACGGCCTGGATGCTTGTTCTAAATGGCAGGAAATTGACTCTGAGAGGAATGAGATTAAAATGACCAAAAGGGCAGCAACTTCAGGGACAAAACTGAAATGCAGTGATAAGATTTACTGTGCAAATAATTCACCTGGCACAGAAAAAGACTTAGGATGGGCTCTGAGCACAAAGGAACTTTTTCATGTCTCAGAATATAATTAATTAAGAATTCAGGATACAAGGTAATTAGAGAAACCATAACCTGGAGGCATGCTGCTGAATTATTCTGATCATTTTTAACAATGAGGAAATTTAATTTTCCCGTCATGTGGCATAGATTTTTAAATTTGGATAATGTGCAGAGCAATGTTCATACAGTGCAGTCCGTAAATTAAATTATTTCTTTTGATTTTGATTTTCCAGCAAAAATCAGGATCAAATGATTGAATCTAAATCATGCAAATGATTGTCAGAGCTGAAAAATGTGCAAATTGCAATTGAATCTTATGTCTTCCTTCACACTAAGCTGCCACTATGGCTCCCTGTGTAATTGCATGTGTGTGTCTGTGTGTAAATCTATTTCATTATTTGATGTTATGTACTGGGGCAAAGGGGATGAATAAATTATCCCTGTGTATAATAGAGGTGATGTCAACTTACCAATGAATTACATTCTCCTTCCCTGACAGGAAGAAGCTGACACTTTTTAGTCTCCAATTAGTACTCACAGAGTTAAAAGTTAAGAACAAAATTCACTTTTTGATGAACCCAGCATTCATAGATGATATCCTGCAATCTACTGTGCTCGAATTACCTGTTTTTCACATTATTTCAGCACTGCTTATTTAAATATTTCCAGTGTACTTGTGATGCTTCTTATGAATGCAGCAGTTATCCAGTGTGCATTTTCAAGACTGTTACAATGATTTTCCAGTATCTGTTGCCTCATTTTGTACCTATAGAATCCCTACTTTAATTATACTATCAAGATTTCCGCTGGCCCCACCAAAGAGCATAGCTATGGTTCCGGAGAGACCTGGGTTTCACTGCCTTTATTGTGAGTTGAATTGTGTCCCCTGAAAAGACATGTTGAAGTCCTACCCCTCAGTGCCTTTGAATGTGATCTTATTTGGAAATAGGGCCATTGCAGACGTAAGCAAGTTAAAATGAGGCCACATTGGATTTAGGTGGCCCCTAATCCAGTATGACTGTTGTCCTTATAAGAAGAGGAGAAGAGACACAGACACACACTTGAGGGAGAATGCCATGTGAAGATGGAGACAGAGATTGAAGCGATGTGTCTACAAGTCAAGGAATACCAAGGATTGTCATCAACCACCAGAAACTAGGAGACAGGCTCAGAATAGATTCTCCCTCAGAAGCTCCAGAAAGAACCAAGCTTGCTGACACCTGGATTTCAAAATCTGGTGTTAACAAACCATGTCTACCTTACCAAATTGAGGTGGTGGTTAAATGAGATGCTGCTTTTAGGCGCAAACACTATAGGTGCTTGGCTCATGCTAAGATTCTGGTTTCTAGTTCAAGGAGACCCAAAGGTAAGAAACAAGCCCAGGGAGATAACCAACCATGTCTTAGTCCATTCTTCCATTTTGATTGACACTTTTTGATTGACACTTTTTGATTGACAGGCAACGGCAGCAATACTAAATAAGCTTTTGTTGTGGGGGAGGAGAACTTGTCACCTGTCTACCACCCTAACAATTTCTGTTTTTATCTTCTATTATCACTTTACAGTCTTTCATTCATTTGCATAATTTTTCATAGTTGTAATCACAGTAAAGACATCATTTCATGTTCTACTTTTTTCACTCTGTATATTTAAACACTTTTCTTCTACAAAGTCATCATAATTAAGTTTTAATGATTTGCCTTCTTTACATTTGAGGGCTGTGGATGACTTCATGGGACGTGGTGCTTCCCAGCTGGGAGAGCTGAGGGGAGGGGAGATGAGAAGAATTCCTAACCTACTGAGGCTGGCATCAGAAAGAAGGAGGACCCCTTTCCTCTGGACATCCCTGGATCGTGGGCCTGTCCACTGCTGAAGGTGCGTCTTATGTTCAAGAATGTGACCCCTTGGTGATGTGGATGCTGCCAAGGGGCCTTGAGAGACCTTGAGCCCAGGGCCCAGCACCCTGCTGGTCACAAGGAATGGGTGCTTCCTAAACTCCATATGTTGTTCTCCAGAGGCAATCTCTACAAGGTCCTGTGAGAACTTTCTTGAAGCTGCTTCTGCAGGGCAAGCACACTTTTAATGTTGCTGAAGACGATGGAGCTCTCAAACACCCCCCAAGTCACCTGTTGGTGTGCCCGCTGTTCACCTGTTTAGCCTCAGGGGCTGCCTGGAAGAGCCACCCCCCCCTCCCCCCAGGGAGTGTCACTAGACCACTAAACTGCGTGCTCCTTGTGCTGGTCAGCATTATCCAGAGAAACAGAACCAACAAGGTGTGTATAGAGAGAGAGAAAAATTTATTTTAAGGAATTGGCTCAAGTGATTGTGGAGGTTTGGCAGGTCCAAAATCTGATGGAGTAGGCCGGCATTCTAGAGACTCAGAGAAGAGTTATAGTTCAAGCCCAAAGGCAGTCTGCTAGCAGAATTCCTTCTTTCTCTGGAGAGATTAAGTTTTGTTCTGTTAAGCCCTTCAACTGATTAGATGGAACACAAACATACCCATATTGTGGAGGAAAATCTGCTTTACTCGAAGTTTGCTGATTTCATTATAAGTAACATTTGACCAAATATCTAGGCGCCATAGCCCAGCCAAGATGACACCTAAAGTTAACCATCACACTCCTCCAGGGCAGGAAGCCATGCCCTCCTAGCCATCTCTGAATGTCCAGTGCCCAGGGCTGGGAAGATGATCCACATTCTTCATATATTTTTATTTTAACTATAAAAGTAACCTATACACATTTTAAATAAGAGGAAAAGTAAATAAGAAAGCTAAAAACTTTCCTATCCCCAACTTACTCTCCAGAGGCACCCACATTAATAATTTGCTGCATATCCTTCCAGCCTTTTTTCTATGTATATGTGAAATTTGTTTACAAATATGCTATCCAACTGTGTACACTAACACTTGGCCTTTTCACTTCACGGGAGCCCCTGGACATCTTCCCATAACCAGCACATTCTTTTATCAGCTGCATGATATCCTACTGTATGCATGCACCCTCATTTGTTTTATAGTCCCCTTATAGATGGATATTTTGCATTGTTTCTAGTTTGGGACTGTCACAAGCAACACTGCAATGTGTATCACTGAACATGTCTTAGCAATCCTGTGCAAGTATACTGTGCAGTAAAGATCTGAGACATTATTAGATCAAAGGATATACTCATTTTAAGTGTTGCTAGATATTGTCAAATTAATAGGTGCTTAAGAAGTGTTTGTTAGGGGTCTGCCCCATGTCCAAGTGGTTAAGTTCACACACTCCACTTCGGTGGCCCGGGGTTTTGCCGGTTTGGATCCTGAGTGCGGACAGGGCACCATTCATCAGGCCATATTGAGGCAGCGTCCCACATGCCACAACTAGAAGGACACACAACTAAAATATACAAATATGTATTGGGGGCATATGGGGAGAAAAAGCAAAAAAAAAAAGAAAGAAGCATTTGTTAAATTGATTTGAAAAGACACAGTTCTACAGCAAAGATAGCAGAGAAGGAAAGGAGAGAGAAATGGAAGGGGAAGGAAAGAAGAGAGATTAGGAAAGAGGTGGAGAATGTTTTGATACCAATTCACATTTGGCTCTGCCAGTCCTGTAGACAGTATATTGCATCCATGAGGGTTGTGCGAAATGATTCCCGTGAGGTAAGCTCCAAGAAGACGGGACTCTGTTCTGTCATTGTGCCACCCAAGCTCTCAGAACAGAGCCTGATAAAAAGAAGATGCTGGATACATAAATATTTGTTGAATAAATGATACAAAGAAAACCAAGACCCACTGAGGCTGAGTTAATTAAGAAAAGATGTGGAAAGTATATTGCCTATTATATGCAATCAGTACATAGTAGCTGCCTTTAGAAAGAGCTACTAAATTACACTGTCAGTAAGTATTGAAACAGTGGGTAAACCCCAGCTTGCTGCTTGCAAAGCAAGTGACTTCCCACTGCCCCATATGGGGTGTCCTTGGCTGAGGAACATCATCTAGAAAGAGTGGGATTCAGCTTTTATGCTTGGATAGAAATTCACGCAGAGACAGGGTCGAATGACTGGGAACAGCACATTTTGGAGTAAGCAAGGCAAGGGTCCTGAAAGACTTAAGCATCCTTAGGCTCCTTCATTCACTCAGGCTCCGGTTGCTGGCTATATAGAGGGAAGGAATACAAATGTTTTCTTCTGGAGAATTTTCCCTCGCAATGTACAGACCAGTTTTCATCGTGGCATTAACAGAAAGTGGCACAAACGCTGTGTAAGTTCTGCCACACACCCTGTAGCTGTGGCAATTACACCATTTTGGATAATTGTCTTGTAATTACTGCTGTGATTTAAAATCTAATGTTATCCTCCAATTGTTCTGATGTCTTTTCGTGAATAATGCAGTCGTCCCTGGAGCCCTCTGCCAGTTTCTCATTTAGATTGGCCCTGTGTTTGAGTTATGCACCATTGTCTTGCACACCATTGTCTCACGAAACTAATGCCGCTGAGACAATACAGGGAATAATTAGGACTTGACTAATTATGGGAAATGGGAATGTGAGGGAGTAAGGTATGAAGTTTTTCTCTGGAAATATTTCCAACTCCCAGGTGGCCTATAGGTCAACAGGAGGACGGCAGACTTCTCCTTGAGGGTCTTAGTCTACCACTGTCTGTGAGAGCCGACGTGATTGTCTCATGTGGTGGGATTTTTCTTTTCAGTACAGAAGGAAAACAGATTTTTCTATAGAGTGACTTGTCTTGGTTGTATTATGTTGTCATCATCGAATGCAAACAGCTCTGTAAACATGAGCTGGTAGGTCTCCCTACAAGGCCAAAATACCAATTGTTTATATGAATGGGCAATGACAGCTTGGATTTCTGTTTCTGGAATCTGGCACTTGGTTTAATACAAGAAGAAATCAGGGGCTAGCCCCGTGGCCAAGTGGTTAAGTTCACACGTTCTGCTTTGGCAGCCCAGGGTCTTGCCTGTTCGAATTTGGGCGCGGACACGGCACCACTCATCAAGCTATGAGTGGTGTCCCACATGCCACAATTAGAAGGACCCACAACTAAAAATACACAACTATTGACCGGGGGGCTTTGGGAGAAAAATAAAATCTTAAAAAAAAAAAAGAAGAAACCAATTCTATTCAGACAAATAACAATAGAGTCATTTTAGAATTTCAGTTTAGCTTCTAACCCAGGAAGGGGCTATCAGTCTGGTGGAGTCTTGCTCTTTTGTTTCCGTGCCAGTGACATGGATGCCTTCATTACTAGGCCCTCTCAGGCCTAAAGAAAGTGGGTGAGGGGACCCTGACCACTTAGCAGCGAATGGAAGTATCAGGTCAGGTCTAGTCACAGTGTTCTTTTTGAGTTTGGGTCCAAGTTGACTTTTTGAGACAGCTCAAAGCCTGCACTTCTCATTTAGAGGAAAGACATTCATCTGGGCACTCCATGGCTCTTTACTGCCCTCACCACGAAATCCAGACTCCCTAGCTTGACATCGAGCCCTTTCCAAGACCTGCCCATTCTTTTTTTTTTTTTTTTTTATTGAGTTATTGATAGGTTACAATCTTGTGAAATTTCAATTGTACATTAATGTTTGTCAGTCATGTTGTAGGTGCACCACTTCACCCTTTGTGCCCAACCCCCACCCCACCTTTCCCCTGGTATCCACTAAACTGTTCTTGGTCCATAGTTTTAAATTCCTCATATGAGTGGAGTCATACACAGATTATCTTTCTCTCGCTGGCTTATTTCACTTAACATAATTCTCTCAAGGTCCATCCATGTTGTTGCAAATGGAATGATTTTGTTCTGTTTTGCAGCTGAGTAGTATTCCATTGTATATATGTACCACATCTTCCTTATCCATTCGTCTGTTGCTGGACACTTAGGTTGCTTCCACGTCTTGGCTATTGTAAACAGTGCTGCAATAAACATTGGGGTGCACAGGACTTTTGGGATTGCTGACTTCAGGCTCTTTGGATAAATACCCAGTAGTGGGATGGCTGGATCGTATGGTAGTTCTATTTTTAGTTTTTTGAGGAATCTCCATACTGTTTTCCATAGTGGCTGCACCAGTTTGCATTCCCACCAGCAGTGTATGAGGGTTCCTTTTTCTCCGCAACCTCTCCAACATTTGTTGCTATTAGTTTTAGATATTTTTGTCATTCTAACGGGTGTAAGGTGATATCTTAGTGTAGTTTTGATTTGCATTTCCCTGATGATCAGCGATGATGAGCATCTTTTCATGTGCCTATTGGCCATCAGTATATCTTCTTTGGAGAAATGTCTGTTCATGTCTCCAGCCCATTTTTTGATTGGGTTGTTTGATTTTTTGTTGTTGAGTTGTGAGAGTTCTTTATATATTATGGATATTAAGCCTTTGTCAGATATATGACTTGCAAATATTTTTTCCCAGTTAGTGGGTTGTTTTTTTGTTTCAATCCTGTTTTCATTTGCCTTGAAGAAGCTCTTTAATCTGATGAAGTCCCATTTGTTTATTCTTTCTATTGTTTCCCTTCTTTGAGAAGGCATGGTGTCCGAAAAGATCCTTTTAATACTGATGTCAAAGAGTGTACTGCCTACGTTTTCTTCCAGAAGCCTTATGGTTTCAGGTCTCACCTTTAGGTCTTTAATCCATTTTGAGTTTATTTTGGTGAATGAAGACCTGCCCATTCTTGACATTCCCAATCTGCAGGCCAGCCATACGGTCCTCCAGGCTCCGGCTCCCCTCTGGGCTTTTAGGCATGCTTTTTTTAGATAAGTATTTCCAAGAAGTTTTCTCTGCTTCCTTAAGTTAGGCCCTCCTTTCATTTGTCCATGGCCTCCTGAAGTTGCCCTATCACAGCCTGTCTCACATCATATTATAACTTTCTATTCACTTGTCTGCTTCCCTGCCAGACTGTGAGGTCTGGGCGGGCAGGACTAAGTCTCCAGTCCAGCTCAACCACGCTTATCACCAATGGATATCTGGTAAAATAGGAGATGAATGAATGAATGATAAATGGCTCCCTGTCCTCCTGGCCTCAGTCAGGTTGGGTGATCAGGGTGTCCACAGTGAGTCTGCAGGATCATGGGCTACAAGCTACAGCCTTGCATGCTGAGTGGTTGGGGCCTAGTGAGCTCTGTGCATCAGCCCAGAACAAGCTCTCTCCTACAGGCACCCACCATCCCGGGGAGTAGGTTGGGAGCTGCAGAGCCTCCTAAATTGGCCTGAGGAGATGGGCTTACAGCTAACCAGACAGGAAACTTTTTAGAGCCCTGGAGTCTGACAGACAGAGAGAAAGTCAGAAATGTGGGAGCCAGGGTGATTCCTTTTGGATCTGAGACAGTCAGGTCAGCCCTGCAGCCAGGGACTGCTAGGAACAGAGACAACTGCAGGGCACAGCAGGCTTCCAGCTGAGAAGGTGATCCCGTGGCAGCAGGGAAGGTTTCCCAGCACTGATGCATGAGTGCAGGGAAAGCTGCTGCCAGAAGCAAGTCAGGGCTTCCAGGAAGAGGGTGGGAGGCTGCGTGGGGGCAGCATGACCTCTCAGGAAAGGTGGGCTCAAGGACTTTGTGTGGAGCAGTCTAATGTGGTATGAGGTCTATACGATAGCTTTATTCTACACAGTGTGGATGGTTGTTTAACATTTGAAGCACCCTACTTGGGACTGCACACTCTAGAGGTGGTTGTTTAGCATTTGAAAGCGTAATCAGAAGCCCCCCAGAGGTGGGAGTGAGGGGTAGGGGAGTGGCTATTACCACATAAGTCAGACAAACCTCAACCATATTTATCTCCAGTCTGCACCAGAGGGTTTGTTGTTTGTCGTAATGGATATTAGTAAAGATTTTTCAGTGGTGAAATGAGTAAAGTTGACCTACCGGTTGACTAGAACAATTATACAGGCACCTTCCTGGATGAACAGGTGAGCCCAGCAGCCTCTCCCCTTTGAAGTAGCAGCCAGGATCTGAGGACTCCATCCCATGCTGAGTCATTTTCAGGGGAGTCTGTCCCCCAGGAGAAGGCTGGCTGAAGCATACTGCCAGATGTTGTCATTGACCTGCATGCCTGGTGCTCGTCAGAGACTGCGAGGACAGATTGGTGAGACTTCAAACAGTACAACAGACATGCAACTGTTTTATGCCTGCTAACAGAAGTATGTGTGGGACAATTCAGCAAGAACCTTGGTTCATTGTACCAACTGGTCTCAGGGGCAGGTGTGGGGAGATCTAACAAGAGGAGGCCTCCAATACCTGCCAACCTGGTGACTGCCAAGGTGCCTCAGATGCATTTGCAACATTATGTTTAGGACTAAATGAGGCGACCCTGCACTGACAAGCACACTTCTCGGGTGAAATGTCAGAGCTCTTACATGCTAGTCTGAAGGGCTATAGCCATGGTTTGGTACAGACTTTGGCCCATTCTGGCAGCTCTTTGCAGTGCTGCACAGAAATACTCTTGGTGTTTCTAATTAGAGACAAGATTCCCTCAACGACCAACAACAGTTACTCCACCCCAGTGAGGAATGACTGAGAGGAGGAGAGAAGATGGCACTTGGGAGGATTCACCGTGATATTTTTCATTTTCTTTTCAAATTGAATTTTTAAAGGCAGTCTTAAGACACAAGCATCAAAACCATGAGTATTCTTGAGAATTAAGAGTAAATTGGCGGGTAAACAGTTGTTCACTTATTTCAACAAACTTATGTTGACATTCATTCATTCATTCACTATCCAACAAATATTTATTGAGTACTTTAGGAAGCCAGACACTGCTAAATTAGAAGTTTAGTTCTCCAATCATTGTAAGCAAAATTGTCATTGTGATTTATAGAATTCTACATATAGCGTTCTGAGGACAAAAAGGACTAGCCATTCTGCACAGGCCACAGGAGTGGGTGGGGAATATAACAGGTGAGCAATCTGCACTCTATCCTTGCCACAGCTCTTGAACCTGCCTGGCTCTCCCACCCAGGCTGGGCGGACTTTGACTACATTGACAGGCTTGAGGTACTCCAAACCTTGGTCCAGGTCCCATTAGGCAGATGCATGCTGACAACAGCTGGAATTTGACAGGTTTTCCAGCCTGCAGACAGGTGAACTTCTTGATACCTTGCATGGTGACAGCTCTGATATGTCATCCTGCTATTATTTCCAGGTTTGCGCTGGGTCTAGGGTTTCCTTGGAGATTTGCACTTGAGACAGAGCCAACTTGACAGGCAGGAACAGGTAACATTATTGATCAGTGAGAAAAATAGGCCACTGTACTCCTAGTCTAAATCTTGGACATCAAAGTCTCAGGAATGGGCAGGAAGTGATACTCCCAACCTGGCTTCAGAAAGGACTCCAATAATCCGCTCAGGCCTTGCTACATTTTAATAGCACTCTCAATGTTTGAAGATTAATGGTTTTTCCAATAGAGAACTGATTGCGATTGTTTTACAGTTGATTAATTTCCTTCAGGGAGGGCAGGGTCTATGTGCACATGCTAGCACCTCCTAGCAGATGCTGATAGGCAAGGGATTCCACTTCCAGGTTTGAATTACCCCCGTGACTATCTCAGCCTGGACTGCTCCCCTCTCTCCAGACGAGTGTCTTTTAGTTGGCAATCAACTCCCACCTCTCATCATAGAAGCTACATCCTTCTAATTCCTCAGGCCTAAAACCTAGATGTCACCTTTGACTCCATTTCTTCACACTTCATGTCCAATATTTAGAAATTTGTCAGTTTGTAAAGATATTCCAGAACTTCTAAAAATATGTTCGGTAAAACTTCTCACCACTTAACTCCATCATGACCCCCTCATCCCCAACCTCCCAAGTTACCACCTTGCTTGGATTATTGGAATATCCTGCTTTTCATCTTTCATGGTCTACTCCCACCTTTACCATTCTCTTTGCTCACTTTCGTTGTGCTCTTACAGCTATATTTGCCTATCTCCACCCACCAGGTAAAAGTCCGTGGGGTCAGAACAGCAGCTGGCGCATGGCAAGTACCAATATTTAATGGATAAAGAACACCACAGGTAGACCTCGGGTGATATCGAACCTGAAGTGAGTTTGCTCACCCATTGCACAGCAAGCCAGTCTCTGACATTGGGTGTAGAAGAACGTAGGAGTTTTATTATTGCACAGTTGCTGAGCAAGGAGAAAGGGCAGCTAACGCCAAAATCCCAAACTCCCCGAAAAGCTAAAAGGGTTTTTATTTGGGGTTTTAGGTAGGGGAGGGGGAGCATATGGCCTTGCTGGTCGGAGCTTTCCCACCAGCCTGTGTTTGGCCTTGAAACTACGTGCAGAGAGGAGGGAGATTTCCCAACAGCCTGTACCTCCTTGGCGGGGAGGAAGAGGAGATAACAAATCCAAGTGCTTGCGCTTGTCCTTGGCTGTGTCTGTCTCCATGGTGGACAGTGGATTCTGGAGCTAGGAAGCCAGGGAGAGAGCAGAGTATGAGTGCTTTGGTTTTAACTCCATACATGCTGGGTTTAATGTAGGGAAACTCATACCAGGGCTGGTTATCTGACTTTCAGCATATGTGGCACATGCATACAGCTTATTAAGCTCCAGGAGGTGTTATCCAGCTGCATCCCTTAATGTAAAACAAAAATTAGGGAACAAAGGGAACAAAGGCTCTCAAGTTCCATCCATCCATTCCTCACCCTCTAGGCATATTAACTTAACCTAAACTAACATGTTAGACAGCAGCTTGAGCTCAGACTTCCAAATGAACTGTTTCTAGAGCTCTCACCCCACTGTTAGCCAAGTGACCTTTGGCATTTACTGTTTTATCAGGGTTCTGGATAATAGAGCACCTGGCACCAAAAATCACACATACAGTAAGTTGTGTTGGACTAACCCATTGGCACCAAGGTTCTGTCCTATGCTGTTATGAGAATACTTTTCACATCCCAGAACAATTCCACTTCCTCACAGCAGGGACAGGCCAGACAGGTGATTAGGTTTGAGGGAAATGGGAGAGAGGATGGGATAGAGCCCTGGGCATGAGGACGAGGAGGTAGAGGACCCTGAATCATCTTCACAACCCAGGACACAAACACTTTGAAACCTATGGGCTTTAAATTGTAGTCAGTCTACCTAGAGGCGCCCCATTTATCTCATGCTTTCCTCCTTGGAAGAGCCCAGGACAGCCAGCCTTATTAAATAAGTTTTATTAATCTTACTTGGTAAATACATAGAATGTTAAGTAATTTCTACAGTGCAGGTTACTGAGGAAGCTGCAGGGGACACGCTTCACTTCTTGCTCACCTTTACTGCTGACTTGGTGACCTTGCCAGCTGTGGATGACTTCTTATCCACTGTCTTGATGACTCCAACAGCCACTGTTTGTCTCATGTCCCGCACAGCAAAATGGCCTGGAAGAGGAGTGAAGAATGAGATTCCTGGAAAACGGCATGAAGGAAATGCTCCTGCACTTTTTTCCCACGACTCAGTAGCAATCCTTGACTCACCTAGAGGTGGGTACTCAGAGAAAGTCTCCACACACATGGCCTTGCTGGGGACCATCTGCACGATCGCTGCATCGCCCGACTTCAGGGCCTTGGGGTTTTTCTCCAGCTTCTTGCCTGAGCGCCTATCAATCTTTTCCCTCAATTCAGCAAACTTGCAAGAGATGTGGGCTGTATGGCAGTCCAGCACTGGGGTATAGCCGGCGTGGATCTGCCCAGGGTGGTTCAAGATGATCACCTGCCAGGGGAGGAGGTGGAATTAGAGATCGATGGCTTGTGTGATCTGGGGCCAACTCTTGATGAACCTGGGCCTCAAGCAAAATCAGGACTAATTCCTAAGAAACATTCCCCACCACCAGCGGGGCCCCTAAATCCCATGGCTTCCTGGGGACTTACCTGTGCCACAAAGCTGCCAGCCTCTATGGGGGGGTCGTTCTTGCTGTCTCCAGCCACATTTCCACGATGAATGTCCTTCACAGACACATTCTTGACGTTGAAGCCCACGTTGTCACCAGGCAGGGCCTCAGTCAGGGCTTCGTGGTGCATCTCCACAGACTTGACCTCGGTGGTGAGGTTGCTGGGGGCAAAGGTGACCACCATCCCAGGTTTCAGGAAGCCGGTCTCCACGCGGCCTACAGGCAAGTGCCAATGCCTGTCCAAAGGCAGAAGGGAAGTCAGAATGGTCCTAGACCTACCCAGTGAGAACTGGCTTCCTGGGAAGTCCCTTGTTCCTGTGTTCAGGGGCAAAGGGCTACCTACAGAACTGGTAGGAAGCACTGCGTGGATCACTGGCTATTTAAACTGTGTACCGGCTGAGCTGGAAATGCTGGGTGCTTCTGTACTTTATCCTAGCTTAGAAACTGTGGCTTCAAGTCAGGATTTGAACCCTGGCAGTCAGACACCAGAGCTTACTCTTAACTCCTTAATCCCTAAAGGACAGCCTCCCCTCAGTCCCACCCAGCCCTCAGTCACCTCCAATCTTGTACACGTCTTGCAGAGGCAGCCTCAGAGGCTTGTTGACTGGGCGAGTGGGCGGGAGGATGGAGTCCAGAGCTTCCAGCAGAGTCACCCCGGTGGCGTTTCCCTCTTTCCTCTCCACCTTCCAGCCCTTGAACCAGGGCATCTGCGGGGATGTAGAGCAGAGGTGAGTCTCGGGTTTGGTTCCCAGCGGCACCTCTTCCCCAGGACTTACTGCGCCTGCCCACCCACCCAGTACTCACGTTGCTGCTGGGCTCCAGCATGTTGTCGCCGTGCCAGCCCGAGATGGGCACGAAGGCCACAGTGGCCGGGTTGTAGCCGATCTTCTTGATGTAGGCGCTCACTTCCTTGGTGATCTCTTGGAAGCGCGCAGCGCTGTAGGCAGGCTCAGTTGAGTCCATCTTGTTGACGGCCACGATGAGCTGCTTCACGCCTAGCGTAAAGGCCAGTAGCGCGTGCTCGCGGGTCTGCCCGTTCTTGGAGATGCCTGCCTCAAACTCGCCCACGCCGCCGGCCACGATGAGCACGGCGCAGTCGGCCTGTACATGTGGTCACAGGGACCGCAAGGGAATGAGGGAGGGGGTGTCGGCCGGGCTGGGAAGCTGCCTGGAGCTTTGGGCAGTGCCAGATTCCTTTGTAAAGCTGAGGGACACTCCCCAGAAACTTACAGAGGGCTCACGGGAATTTATGGACCCCCTGGCTGCTAGGCACAGAGGTCCTGCTTCCCTAACTCTCATCTAGTCCCATAAATGAGCTTTAGTTCCTTCCTCTAGGACCTCAAGTGGTCTCCTCGTTTGGGTGTCAGAAAATTTGCTCCCTGCCCCAGCTCCAAAGGGCGACACTATCTGAGCCTCATTAGAGTGATGAGACTCAGTTCTGTCCTTCAGTTCTTCCAGAATTGCTGATTGACATGGGTGAGAAAAACCCTTCCAAGGCTTATGATACGGTCCTTCGCCAAGTCCCAGAAATAAAGACTGAGCTTTCCCACCACACCCATAGAGAGGCCCCTGGGGACGTGGACTGCTTTACCTGGGAAGTGCCAGTAATCACGTTCTTGATGAAATCCCTGCGGCCTGGGGCATCAATGATGGTGATGTAGTATTTGCTGGTTTCAAACTTCCACAGGGAGATGTCTATGGTGATGCCACGCTCTCTCTCTGCCTTCAGCTTGTCCAGCACCCAGGCATACTTGAAGGAGCCCTTGCCCATCTGGGGAGAGGTGAGGGAGTAGAATGCATTGATGCTGAGCTGACAGGTCTATTGCAGCTGACTTCAGCAGCACCTTAGCCCTGCAGAGTGCACCCTGCTTTCTGTACTCTGAAATTAGATCCACACACAGGAGGACATCCCCCCATACTCCCCAGCACTCCTAGACACAGTGGGTGCCTTACCTCTCCTGCTTCCTTTTCAAACTTCTCGATGGTTCTCTTGTCAATTCCCCCACACTTGTAGATGAGGTGCCCAGTGGTGGTGGACTTGCCAGAGTCCACATGGCCAATAACAACAATATTGATATAGGTCTTCTCTTTGCCCATGGTGGTGGGTTCACTACAATCACTGCAGGAAAAAACAGTGGGGGTGGGTGAGGCCAAATATTCCAGGCTTGCCTCCTTCCTTTATTCCTCTCCACTCTGCTCCCATCCAGCAGCCCCTCCTCACTTCAGTGCCTAGCACAGAGTCCAGGACATGGTGTTAACTGAAAAGTGAAACTGACTTGCCCAGGCTCACACCCCTTGGGCTATAATCTCAGGGGCTTGTAGTGGGTACTTGCAAGGCAGTCTTAGTTCATCTTTTCTCCTGTGTGGGCCTTCCCTAGAACATCTGGGGTTTAGCTTTTCCTCATTCCCCTAATGCCCTCCTCCCTCCAGTTCATCTCTAGTACAAAAGACCCTGATGCTCGGGTACGCTTTGCAGCTTGTCCCCTGTAAGTCCTCGCCTCTAAAGAAAAAGAAACGAACCTGAGCCAGAGATCAGCAAGAGTGCAGCAGCTGTGAAAACGGTGAACTTCTTGCCTTCCGCTTTTATAAACCTAGCGCTGGCCCCTCCTTCTTCTGGTTCCAACCAAATCTGAAACCAGAGCCCAAATTAGTTAGAAAAATGCCACTCCCTCCCCCTAGGCCCAATTTCAGGGACTTCTAACTTGACCAAGTGAGTGTTTGGATGAAGAGAGGGTGGGTGAGGCACGCTAATACTTTTTTTAAATAAAATACTGGGTGTGTGGAGTGTGGGAAGGGAAAGGACTGGAAATAAGAAAAATAAAATAAAATAAATGTCACACAGTACCAGACTTTGTGCAGGTGACCCCCAAAGACTAAGATGCAGAATGGTTGTGGGTATTCATTCATTCAGCGTTGATTGAGAAATATGGTGTCTGGCATTGTGCAGGAGACTGAGAACTCGTTATTAGGAAGCAGTCATGGCCTCTCTTCTGAAAAACTCTCAGCCTCTGCTGGGCTCCTCCAGTTTAGCTGTCTAGGATTGCTTAAAGGGAGAGCTGCTTGGACCACATTGAGACTGGCTGTGGCTGTTTGGAGTCTTCTCTAAGGCCAGCTATGTCCTCATCCTTCCCTGGGGAAGTCCTTGGCAGAGCTCAGTCACACACACAGTAAATATTCCCTCTCTCCGACCCCTTCCCCCAGCCCGTGCTTGGGCCCAGGATGGCAGGAGGCCAGTAGTCTGGACTTTCAGGGTTCCCTGTCCCACTGAGGCCCACTTCCTTGAGCGCTGTCCACTTCTCATTAAGCAGAGAAGCTCCATTTTCCACCTTTGCCCCTAAAGAACTAAGAAACTAGAATGCCAGAGAAGTAAGTTCCTCAGGAAACATCTAATTCTTTCCTTCCCCCATTTTACAAAAGAATCTCAGGTCTAAGGAGGTAAAAGGATGGTCCAAAGGTTCTGCAACTCCTTGTTCCCCACTATCAATATCCTTTCCTCATCCAGTCACCTTCTAGAAAAAAAGAGGCAGAAAAAATAATGATCCCATTTCTTCATTCCACTAGCGTCTAGGAGTGACCACTGCTTGGTTCTGCCCTGGGAGCTGTGGCTGCAAATATGAGTGATACAGACTCTGTCTTTGAGGGGTTCACACTCACTCTAGTAGGGAGATGGACCACAAAGAAACAATTTCAGTGTAATGAATGAATCATGAGGGCTGTGAGTGAGGCTTGTTTGGGAGATTCCTAGGTGTGTGGGGAGGTAAGGACAACTTCAGAGAAGAGAAGCTTCCTCAGGTCTTCAAGACAGTGAGCATCTAGGGGCCCACAGGTGAGGGAGGGGCTTGCCAGGCAGAGGAATCAGCTGAGGACAGTCCTGCACTGAATTTGCCTGGCAATTCAAGGGCGAGGAATGGATGGGAGAAGATGGTAACTAAAGATATGAAAGGGGGAAGACCATTATTCATTAACTCCTCAGAGTTTAATTTTCCTAAACTGTAAATCTAATTATGTAATCCTCCTACTTAAATCTCTTGATTACTCTTTATTGCCCTCAGGGGAAAAGTTACTCTGTTGTTACATGGCAAGAAGCTTGGAAAGACTGAGACTGGAAGCAGGGAGCCCCTTAGGAGGCCACCGCAGGAGTCCTGGAAGGAGGTGATGGGGCCTCAGCCAAGCAGCGCAGTTGACACGCATTCAACATGAATACAGAGGGGGATCAGAAGAGAGGAAGGGGAGACCACAGGTGTTAATGGGAGCTCATGCCATCAGGGTGGGGAACAGAGCTTTGTCAACATCTCCCTCACCCCAAAGTCAGGCTCAAGCCCTCGATGCAGCACCCAGATTTCTCTGCTGTGAACTCTAAAGAGTCAGAGTCAAGACCCCTTCCTGACTCTGCCGCCCATCCCCCCAGTGCAGTTGAACTGGTTGCTCCCCGCTCTAGGTCTGAAGTTCCCCAGACTTAACATGAGGCTCTCATACCATCTCATTTCAGCCTTTTTGAAATAGCACAAAGGCAAATTAAGGATAGAAGATGATTGTACCTCAAAGTCAGATAGCCCTGACTCTAAATCCTGCCTCCTCTACTTACCAGCCATGTGAACTTAGTATTTCCGAGCTTGTCTCCTTATCTATAAAATGGGGATAATATCTACCTCCCGCTTTGTGTGAGGGTTAAACGAGATCATCCTGCACAGTGCATGGCACGTGGCAGGTGATCCATAACTGGTATCTGCCATTGGCCTGTCTTCCCCTCCCTGTCTTGCCTTGCCAGACTCCACTCGCTGACAGGTGAAGTGCTCACATGTGGACTAAAAGATCTGCCCAAGGTCACAGAATGTATTAATGAAGACACAGGATGATACTTCTCAGTCCATAGGTTTCCAGGCTTCTTCTGAGCCAGACTGTCTCCTCATTAAAAATTATTATTACACTTCTTCCATTTAAACCATTTACATAGTGTCTGCGGGGTCTCGGCAGACTCAGAACTGAAGGAATAATCAGAATTAAGAGGTTTTCTGACATTGAAATAAGCTGAAGGGTAAGTCTTCCTGATAGAATGACTTCCCCTGCCTGGTGTAATTGGCTGTTGCTAGGGAAATACTCCCATTATTTACAAATTTGAAGGGACCTGGCAATTCATTATCATTTTATTAGAAATAGTATTTACAATTCATAAACGTAAAGTCATCAGAGTTTCTGGAATGGAATGGTTAAGAATTGGAGATGAATCTATAATGACTGTAATGCAGGCTTCAGACAGTTAGGATGAAATAAAATCATTTAGACTGACAAGCACAATGCAATGAGAAGTCACGGAGATAAATGAAGTTACATGATCAAGATGCGCTTGTCGAGCGACTGCATAAATACAAGGAGAGGTGACTTTCTAGTGAAAACCAAGCAGGGAGGGTCAATGTCTAAAGGACTAGACCATGTCGCCAATATTGGCATATAAACCAAAATCATCTATCAATTAATTTATCAAACTAGATAGCTATTAACCAAAGCTCCTTGGTCCCTATAGTTAGTGAGCAGAAGTGTAGCTATGAGATTCTCCACTTTATCCAGGTTTCTAGCCATGGCAGACATAGACTGAGTCTGGACAATAGCACCAGTATGTTTCAGAAGAAACAAACAGAAGGAACCAAACTGGAGTTAAGGATGGGGAACTTTAAAGATGAAGGTTCAGCGCCTAATACTGAGAAGTTAGAGGAGCCTCTGTTTGTTTGTTTTTGTTGTACCCTGTAAATAGCCCTGATTCAAACCGAGTAGTGGAGTTCCTGCACTGTAGCTCTACCTTCTGTGTTCCTGGTAAGTGTAAAACCATCCTGTTTGGGGGAAGTTTAGGTTAGATTATGGGTGTCTTCCAGGAGAGGTTGGGTTGAGGTGGACATGTGGAAAGCCCCTTCTCTGATTCCTCCTAGTAACCAAGCTTCTCGTGTCCTAATTTATAAAATGGAATTTTTTTCCAGCTAAAGAATTGTTTTGACTTAGTTCAGCCCCATTTCAAGTGTGTACATGAGTAGAGAAAGCTGACTTTCCCAGAGTCAGATCACCTGAATAAGGAAATGTCCAGTTTGCAGACCTACAGAGATAGGAAATCAAATCCTAAGTAGGAGGAATTATTTCTTTGCAGCAAATACTTCAGTAGCATCTTTCATGTGGTAGGCTGTCTTGGAGTGTGAGACAGCCCGTGATATCTGCTCTCACTGAGTCAACAACTCAAAGGAGAGGCCAGCCCGGTGGTGCAGCAGTTAAGTTTGTATGTTCCGCTTCTCAGCAGCCTGGGGTTCGCTGGTTCGGATCCCAGGTGCGGGCTTGGCATGCCATGCTGTGGTAGGCGTCCCACATATAAAGTAGAGGAAGATGGGCATGGATGTTAGCTCAGGGCCAGGCTTCCTCAGCAAAAAAGAGGAGGACTGACAGTAGTTAGCTTAGGGCTAATATTCCTCAAAAAAAAAAACAAAAAAAAACAACTCAAGGGAGAGTACAAGGCCAGCCTCACCCACTGCGCCTGGGAGCTCGAGTTGAAACCCTGGAGGGCACAAAGGACTTACTACGGTTGTGACTCTGAATTCGTGATTTTCTGCTCAAATAACCCTTGCTCCGGTGGGGAACAGAGACAAACGAAAGGGTTCTTTTCCTTTATGTTCCTTTATGACAACTTTAGGAGAAAATGGCAGTGTAGGAAGTTCTGGTCAAGGCCCATTAAAATAGAAAGGCTTTCCTCTGAACTATCTGAGTATTATTCATTCAACAAATATTTGCTGAGCGCATTGTGTTGCTGAATCCCTGCCTCAGTGCTGTGGATGGGCATTTTTGCCTGCATTTGCAGATGGCTCAGAGAGTTGTCCAAATCTCACAACTAGTATGTAGGCAGTGGGGCTGGAATTTTAATCAAGATGTGTTCCTTTCTGAAAATGACATTCTTATCCCAGGCAGAACATATTTCCTCTTTAGAAGTCCCCGAGGCATCATTGTAGTGCAGCACCTTCATCTTAGATGTGAAAACTGAGGCTGAGGCAAGTCTGATTCAATCTGAAGCCATAAACATTTATGTTCCAGGTACCATGCAAGAAGGAGCCACACCGCTAGGAAATCTCAGACCATCTATAAGTGTAAGACACACTTATATCCACACACAAGACTAGTGCAATGCACAGGCAGTGGGAGCACAGGCCCTCAATTGATCGTGCTGATTGATTTGACCCTAAGTGCCTCTAGTGAGCATCCACCCAACAAGGAAGCCCCTGGTAATGTGTACATAATTACTTTTCTCTTCTAGTGCTCTAGAGGTAACATCTCTTTCTGCCAGGAGTGCAGTTAATTTTAAGACTCCCAATCTCTACTCACTTTTGATCAAATTACAGGCCAGATAGGAGTATAAATCCTAAAGTAAGTAGATTCTGAACTCCAGCCCAGAGGCAGGGCAGGGCACAGGATGGAGACTGAGGTTGTCAAGGCTGCCCCTACTCCAGCCCCAGGACCTGCTCAGAGAAGTGTCTTGTGAAGAATTAGGGCAAAGGAGGGGCTCCTTTCCTCCTTGGTTCAACAGGGAAGGAGAATGAAGCAAGATGAGGTCGTGGTGATGATAAGAAGAGGGCTGCTAATGACACAAAGTTAACGTCTTATGGGATTTCCTTTCGAAAACAGTAAGCGTCTGAGAAGTCAGTAGAGGATATCAGCATAGAACTGCCTATTCATTCATTCATTCATTCATGTAGCAATGGGAAAAGTTCATATTTCCAATTCTAACTTTTTTCACTGTGAAGCATGTGATGTAGGGGAAATAAGATTGTAGGTATCCCATATTTGTGAGCACCCTTCTCTCCCTTGATTATAGAAATCTAGGTTCAGGTTCTGCCTCTCATTCATCACTGTTAGTTTGAATAAGTTATTGATACTCTGCATCATAGGCTCGTCACGTGTGAACAGGCCTGATAATCATTCCTGCCCTGTCCCTCTACCAGTCCTTAGGAGAATCAGATAATGGGCTGGAAGTGAAACCATAGGCTCCATGAGGGATCCTCAGAGCAACTATACTCAAAGTGAGTAGAAATTGAGAGCTATGAACTTAACTCTGCGGTGCTGAGGAAAATACGTTTCATCCAGAGCACTGGAGGAGAAGAGTGATTTTGTAAATATTACCAGGGGCTTCCTTTGTTTGGTGGATGCTCAGGGATCATGACGAACTCCCTCATTGCTGTTTCCAAGACGCCATTCTCAGTGATTTGAACAGAGTCCATTAATGAAGGATCAGATGAAGTGCTCAGATGTCTATTAAGTGTCTACTCGTTAGTTACTATTTAAAGCACCTTATGCATCTGAACTCATGCTGTTAGCTTGTGAGCACATACATGTTTTACGAATACCTTGGTTTGCTCGGGAAATAATTTTATTTGGTCTACTGAGAGATAGTAAGATATAGGAAAAAATTAGAGATTAAATCAAGGTTCTCCTTGGGGCCGGGCCGGTGGTGCAGTGGTTAAGTGCGCACTTTCTGCTTTGGCCGCCCAGGGTTTGCTGGTTCGGATCCCGGGTGTGGACATGGCACCGCTTGGCATACCATGCTATGGCAGGCGTCCCACATATAAAGTAGAGGAAGACGGGCACGGATGTTAGCTCAGGGTCAGTCTTCCTCAGCAAAAAGAGGAGGATTGGTGGCAGATGTTAGCTCAAGGCTAATCTTCCTAAAAACAAAAAAACAAGGTTCTCCTTCCTCTGGGATGCTCTTAAGACAAATGCACTCTCCCCCTTACCTCCCCAGACACAGATCTGTTCTAATCCAGATGTTACTGCTCCAGAGTTGACAGTACATCAGGTGAACAACTAAAATATTATGCCGAGAAATGTCAAATTCTACTGCCAAGTGTTTATAATCTAACTGTTACTTAGCATTTATGGATAACATACACACTTGCAAATTGTTTTGCAATCATTTTATAGTTGCTTTGTGAGAGATAATTAAAGCAAAACCACTTTAAATGAAGCTACTCAGAGGGACAAAGTTGTTGTGCCAATAATGTGCTATATAAATGCAAATTATCAGGATTCCTATTATAGTGAAAACTGCTTATATCATTTTTCATGGGACCAACATGTAAATATTTTAATAGTTCCCTGATTTACAGAGCACTTTTCTCCCTAAAAGGTAAACATACCTAGCCATGCATTATTTAACAGAGCTTCCCAACTCCCAGGGATGAGTAAATCCATTCATTCATTGATGCTTTCAATCAGGTCCTACAACAATGCCCTGCTCATAATAGATCCTCAATATTTAATAACCGAATGAATGAGTGAGGAGGCTTTTTAACAAGACCTGTAAACATCAGTTGCCTTCCTGCAGAGAATGAGGGTGGGGAGGGGGATGGTCGTGAAGTAGAAAAGGTCAAGGTTGTAACATTTGGTGAAGCACTGAAAAACTCAAGACTTGGCAAGAACAGAAAGAAAGAAAACAGAAGGAACAAGGGCTACGGTGGCACAGATGAGTTGAGGCTGTCATCAGCATATGGAGGACATTTATTTTTCTAACCCTCAGAAAATGACACCAAAAAAGAAGAAATGAGAAAATTCACTAGTAATTGGTGAGGTTAATGTTCTGGAGAAGTAACCCCAAGAGAGCAATAATCTGTACATTTTAAGTGCCCGTGAAGCCAATAAAAATGTAATCTCGGGAGAATTGTGTCTTCATTAGCATGGATAAAGCAGCTGCCTCATCAGTGGTGTGAACAGAGCAATCCACACTTTAGATTCTACAAGAATTCTGTTTTACAGAAAGAAAACTCATTCTGAAGTTCACCACATATGTTTGATTGGGGAACTCTATTTTTGAGGCACACTATTAACCATTCGTGAAACTAATGTACTGAGGAATACAGTTAGGAAAATACCGGTTTAGAGGATAAAAAGATAGGACAGAAGAGCAGTTCCCATGGTGGTCATATTTCTTGTACAGAAACAAATCACACTCCTGTTTATCTCTGGCAGTTAATGACAAGAGACATCCCGAAAGCTTCAAGGTCCAGATTTCTGAATACCACCTCTATTTCTTCTATGAAATGTAGTATGAGTATGACTGGGACATCTAGATGACCCCTTCAGCCCTTACTGATTCTATACACATAAGAATAAAGTCTTTTTATGAAAGCTATTGCTGTCACTTTTTCATACCATTAAAACACAAAACAGTGCCCTGTGTGTGACCATTGGATGCAAGTGGGCTATGCCTAGATAGATTTGTGAGTCCTGCACACCACATAGCCATGGACTGGGAAGATAGAAGACTCATGCCTCATGACTGATTTTGCTGATGGTTGAACAAAGCAAAAGCCTAAATGTATAAACTGCAAAGATCATCACTAGAGTTGCCACCCCAAAGACTTGATTACCTGCAAAATAACAGCAAGAATTATTGTGTGTTGATCTTCTGACAGTTTTCAGCACTATTCCTTTATTGATGGCTTCATTTCGTCCTCACTATAGCCTAATGAGCTGGCCGCTATTACAATCCCTATTTCACAACTGAGGCTACTGAGATGCAGAAATCCCTTTGGAATATTGCTTTCCTGGACCATGTAAATGTATTTGGTTATTCTCAAGTCTTTATGGTAGAAGTGGCATTTCAGCTTTTTTGAGGAAGATTAGCCCTGAGCTAACATGTGCTGCCAATCCTCCTGATTTTGCTGAGGAAGATTGGCCCTGAGCTAACATCTGTGCCCATCTTCCTCTATTTTATATGTGGGACACCTGCCACAGAATGGCCTGATAAGTGGTGAGTAGGTCCACACCCAGGATCCAAACCAGCCAACCCTGGGCTGCAGAAGCAGAGCGCACAAACTTAACCACTGTGCCACTGGCCCGGCCCCAGGATACTTTTAATCATAATAAACAGACTAGGACCCTAAGAAAAAGGAGCTTTAAAAGATCTCTTGAGGGCCTGGCCTTGTGGCCAAATGGTTAAGTTTGCGCTCTCTGCTTCAGCGGCCCAGGGTTTCACCGGTTCGGATCCTGGGCGTGGACATCGCACCACTCATCAGGCCACGCTGAGGTGGCGTCCCACATGCCACAACTAGAAGGACCCACACTAGAATATACAACTATGTACTGGCGGGATTTGGGGAGAAGAAGGAAAAATAAAAAATAATAAAAATTTTTTAAAAAAAGATCCCTTGAGCTTAAAATGAACATCACCAGGTCAACTTTTGAAACCTTCTCAATAGTCCTCTCCCTTCCAATACCTTTATCAATTTGTGGTACAGAATTGATAAAATGATTGTGGCTTACAAGTTCAAGGTCCAAACAAGAGATGGGGAAGGTGCCTTGGTGACGGTGGGAGAAAAAGGAATTTTTACATGAATATGGAAAAATGCAGAAACATAAAAATAATAGAAAAGAAGATGAGGAGGGGACTTAGCTAGTACCTTAAATGATAGTAGAAAAATGATGAAATGTGGGGCCTGCTCGGTGGCGCAGCCGTTAAGTGCGCACGTTCCGCTTCGGCAGCCCTGGGTTCACCGGTTCGGATCCCGGGTGCAGACACGGCACTGCTTGGCAAGCCATGCTATGGTAGGCGTCCCCCATATAAAGTAGAGGAAGATGGGCATGGATGTTAGCTCAGGGCCAGTCTTCCTCAGCAAAAAGAGGAGGATCGGCAACAGTTAGCTCTGGGCTAATCTTCCTCAAAAAAAAAAAAAAGAGGAAATGTACTTGTGACTTCAAGATTGTGGGGCAGAATTGTCAGAAGTTATGAAGTTATGAGGAGGCTCTGGAGTCAGGCCACCTGGGTCAGACCCTCACTCTGCTCCTTCCTTGCTAAATGGCTTTGAACCAGTTAAACCTTCACAAGCCTGCGTTTGCATCATAAAATTGAAATAATAATATTACCTACCATCTTAGATTTGCTTTGATGTTTTCATGGGAGAATCCATAGAATGGTGCCTGGTATATATTAAACTCTCAATAAATGATAGTTTTATTCTGCTATCTTCTCAACAGATTTGTTTATACTTTCAAAAATGGTCTCCACCCACCTGCCTCTGTTAAATAGTTTTTGAGAGAGAGAAGACAATCCTGGTGAAGGAGAAACTGATCCTGCTTTAAAATCATTTGATAAGTGAGATAAGACATGAAAAAATCCCTTAGCACAGTGTTGAACACATAGTAAGTGCTCCATACATGAAAGGTGTTACAGTGTGAGTCATTATTTACAATTGCACAATACATAAGAAAGGATAGAGGTAAATGAGACCTCCCTCTCACCCCAATTCTTAGCTGAATTGCGTGTCCAAAGAATGGCGAAATCCTCGCAAACCTTGTTCTGCAGACGCAGGAACATCTCACCTGCGACCCGCTGCTGGGAAGATGACTTGTGTGCTGAAAACCAGCCCAGGCACCCAAGGGATAGGAGGGCCACAGATCCTTTGATGGGACAGTGTGAGGGGAAGGCAGCTGGTCAGACTCTCAGGAAGAAGGGGCGAAAGCTGCAAGAAAGAGCTTTCCTGCTGATGGTGGGGAGACACAGGTCTGACGTCACACACTTGGCAGATCTCACTATCTATAAACACGAGAGGAAAGAGGCCAGTGGGTAGTCTCAGCACTACCTGTAATCAAACCCATATCTACTATTACTTTAGAGCAGAGGTTGGCAAACTATAGCCTGCAGACCAAATCTGGCCTGTCACCAGCTTTTGTATGGCCTGTGTGCTAAGAATAATTTCTACATTTTGAAATGATTGAAAAAAATCAAAGAAAGAATGATAATTTAGGGGCCGGCCCTGTGGCGCAGCAGTTAAGTTCACACATTCCACTTTGGCGGCCAGGGGTCTGCCGGTTTGGATCCTGGGTGCGGACATGGCACTGCTTGGCAAGCCATGCTGTGGCAGGCAACCCACATATAAAGTAGAGGAAGATGGGCATGGATGTTAGCTCAGGGCCAATCTTCCTCAGCAAAAAGAGGAGGATTGGCAGCAGATGTTAGCTCAGAGCTAATCTTCCTCAAAAAAAAAGATGTGATAATTTATGGTATGTGAAAGTCAGATGAAATGCAAATTTAGGTGTCCATAAATGAAGTTTAATTGGAACACAGCCACATCCATTCACTTATATACATCAATGGCTACTTTGGGTCTACACCAGCAGAGTTGAGTAGTTGCAACTATTAAAGCATGAGCTATTAACTACCTGGACTTTTATAGATAAGTTTATCTGATTTGGAGCACTGTGCTTTTTAGTGTTTTCTCATTCATTCATTCATTCGTTCTTCAAACATTCTTGAGCATGACTCATCTGGGCAATAAGGAGAGTGAGATGCAAGGAGGCAGGGGAAAAAAAGATGAAATGAGACATACAGCATCCAAACTGCTTTAACAGAGAGGTAAATATAGTCCTAGAGGAGTGCCCAACAGGAAGAGGGGATGGGAGGGTTCAGGAAAGTTTTCAGGAAAGAGGTACTCCCCACCACATTCTCCAACATGACAACCACATAAGGAGAGGTCAGCCAGACCATCTGCCATCACTATTTTGCAGACGAAGATCCAGCACCTCAGAGAGGCCAATGGCTTGCTGAAGGCCAGCTGGTAAAGCGGGGTCAGGGCAAGGCCAGCAGCTATTTCCAGGATTCCCATGTCCAGGCCCATGTGACCTACAGAACGAAGTTGTGTAACAAGGGAAGAACTGGCTGTGCAACAGGGTGGGAGGCCAAGCAGAGGGGAGAGGCAAGCTCAGTGTCCCAAGGAGTAGATCAGATTCAGTCATGGAGACAACCACTAGGAGTGGAAACTTGAAGTGCTTGCGAGTGCAAGACAAACGTGACTTCTGAATGACATTTGAGAACATAAGCAATTTCTTTATGGACTGGAAGTTACTCTTCTGAGAACTTTGTGCTGTTTGTATTTTAGGCAAACTGATGCCAGAGCCTGGATTTTGTTACCTGCTTTGAAATCATTGGGAATATCCCAAGAAGGCAGTCTGGTTTATTTCCACCACTGCAATTTGGGACACGTCCATGGAAGCCTGGAAGGGGAGAGCGTGGTCCTTTTAAGTTTAGCAATTTTCCAACCAATTTTATTTGTTTTGCTTTAGCAAATGTGTTAAATGTTTACCACGTGTTAGGAACTTTTACATTACGTCATTTTCATAAACCATGGTTACTAGTAAATAGCAATTGTGTTGAGTGGATAAATGTTTTACCTGATTTTATTCTCATAACAACCCTGTGAAATATGGGGTTGTAAATTTGGAAGTGGAAGATCAGGATGAAGGTGGAAGAGGAAAGGAGAGTTGACGTTAGTTGAGAGCCGGTTACAGAATTCAGGAAGTGTTTCCATCTTTTGCTATTATGAATAATGCTACAGAGAAGAACACCGAAATAAAAACATCTTACAATGCAAAAATATTTGTCTAAATTGTTGATTAACGTTGACACCACCTGAAACTACCCTGTATTCCTCCAGTGGCTTCTGAATGTCTCCAGCAGAGGGTGTATGCCAATCTGATAGCTGAGCCTGACCTTAGTATGGCCTCATTGTCCCCACTCACAGGGGAGAACGTGAGCCTCTATGGAACATGTAGCCTGGGACACAATACTCCAGGAGCTCCTTTGCCTTGAGTCTGTGTCTGGTCCTTCCTCCCTCTTCTTTGCCCCATCCTAGTTCTAGCAATCTCTAACCCTGACCTGACTAGACTGCCCCTGGGTGGGTCCTTGAAGCTGCTGCTGGTGATCCTATGGCCCAAGAGCAGGAAGGGAATTCTCTGCTTTCACTTTGGGATTTGGAGTTTCCCATTCTAACAGTGGAAATCTACCCAGGTGGGACTAGAGCATTCGCAAAGTCAATATTCTTAGTAAATAAAGTTTACAGTAAGTGAAAAATTCACCTTTAAGGAGCTATGATTTACTTTCCCTTCCAGGTCCCTTGATGTCATGATTAGTAAATGAAAATTGTTGGGGCCCAGGGCAGGCTGCCCCCAAATATCCCACAATGGTGTACTGATTATTTTGAATTAAAGTTACTTGAGAAGCTGATGCTAAAAGGGCATTTTTGACCCTCTCTGTTCCCCCTGAAAGCAGGAAATGAATCTCTCATGTAAAGGGTGCCCTCCCCACACCTGGAGGCTGAGAGAGACATCCTTATCACCAGACTTATGGAATTCAGGGCCAAGAAGTCTGTATAAACAAAACTTGTTAAGTTTTTACTAATTTACCACCCAAAACCCAAATTTACTTAAATTCCTTGCTAGTTAAGCACCCAAACCTAAGTTTCTTTATCTTTTCAAATCCTCACAAATTTATTGTTTCTTTGTGTAAAAAGATATAAAGGCTACCTGCTTTTTGATCACTCTCTGAGCATCACTTTTATGATCTCTCCTGCATACGTATTAAATTGGTTTTCCTCCTGTTAATCTGTCTTGTGTTAATTTTATTATCCAGTCACAAGAACTCAAGAGGGATAAGAGGAAATTTTCTCCCTTTGCAACAAAATTAAATAGCTTTCATTACCATGAGGTGCTCTTTGTCTTATCTCTGCATTCCTGTAAGCTTACAAGAGGAGATGGGGCCGGGCCCGGTGGCGCTGGGCTTAAGTGTGCATGTTCCACTTGTCAGCGGCCCTGGGGTTTGCCGGTTCAGATCCCGGATGCGGACATGGCACAGCTTGGCAAGCCATGCTATGATAGGCGTCCCACTTATAAAGTAGAGGAAGATGGGCATGGATGTTAGCTCAGGGCCAGTCTTCCTCAGCAAAAAGAGGAGGATTGGCAGTAGTTAGCTCTGGGCTAATCTTCCTCAAAAAAACAGAACAAAACAAAAAGCAAAAGAGGAGATGGAATGTAGAAATTGGACGCAATGTTTCCCTGTGGGGGTATTAGTCATTTTGCTGATGAAACTTCAAGTTTAATCCCTTATCATTTCTCACCCCTCTCAAAGGTAACTCAGCATTAGGGAGTATGGCCCTGACACCCATAGACGCTCAGACTCCAGGGAGCTCAGACTCTAAGAGCTCCCAGGATTGATAATGAGGGGGAGGCAGGGGAAGACTTGGGCTTCTGCACACACCATAACACAACATACAAGGTACAGGCTACCTGGGGACTTAATTTTAGCTTTGCTACTTACTAGCTGTGTGACCTTGGGCAAGTTGCTTAAGTTTTCTGAGCCTCAGTTTCCTCATCTGTAAAATGAGGATGATAACAGTACTATCTCTTAGGATTGTGAATATTAAATAAATTAATCTATACAAATGGCTTCAAACAGTGCCTGAACATAAACACCCAATAGATGTTAGCTGTTATGATTATTTATACCTGTCACTAAATTATAGGAAAGAAGCATGCAAGTCAGAGCTTCCCTGAGAAAAGATATCTCACCCTTCATAGACAAATTATCCACTCGGCAGCTGAAACTTCACTTTACATAAAATGCATTTGCCACTGAGGGAATTGATTTGCATAAACCATTCATACATGTTTTTCATCCAGTGACTCCATGTGGTAAATGCTGAGGTCCAGGGATAAAATCTATTCATTTATTTATTCGTTCAATAAATACTCGTTATCAGGTTCTAGGCTAGAGTACAAATTGAGGTCCACATAGCATGTGTCTAAATATTTAACAGTTATAAATCATGATAACAAATAATTACATAAAATGCTTTATCTTACTCTGACAAATCCACTTACAAGATGACCTGGAAAACTAGATTTGAATTTAGAATTCTAAGAACTCTCCGAGTTCTGTGTCCAAATGTGGCAGTGCAAGGACTGCTGCCCCTGGCTCTCGTCCATGGCATGGGATATCTTCTTTTCCCATCTCAGTCCAGTTCTGCACCCCGTGTCCTTGGACAAAGGTGTGTGGATGCTCTAGCTTACATATCCCAGCTGCATGTACAGCTTCGCCTACCCAAGGCCTTGGGGTGCTTGCCCTGATGGCGTTACCCACCCTTGTGAGGATAGGCCCAGGTAAGAGGGGCATACAGGCAATGGAAGTGAATCCCAGGCCTTTTGAGTAGATAATTCCAGGGTCCTGGGCATCTAGAAGGACATAACCTTGGGTAGACAATTCCCTTGGCCCTGTAGACTCTTTACTCCATGGGAAGAGGCACTGCTGGAGGAGGGCGGGAGCAGGATCCAAGCAGGGGCCTCCTTGTTTGTGTCTAAGGGTAGTACCACTTATTAGGCTCCTTCTTTTTTGCCTATATAGTCCTTGACACTGGGGATACTGTGATGAGAAGATAGACATGGTATGGAGCATATAATATGAACAAACATTAAACAACTATGTATTTATTTATTTATTTATTTATTTATTTATTTTGAGGAAGATCAGCCCTGAACTAACATCTGCCACCGATCCTCCTCTTTTTGCCGAGGAAGGTTGGCCCTGAGCTAACATCGTGCCCATCCTCCTCTACTTTATATGTGGGATGCCTGCCACAACATGGCTTTCCAATCGGTGCCATGTCTGAACCCAGGATCCCAACCAGCGAACCCCAGGCCGCCGAAGTGGAACGTGTGCACTTAACAGCTTCGCCACCAGGCCGGCCCCCTTAAACAACTATTTAAAACAAAACTTCACTCCAGTTATGATGATGCCATGAGGAGAAATCCAAGGTGTTAAGAGGATGTAGAGAGAGAGCTCGGACCTGTAGGAGGCTTTCCTGGGGAAGCTACGTGAGCTGAGACCTGGAGGATATGGAAGTAAAGAGGATGGAAACACTGAGAGGGAGCTCAAGGAAGATGCCTGGGTTGGACATGTCAGTGAGTAGAAGGCAACTGGAGCTGTGGGAGGAGATGGAGTCATCTAAGTGGCGTATCACTACAGGGCTTCTGCTCAGGGAGAATAAGCCAGGGTTGGCTGAGCTCTGGAGAGTTCCACAATGTCCTGTTGGACTCCATGACTTCTCGCTCCTTCCTCTACCATCGCCCTGGTCCAAGCCACCATTATCCCGGTTCTCCACAAGACAGTCAGAGTGGTCTTTCTAGAACACGTATTAGATCATGTCTTTCCTCAGCTCCAAACCCTCCAGGAGCCCTCAGCTCACTCAGGGAAAGCCAAAGTCTGAAGCCGGGTACCTGAGGGTTGCTGTGAATGTTCAATAAGAACATGATTACCTTTCAACCTTGTATGCAACACAGACATAGATGAAAAGAAGTTAATTTTGTCAATATGCTGTTTTCTTGTTTAACCTCAGGGGTGACTCAAGGGTCACAAGGATTTATGAGCCTCTTTTACAGAAGACAAAGAATGCCTTCTAGGAAGTTATGATCACCAGATAACCAGCCCCCAGCTGGCATTCACATCCTGAAGTCAGATTGCCCAGGGGCTTATGTGGAGTGAAAGAAACTACCTCCTTGTTTCTCTGAAACTCCTCCTGCCAAGCCCCTTATCTCTATAAAACCACCTGCTTTCTGCTCTTGTTAAGGTGGGTTTGAGAGAACCTATCCTCCCACCTTCTCATTTGGGCCAATTCAAGTAAAGCTTTCTCCATCTTTAAGCACCATGTCTCTGTGATTGCCTTACTGCGCATCAGGGCACACAAATTTGAGATTAAGAGGTTTGGCATCAAGTCCTTATGGTGGACCACAAGGCCCTGCACCGTTCAGCATATACACTCCCTCCACTCCATTACCCTCTGACATTATTATCAACTGCTCACGCTCTTATTCTGCTTCAGGGCATTTGTACTGGATGTTCCCTGGACCTGTAATGCTTTTCCCTCAGATGTTGCATAGCTTGCTTCCTTAGCTCCATGTCACCTGCTCAGGTGAAGTGACTCTGATCACCTTATGTAACCCCCACTCACACCTAACTCTCCCCATCCGTCTTCCCACTAAACTGTAAGCTTCATGAGGGCAGAGATTTTTTTTTTTCATTATTGAGTTCATAATAGTTTACATCATTGTGAAATTTCAGTTCTGCATGATTTCTTGTCTGTCTTCACATAGGTGCTCCCCTTCACTCCCTGTGTCCATCCCTCACCCTCCCTTTCCCCTGGTAACCACTGAACTGTTTTCTTTGTCTATGTGTTTATTTATATTTCACATATAAGTGAAATCACATGGTGTTTGTCTTTCTCAGTCTGGCTTATTTCGCTTAGCATAATTCCCTCCAGGTTCATCCATGTTGTTGCAAATGGGATGATTTTGTCTTTTTTATGGTTAAGTAGTATTCCATTGTGTGTGTGTGTGTGTGTGTGTGTGTGTGTGTGTGTGTGTGTGTATACCACATCTTTATCCAATCATCAGTCGATGGGCACTTGGATTGCTACCATGTCTTGGCTATTGTGAATAGTGCTGCAATGAACATAGGGGTACATATGTTATTTTAGATTGTTGATTTCAAGTTGTTTGGGTAGATACCCGGTAGAGGGAAAGCTGGGTCATAATGGTAGTTCTATTTTTGGTTTTTTGAGGAATCTCCATCCTGTTTTCCATAGTGGCTGCACCAGTTTGCGTTCCCACCAGCAGTGTATGAGGGTTCCCTTTTCTCCAAACCCTCTCCAACATTCGTTATTTTTAGTCTTAGTGATTATAGCCATTTTAATGGGTATTAGGTAGTATCTTAGTGTAGTTTTGATTTGCATTTCCGTGATGATTAGTGATGCTGAACATCTTTTCATGTGTTTATTGGCCATCTGTATATCTTCTTTGGAAAAATGTCTGTTCATATCCTCAGCCCATTTTTTCTTTCTGTTTTTTTTTTTTCTTTTTTGAGGAGGATTAGCCCTGAGCTAACATCTACTGCCAATCCTCCTCTTTTTGCTGAGGAAGGCTGGCCCTAAGCTAACGTGCATGCCCATCTTCCTCTACTTTATATGTGGGAAGCCTGCCACAGCATGGCGTGCCAAGTGGTACCATGTCCACACCCGGGATTCGAACAGGTGAACCCCAGGCCACCGAAGTGGAACGTGCACACTTAAGTGCTGCGCCACTGGGCCAGCCCCTAACGGCCCATTTTTTTTTAATTGGGCTCTTTGTTTTTTTGTTGTTCAGTTGTGTGAGTTCCTTATATATTAACGAGATTAACTCGTTGGATATATGATTTGCAAATATTTTCTCCCAATTGGTGGGTTGTCTTTTTGTTTTGTTCCTGGTTTCCTTTGCCTTGCAGAAGCTCTTTAGTGTGATGAAGTCCCACTTGTTTATTTTTTCTTTTGTTTACCTTGTCTGAGAAGACATGGGGTTCAAAAATATCCTTTAAAGTTTGATGTCAAAGAGTGTACTATCTATATTATCTTCCAGGAGTTTTATGGTTTCAGGACTTAGCTTTTAAGTCTTTGATCCATTTTGAGTTTATTATTGTGTATGGCATGAGATAATGGTCTACTTTCATTCTTTGGCATGTGGCTGTCCAGTTTTCCCAACATCATTTATTGAAGAGACAATCTTTTCTCCATTGTACATTCTTGGCTACTTTGTCGAAGATTAGCTGTTCGTAGATGTGTGGGTTTCTTTCTGGGCTTTCAATTCTATTCCATTGATCTGTGTGCCTGTTTTTGTACCAGTACCATGCTGTTTTGATTTCTATGGCTTTGTAGTACATTTTGGTCAATTCTTTTTTTTTTTTTTTTGAGGAAGATTAGTCCTGAGCTAACTACTGCCAATCCTCCTCTTTTTGCTGAGGAAGACTGGCCCTGAGCTAACATCCATGACCATCTTCCTCTACTTTATATGTGGGATGCCTACCACAGCATGGCTTTTTGCCAAGCTGTGCCATGTCCACACCCAGGATTTGAACCGGGGAACCCCAGGTCGCTGAGAAGCAGAACGTGCAAACTTAACCGCTGCACCAACGGGCTGGCCCCTGTAGTATATTTTGAAGTCACGCATTGTGATACCTCCAGATTTCTTCTTTTTCCTCAGTATCGCTTTAGCAATTTGGGGTCTTTGGTTGCCCCATATGAATTTTAGGATTCTTTGTTATATTTCCATGAAGAATGTCATTGGGATTCTGATTGGGATTGCGTTGAATGTGTAGATTGCTTTGGGTAGTATGGACATTTTAACTATGTTTATTCTTCCAATCCATGTTCATGGAATCTTTTCCCATCTCTTTGTGTCATCATCTATTTCTTTCAGTAATGTCTTGTAGTTTTCATTGTATAAGTCCTTCACCTCCTTGATCAAATTTATTCCTAGATACTTTATTCTTTTTGTTGCAACTGTAAATGGAATTGTAGTCTTGACTTCTCTTTCTGTAAGTTTGTTATTAGAGTACAGAAATGCAACTGATTTTTGTAAGCTGATTTTGTACCCTGCAACTTTACTGGGGTTGTTAATTATTTCTAATAGTTTTACAACGGATTCTTTAGGGTTTTCTATATATAAGATCATGTCATCTGCAAACAGCAAGAGTTTCACTTCTTCACTCCCTATTTGGAATGAGGGCAGAGATTTTTATCTCTCTACTTTTCATGTCTATTTCCCCAGCACCTAGAAGAGGCCTGGCACAAACTTGATCTTCAATAAAAAATTATTGAATGAAAAAATTAAAGTCAGGTAGGATAATATGTTAACGAAGGAAGCTGAGATATATTAGCCACTTAAGAAAAATGATGCCCAGTACAAGATATTTCAAAAAATAAGTGAATTATCAGCTTCCATTGAGGATGAAGTAAATGAAAACTGAAAATGTGAGCTTTGCTCTCTTACATGATCGGCTGGTAAGCCGCATGCAGACAGGGATCTTTGCTATTTCCTTACAGTGTATTCTCAAAGCCTGACACAGTGTCTGCAGCATAGTGGATTTTCAAATACACATCTGGAATTTACAAATAAATTGACATGGAGGTCATTCATTGGTGATCTTGGCAATGGCCACGTATTGACCATGTAGTGAGTGGGAGGCCAACTGAGGTGGTTGTGGAGGTGAAGAAGTGGAGTGCCATGAATTTGGACAACCCCAGAAAAAACTGGCTGTGAAGGGGAAGAGAAGGATGAGGCACTGGCTGGAGGGAGGTGTGAGACCAAGGACGTTTTCATGGGTTTTTTAAGATGGGAGAGACAGAACCGTGTGCAAATGCTGATTAAAAGGGGCTAAGAGAGGGAGCTGAGGGAGATAGAAATTTCATTAGAAACAGGGCTTTTGTCTATTTTCCAGTCTCTCCAGGAAGCAATAATGCATTGTTTCATGAACTAGAAGTAATGAGCCTGAGAATCTTCGCTGTTTATATTTGGGAATATGTGTGGGCATTGGCCTCCATGGACCTGCCCCAGGGACCCGAGGCTTCCAGTGGAGGATAAAAGCCTGTAGAGTGCACAGCCCCTACTCCCAGGAGACCCTGTTGGAACACAGTGAAGAGACCACTGGATCTGGAATCATACTCTGGGTTCAAATCCTAGATCTTCCACTTGGGGAAGGGAAGTCGCGTTGATGGAGGGGAACCTCTCCGAGCCTCTGCTTCCCTAACTGAGGAGCACAGTAATACGGCCAGCCAACCACACACAGATACTTTCTGGAATCTTGACGTTCTATGAGTCAGCCACTATTGTGAGTGTGTCTTAATATTAAATCACATTATCTTCATAACCCTCTGAGAGGGTACTATTTTCATCCTTCTTTGACAGATGAGGAAACTGAGGAACAAAGATGCTAAGAAACTTGCCCAAGGCCACTCAGCTAGTAAGAGCTGAGCCAGTCTGACTGAAGAGCTGGTGTGCTCACTCAACCACTACAGCTGCCTCCAGGCACCAGGGAGACTTCTGCCCACCTTATAGATTCATGATGCTTAATTATCTCAAGGACCTGCAACGTCATAATCACACCTCTTTCATGCATGAATCTGTGGACGCTCTCGAAGGTTAAGTCACTTGACCAAGAGCACAGAGCCACTCTGTGGCAGAGTTGGGCATAAGCTGAGGTTTATGGCTTCCAAAGCCCACTCTCTTCCTTCACATCAAGGTGCCTTGTCGACATAAAGCAACACATGGCAATGCTTGGTAACATGTAAACTACACTACCAACCATGGCCTTACCGTTCCCAGCAGTTCCAGGTCTCTCCAGAGCTCAGAGCTTCACGTGGCTGTTACAGGCAAGAAAACTGCGTTTCAGAGCAGTGAATCATTTTGCCACCACCACACATATAGGACACGGCAGAGCTGGAACTGGAACCAGATGAGCCTGGTCCCACGGTGGTCACCATGGTCTCTATGCCCTTCCCACTGGGGACCCTTAGGCCCAGGGGAAATGGGTAAAGTGCTCTGCATAAAGATGCTATATCCTTCGACAGAGTTGATTTTGTTCAGAGATTTGGGTAAAATACCATTTTTATGTTAAACACAGTGATATATTAGCACATTGGAATGCAGCATTCACGTGAGTTTTTATAATAAAACATAAAACTTCAAAACAATTTTTCTTTTGCTGCTGCAGCTGAAAACTACCCCCCGAGACTCCCAGGGATGTCAATTAGAGCAGCTCCTCCTAAATCGTGCTCCAAAATACCAGGGATACGATGCAGATACAACTGGGGCATTTGTATCTTCAGGCTTCTTTCTCACTGCTGGAGGTGCTGATTGCTTAGATGGGAATAAAACTCTTCAGAACACGAAGGGAGAGGCGCAGGTGTTGTATGGTTGCGTGTGTGTTTTGCTTTCACCCCCTATAGACACTGCTTTGCATGGTGTAAGCCGCCGCGGGTGAGAGATGCTTCCCTTCCCGCCCCACAGACTTCACTGCATGTGCTTCCCCTTTTCTACCACTGGGGGTCACAAGTGCCCACAAGAATGTTCCATCTCTTATTTGAGAAAGCAGTTTCTTTTCTGTGAATGGGAGTTGTGCCTCACGGAAGCAAGATCCCTTTGCCCCTTTGTTGATGAAATGGGTGAGGGCAGGGATAGTGTGGATGAACAGGCGAAATAATAAGGAGGTGGAGCTTGGAGCCGCAGCGTAGGGGATCGGGTCTCAGGGAAGCTGCCACCTCCCTGCTGGGGACTACTGGGGTGGGCGTAAGTGGGTGGTAGAGCAAGCGTGGGGCAGTGGAAAGAACTGCCCCATGTTGACCACATCTCCCTCACCTACGGGCTAAATAGTCTCCTTGTGTGCTGCTATTGGGCCACCCGGGGTAAAACCTGGCTTCGGATGAGGTCTTATTTTAGAGGCTAAACACCTTAAAGAAAAACATTGAATAAGAAAACGTTTAGGAAGTCTATGTGAATGGCCAGAAGGGCAGTGACCCAAGCTTGGGAAACAGTTATTTTATTGGCTCTTTCACTATTCCTAGTGGATAGGCTGGGAAGCTCACTGTTCTCAGGCTTTGTATTCCCATGCCTGGTGTAGCTCCTGAGCGGTGATAGACTCACAGCAAGTGCTAGAAGGAAGTAGAGAGGGAATGAGGAAGGACAGGGAAAAGAAGGAAAGAAAGAAGGGAAAGTGTGTGTGGTAAGGTGGTGTACCCCAGTGATTCCCACCTTCTGGTGTCCCTGCCCTTGTGTGACCTCCTCCCCTTGAGTGTGGGCTAGTCCTTTTTTTTTTTTTTTTTTTTTACTGTGAGGAAGATTGGCTCTGAGGTAACATCTGTTAGCTTTTGTATGTGGGATGCTGCCACAGCATGGCTTAACGAGTGGCGTGTAGGTCCATGCCCAGGATCCAAAGAGCAAACCCCAGGCCATCAAAGTGGAGCATGAGAATTTAACCACTACACTACTGGGTCAGTCCCACTCCTCTTTTTTAAAATAGATTCTCCTTTATTCTAAGATTGAGAAAGTCCTACTTTCTGATGTTAAATTTCTTTCTTTCTTGTTTTAAAAATTATTTTATTGAGGTCATAATGGTTTATAACATTGTGTAATTTCAGGTATACAATATTATTTATCAGTTTCTGTATAGACTGCATTGTGCTCACCACCAGTAGTCTAATTTTTATCCATCACTATATGTCTGTGCTCCTTTACCCCTTTCACCAACCCCCCCAACCCTCTTCTCCTCTGGTAACCACTAATCTGTTCTCTTTATCCATGTATTTGTTTATCTTCCACATATGAGTGAAATCACGTGGTATTCATCTTTCTATGTTAGGCTTATTTCACTTAACATAATACCCTTAAGGTCCATCCATGTTGTTGCAAATGGGACAATTTTGTCTTTTTTTATGGCTAAGTAGTATTCCTGTGTGTGTGTGTGTGTGTGTGTGTGTGTGTATGTGTGTGTGTGTGTATATATATATATATACACCACATCTTCTTTATCCATTCATCAGTTGATGGTAACTTGGGTTGCTTCCATGTCTTTGCTATTGTGAATAGTGCTGCAATGAACATATAAGGGTGCTTAAATCTCTTTGAATTGTTGATTTCAAGTTCTTTGGATAAATACCCAGTAGTGGGATGGCTGGGTCATATGGTATTTCTATTTTTGATTTTTTGAGAAATCTCCATACTGTTTTCCATAGTGGTTGCACCAGTTTGCATTCCCAGTAGCAGTGTATGAGGGTTCCCTTTTCTCCACACCCTCTCCAACATTTGTTATTTTTTGTCTTGGTAGTTATAGCCATTCTGACAGGTGTAAGGTGATAGTAGTTTTATTGTAGTTTTGATTTGTGTTTCCCTAATAATTAGTGATGTTGAACATCTTTTCATGTGCCTATTGGCCATCTGTATATGTCTGTTCATATCCTCTGCCCATTTTCTGGTGGGATTTTTTGAGGGTTTTTTGTTGGGCTGTAGAAGTTATTTATATATTTTGGAAATTAACCCCTTGTCAGATACATGATTTGCAAATATTTTCTCCTAGTTTGTGGATTGTCGTTTCATTTTGTTCACGGTTTACTTTGCCTTGCAGAAGCTCTTTAGTCTGATGCAGTCCCATTTGTTTATTTTTTCTTTTGTTTCCCTTGCCTGAGTAGACACGGTATTTGAAAAGATGCGGCTAAGAGTGCACTGCCTAGGGGGCCAACCTAGTGGCATAGCGGTTAAGTTCTCACATTTCTGCTTTGGTGAACCAGCAGCCCGGGGTTCACTGGTTTGGATCATAGGAACAGACCTACATACTGCTTGTCAGGCCATGCTGTGGCAGGCATATCACATATAAAATAGAAGAGGATGGGCACAGAGGTTAGCTTAGGGCCAATCTTCCTCAGCAAAAAAGAGGAGGATTGGCGGTGGATGTTAGCTCAGGGCTCATCTTCCTCAAAAAAAAAAAGAGAGAGTACTGCCTATATTTTCTTCTAGGAGTTTTATGGTTTCAGGTCTTACATTCAAGTCTTTCATCCATTTTGAGTTAATTTTTGTGTTTAGTGTAAGATAATGGTCTACCTTCATTCTTTTACATGTGGCTGTCCAGTTTTCCCAATACCGTTTATTGAAGAGACTTTCCTTTCTCCATTGTATGTTCTTGGCTCCTTTGTCAAAGATTAGCTGTCCATAGATGTGTGGTTTTATTTCTGGGCTTTCAATTCTGTTCCATTGACCTGTGTGTTTGTTTTTGTGCCAGTACCACACTGTTTTGATTACTGTAGCTTTGTAGTATATTTTGAAGTCAGGCATTGTGATGCCTCCAGATTTCTTCTTTTTTCTCAAGATTGCTTTTGCTGTTTGGGGTCTTTTGTTGTTCCATATAGATTTTTGGATTCTTTGTTGTATTTTCATGAAGAATGTCATTGGGATTTTGATTAGGATTGCACTGAGTCTGTAGATTGCTTTAGGTAATATGGACATTTTAACTATGTTTATTCTTCCAATCCATGAGCATGGAATATCTTTCCATTTCTTTATGTCATCTTCAATTTCTTTCAATAATGTCTTATAGTTTTCAGTGTATAGGTCTTTCACCTCCTTGGTTAAATTTATCCCTAGATGCTTTATTCTTTTTGTTGTGGTTGTAAATGGAATTGTAGTCTTGACTTCTCTTTCTGTTAGCTCTTTATTAGTGTATAGAGATGCAACTGATTTTCGTAAGTTGATTTTGTACCCTGCAGCTTTGCTGTAGTTGTTGATTATCTCTGATAGTTTTCGGGTGGCTTCTTTAGGGTTTTCTACGTATAGGATCATGTCACCCACAAACAGCAAGAGTTTCCCTTCTTCATTTCCAGTTTGGATCCCTTTTATTTCTTTTTCTTGCCTAACTGCTCTGACCAAAACCTCAAGTACTATTTTGAATAGGAGTGGCAAGAGTGGCCCCCTTGTCTTGTTCCTGTTCTCAGAGGGATGGCGTTCAGTTTTTCCCCATTGAGTATGATGTTGGCTGTGGGTTTGTCATATATGGCCTTTATTATGTTGAGGTACTTTTCTTCTTTACCCATCTTATTAAGAGTTTTTATCATAAATGGATATTGGATCTTGTCAAGTGCTTTCTCTGCCTCTATTGAGATGATCATATTGTTATTCTCATTTTGTTAATGTGTTCTGTCACATTGATTGATTTGCAGATGTTGAACCATCCCTGTGTCCCTGGTATAAATCCCACTTGATCATGGTGTATGATCCTTTTAACGTATTGCTATATTCATTTTGCCAATATTTTGTTGAGGATTTTTACATCTATGTTCATCAGCAATATTGGCCTGTAATTTTCCTTCTTTGTATTGTCCTTGTCTGGTTTTGGTATCAGAGTTATTGCTTTTTTATGTTTTTAAATATGAGCATGCTATCATTGCAATTATCCAACTGATATTTAAGCTCCTTTTACGTGCCAAGCACCATGTCAGGCGTTGGCAAGAAAAGGTGAATAAAATCACTTTTGCTTTGAGAACATAGTCTAGTCAATTTTTTTGGTTTGTTTTTATTTTTTATCTCGAAACTGGACCCCAGGTTGAGAAGTCCTTGCATCTGAGGGCTGCATGTCTACATCTTATTGATAGCAATGATCATTTTAGAGGCTCTGCATCATTTGGGATGTGACAGATTTGAGTCCAGAGCACACACAGAAGTTCTTTTCTTGGTAACCATTTTCTCCTAAAGTATCAGCATGACCGGCTTCAAACAATTTGTGGAAGGTGTCACGTTGGGATAGATTCACTGAAAAATCTCTGAGGTGCTTCTGTGGACCACATTTGACTCAAGAGCTGTTTACTAACTGTGCCAACTCTAGAGGAAAGAGAACTGGGCTAAGTCAGAAGAATGGGTTTAAATCTTGTCTTTGCCTTTGACTGAGTGATGTTGAGCTAAGCACTTGAATTTTCTGTGCTTCAGGAGAATCAGTAGAAATAGGGAAACACGGCCACAGTGTTCTTGTGAATATTACATACAACAACGTAGGTTAAAATGCCTTGAAAAAAATTTGTTCCTCGTGTGTATGGTGATAATCTTGCTCCAAATGTCTTAAAGCTAATGAAGCTTTGGAGCGTCAACTCGGATGCCGGCAGGAGCCAGGCAGACACCATGGATAAGTGAATCAGTTAGGTTGAGCTTGAGACACAGCCCTTTCTCAGAGGGCAGCCGCCACACAGCCCACCCCAGGGCGGTGGTGCTGGAAGACAGGTCGTGGATGTCAGAGCTTCCAAGTTTTAAAAAGAAGCCACATAGGCTCTGGACATTTGTAAATGTTGGCTCAAAATTTCTTTTTATGCATTTCCAAAAGATCACACCTGGCCCACAGGCCTCCAGTTTGTGACCCGTTATCTTTACTGCAGGTTCTTTGACGGGGCAGTGAGAGAACTAACATCACACAGCACACAGCAAGCCTTCCACAAGGCCACTGTAGACGTCATTCCCTGATGGAGAGGTCCACACTCAGCCATGCTAGATCGCACTCCCTCCTGGTCTCTTTAGGCCTCGCCAGCCCACATGCAGGGAAGTGCACTTCACCCCCTCTCCTGGCAGCTCTGCTAAAAGAGCGAGCCCTCCCGGGATCGAAGTGAATTCTCAAGCGAAAATTTCTACCTCAGGATAATAAAACAAAACAGAAAAATCCAGAAAAGATGTGAGCAATCTAATGTACTCTATCTACTTTCCACCCCACCCCAACCAAGCCCCATTCCTTACCATTAACGCCTAATCTGCAGAGCACTGAATTCTTGTCCAAGCTCTGTCACTTACTAGTTGTTTTGGGTCTTTGAATCTCAGTTTCTTCATCTACAAAATGGGAACAGAAACTTCTGTCTCAAAGGGCCATGAGGATTAAGTCAAATGCTATATGTGAGAGAGCTTAGCCATCTGTGAGACATTATGAAAATATAAAATATGCTTATTACTAATAAGGGGTCAGATTGAGGAACCTGTGGAAGTGTTCAAGTAGGTTTTCAGTGTGCTTCAGAAATAGCCCTTGGGTAGCACTCAAAGCATGCTGCAGAGAGGGGAGGGGCCAGAGTAAAGAGAGCAGTGGGTGCTGGAGGTGAGTGGTGCTGAAGGGCCTTGACATGGAGGATGGACGGAAGGGACTGCAGATGTGAGAGAGGGTGTGGGGAAGGGGGCAGCAATGGCAGTCCTGAAGCTGTGGTCTGAGTGACTTGGAAGATAAGGATGACATTAACCCAAATGGGTAATTTACTTATGTGTTTAACAATGTTCATTGACTGCACATTTTTTCCCAGGCACTGGTCTGGGGGCATGGAGTACATCCAAGAATGCTACACGTAAGTTCCCTGTTCTCATAGGCTTGCATTCTTGAGGGGCATCATGGATTTTTTATTCTTTTTTTTTTTTTTTTTTGCTGAGGAAGATTCACCCTGAGCTAACACCTGTGCCAATCTTCCTCTATTTTGTATGTGGGTTGCTGCCACAGCATGGGCACTGACGAGTGATGTAGGTCTGTACCAAGGAACTGAACCTGGGACGCAGAAGCAGAGGCCGCTGAATTTAACCACTAGGTCATGGGGCTGCCCTGGCATTGTGGATCTTTGCCTGCTGCTAAGATGAGATGTTCACACTCCAGTCCAAGAATGAGCTTGAGTTGGTGTGATCTGAAATGCAGACAGAGTAGCTCTTTCTAAATGAGAGTCTTTACATCTAAGATAGGTCTCTGGAAATGTTGTAAGATTTGTTTTTCTTTCTTACTTTTTAATATGGAAAATCTCAAACATATATAAAAGCAGAAAAACTAGTATAATGAACTCCCGTGCATACATTATCCAACTTCAATAATTATCAACTTACAGCCAATTCATCAACACTCCTATCCATTTCTATCCCCCCTTGCCCCTATTTATTTTAAAGCAATTCTCAGACATTGTATCATTTCATTGGTGTTAAATATTTTAATGTGTATCTCTAAAAGATCAAGACTTTTTGGATACATAACCACCATATCATTGTGACACCTAAAAAAATGAGCAATAATCTTTTTGCTTACTAAAAGGAACTACTCTGAAGTTGCTGATGTTCATCTTTAAAGAGTTTATGTAGGCAGCTGTAGTTTTTAGGAGTCCTCTCACCAAAGGAGAGGATCAATGGAAAACAATGTATTTGGAAATCTGTGTGCTGTTTGTATCTTGCCACATGGAGGAGGCAGATAATAAGTAAAGAAATAAGTAAAGTAGACAATTGCAGCTAACACTAAGTGCCAGAAGGAAAAGGAAGCAAGGCGGTGTGGTGGCATTCGGAGGTGGGGGGGCCTCCTCTCATCCGAAGGCAGAGTGGGAGTGGATCCTTTCAGAGAGAGGGAGCGGCAGAGCAGACACCATGCTGGGGAGGGGCCGGTGAGGCTGGAATGAAGGGAGAGAAGGGGACACTGGTAGGAATCAAGCTGCAGCCATTGGAAAGGGGCCGCGAGTTTTTATTCTAAGTGTGAAGGGAAAGTATTGGAAGGTTCCGGGATGGGAGGTTAGCCGATTTATATTTTTTAAAAAGTAGTCCAGGCTGCTATGTGGAGAATGGTAGGAGCAGGGAGACTAATCAGGGACCCTAGCAGTTTTCGCCCCATATCCTATAGGGTGGTAGAAACAAATGGAAAGAATTGGATGAATAGGGGAGATCTTCTTAGAAAGAGATGAAAGAGAACCAGCAGGTTTGAAGATGGCTGTGGCAAATTCATTTTTAAAGTGTTAAGGATAAGGTGCCAATGGACTGGTTTGAGGGGTGGGGTGAAGCTATTGAGGGCATCCATCAAAATAGCTGGTTGGTCCTGCACGGTGGGCAGCATGCTGCATTCAGGGACCTGCTCTCCAGCCAGTCGAACATTCTGGCGAGCCCACTCCTCCTATGCATGCCAAGCCATGATGATGCAATGATGCTCATCCATGCCTCTCTTCCTTCACAGTGAGTGGAAAAAAATCTTCCTTCATAAAAAAAAAAAAAAATGCCAGAGCTACTGCCTTGGGGAAAGTCTTTGTCCTCAATTTTGGCAAAATAAATTGTTTTTATGGGTCTTCTAGACTGAGAACAAAATGGGCAGTAATTGAAGCGGGAAAAACTGGAGGGAGATTTTCTTCTGGCTTCTTCTTTCCAATGTCCCCACCCCACTCAGTCTCCCTCAGTGCTGAGGAGGGAGAATGAGGAACAGCTGTGACAGGGGACAGGGCGATGGAAGGGGTTTCAGAAAGGTTTCACAGAAAAATGTCTTCCTTCATTCAAGGAACATTTTTAAGTACTTTCTGCATGTTCAGGACTATGTCAGGCACTAATGGGCCTAAAAAAGGAAAAGGAAGATGTAGTCAGTCTATCCTCAAATTGTTTTCATCTAATGAGGGAGAGAATATACATTTATTAGAAACCAGTAGGGAGGCAAAATAAAGTGAAGTAGGCTGGAGAGAGAGGTTGGTGTGAATAAGAAACAAAACCGACATTTCTGTAAGGATACCTGAGGAGTAAATACCTTATTTCCCAAACCTAACATCATCCCTTCTCCTTGACCTCACGATTCTATCTTTCCTCCGCAAGTATTGATTTTCTTAGGGAAGGAACTCCATAGTTTTAACCACCATATTTTCTAAAGCCAAAAATCTGGATACATGGTGTGACAGTGAATTTTCTCCCCCTAATTCTCAAAATTATTTATATGAAAAGATTTACAAAGACACAATAATTAGATCATAGTTGATGATCAAATTAGCAAATTATCTTTATTGGAAAAAGGTATAATTAGGTGTCCTGGAAAATCTGGAACGGATGTCTTATAATGTCACTTGCTGCACTGTCAATGTCTTCCCTGTCCCCCCTTGGAATGGCTGCCAAAATTTGGCCTAGTCTCTTTGAGAAAGGGGGCCTAACCTGAGTGGTTTAAAAGATTATAAATCGGTCCCTGGACTAAACTGGCTGATCCACAGAACTGTGAGCTGTTCTCGTCTAACTTGAACTTGGCTTAGAGCAACCCAACAACTGGGAAGTCTCTACCATGGTTTACTGACCTAGTGCTGCTAAGGTATTTTTAAAGTAGTTCCCCTGCTTTCACGGTCATCGGTGTTTCAGAAGATTTGGAACTAAGTGGTCCAAGGGGCACTCCGAGGTTTGTCCAGGGACTGAGGAGGGGGCTGCTTCTCCTGGGCCACAGTGGGGAGGAGGGGCGGAGAGTGCAGTAGGGCAGACACCAGACAGCGAGGCTTCCTGTGGGATTTATTCCATTCATCTCAGTCTATCGGGAATTGAGGGGCACCTGCCGTACATCATCAGAACTAGCACCATGAGAAGCTAGAAAAGAAGTACTCAGTAAAATGGGCTCAAGACTACAAATGCTTACAGGGACCAGGCTGGTAAGATCAACGAACTAGTGGGTAGGTACAAAGAATACATAGTGCCCTCGATTTTTTATTTATCTATTTTTGAAATATTTAATTTTTCTATTTACTATAAGGAAAAGTACAAGCATAATGATAGATGGCAATCGATTCCACTTTGGTATGAAGAACACAATAAGGGGCAGCGAGGACCGTAGTACACTGTAGAGTGCAGGCCGCGTGTAAAGCAGGTGGGAGTGGCAGTCCCAATTAAGCTCTGACTCTAGTCAGCCCAGTGTGGACAAATTTCTTTTTCAAGAGAAACCAGATGTCGGTATTCTTATGTGAGATCTTCATATTTCCAATTGTTGGCATCTAATTAAAACATTTAGAAAATATCTTATGAGCCATAATTCTGTGGTCAAACAAAATGGATTTCATTCCCTGAAGAAATGGATCCTGCCCTTAAGTAAGTTGCCATATTTCTGGATGGCTAACACATACTAATTTGAGCAAAATGAGTATGTCTCTAGCATGTAATGGGCGCTTAATATATGTCCAACTCCTTCCTCTCTTTCCCACTCTAACACGATATTTTGGTGATAGAAAAAAGATCAGTGACAGATTTTTCATGTCTTTCCTACTCCTTCCTAAGAGGGGTGAACTCCCTTCCTCCAGTTGGAGAAGGATAGTGGGTGCTAATAAGGGTGATGGGTAAGGAGGTTAGTAGAGAGCTGCATTTCTCTGCTCAAGAATGAGCTCATGGACAGAGACTCTGGAGAGGAAAAGAAAGGCTGGGACAAAGGGGGGAAAAAAGCATAGGAGAGAAAGATTCAGGGCAGCCGCTGATGGAAAAAGCAACTTTAAGAAACAAGAGAGAGCAGCTTAAAGGGAACTTAAAATATTTCCCCATGTGGTATGAACATAATCTCCTGCTCTGACACCCAAGACATTAAAAAACATCTATAGTGCCCTTCAATGCATTTATAGTCATATTTGTATTTACTTTCATATAAGAACAAGACAGCTAGGTTGGTTGACAGGGGACTGTGCCACAATAATTGGAAATGACTAAAGGTGACAAAAGTGTGCTGACTGTGTTTTGCCAACCAAGAATGGGAAGAGCTCAAGATCTGGCAACAGAGTAAGGTATTTGACCATAAAGGAATGTCATAAAAAATCTAGGTCCTGGGATTGGCCACTTTAGCAAGAAGAGAATGCTCCCTGAGAAGAGGGGAGGTGTGGGCAGAGGATGAAGGGAGGTGAGGGTGTGCCTGGTGCATCCTGGCCCACAGGTGTACGGGGGTGGCTGAGCAGAGGCTTTACGCCAAGGATACATCTCCTTTTCATGTTAGAAGAGGGACCTGGGTCATGATCAGCTGTAGCTTGGCTTTAAGTCTGGTCAAGGCTACAAGCTTTCTCCCTCACCTTCAGTGGGTCAAAAGGACTGCAGGTAAGACCCTCAACATCACATCCCTAGAGGCCAGACTGTCAGACATAGTAGCTCCAGGGATTGGATTTTAGAACATTTTTATACATGCAGTGGGCATTTGTAACTTCATGGTTATACTTTTCCGTGTCTGTAGGCTGAGGCTCTGGACATCCAGCATGGAAGCTAGCTGGTTGTGCTGTCGGTCATCTACGTGAGCCTGGCACACAGCAAACTCAAGAGGTTGGCTCCTGTGAAGATGTTTTTGAACCCAGGGCAGGCCATCTATCTCAGGGTGCTCACAAAGGTGGGAGAAGAGAGGTGCAGCGAAGGGGTCCGGAAGTCTGGTTCTGGCCCTGGCTTCCTCATTGGCTGTCAAGTACTGGGCAGGCCAACTAACCTCCAGGGACCTCAGTGTAAAATGAGAACATTCCTGGCTTTGCATGTGAGGGTTAAAAGATATAGATGTGAAAGCCCTTGGAAATGTAATAATAATAGCTGACATTTTCTGAGTGCTAACTATGAGCCAGGCGCCACATCACTTCATTTAATCCTCACAACACCTTTGTATTATTATCCTTATTTTACAGATGAGGACACTAAGGCATAGCGAGGTTAAATAACTTATCCAGGGTCACACAGCTAGTGGTCTGACTCCAGGGTTAACTACCACACTATATATCTCAGAGACATCATTAACCAGGATAACCAGGAAGACAGTCATGGTCAAGAGGCTTTGGAATCAGACAAAGCTGGGTCTGCCTTAGCTCTATGGCCTTGGAAAAGTTAGTTAATGTCTCTATGCCTCAGTTTCCTCATATGTAAAATATGGATAATAAATTTATTTGCCTCAGAGTGTTGTTGTTAGGTGAGGCATAGGAAGTGGTAACACGTTATCTGGATATGCCCAAGAAACAACAATTATTATTAGAGGTAGCCCTGGCCAGGGAATGTGGGTGCAGAAGGAAAAAGAAGAGGTATAGGAGTAGAGGGTAACAATGAGAGGTCTGTGGATGTAGACCCCACAAGCAGACCAACCTTATTTTGCTTTCTTCTAATGGTGAAGGTGGGTCCTAGATGCCAGAAGGATCCTGTGTAGAGGAATGGATGTGGGGGCCAATGGGTGTGACAGGTGTATGTTGGTGAAACAATGGGCAGTGAATTCTCAGGAATTTCAGCCAAGTGCTCATCTACTTCCATGATGTCCCCAGGCACGGGATGAAGAATCCAGCCTCCTCTTAGGATAGACCATTTTCTGGATCAAACCATCCATGTGCTGAACAACAGACTGAAGGGAGTCAACCAATCAATTGATGGGTGTCTGTGCTCTGCCTCCTGCCCGATTGCGCAGGTGATGACACTCTTACAGACAAGCTGGTGTTCCACGTTTAATCCATGTCTTCTTCAATGACTGCTGAGGCTTGTCGGGGGTGGGTGGCTTTTGGGCCAAAGATACAGACATTCTCACAGTGCATTATGAAGGGCTCCTCTTCCAAGCACAGGAGCAGACTCGAATCTCTGTGATAAAGAAGACTTCAGCTTGGCTGTGGACATTTAGTTTGGGGACTAGGCCAGCCCAGGTCCTGGTTAATTAACTTGGCTGGAAAGAAATTAGTTCTAGTTAAGCACCACAGGAAGAATCCATAGCAAGTCACTCATCTTTTTTTTTTTAAAGATTTTATTTTTTTCCTTTTTCTCCCCAAAGCCTCCCGGTACATAGTTGTATATTCTTAGTTGTGGGTCCTTCTAGTTGTGGCATGTGGGACGCTGCCTCAGCGTGGTTTGATGAGCAGTGCCATGTCCGCGCCTAGGATTCGAACTGACGAAACACTGGGCCGCCTACAGCGGAGCGCACGAACTTAACCACTCAGCCACGGGGACAGCCCCAGTCACTCATCTTTAAAATTCTGCCCCAGGTTGAGTTTCTACTCAGGAGCCTTGGAGGCACAGGTGCGATATTGATTGTGGCCCCTGTGGGCTGATAACAGGCAGTCTCTGGGGAAGAGGCCTGATCTGCTAACAGTATCTCTGCAGGGGCACTGGGTATTCACCTAAGATAAATGTGACCCCCAAGAGACAGGAGGGTGGATACACGCTCCACCTGGCTGAGGCTCCAGGACGATACATTAGCACCCTCTGCCCCCAGAGACAGAGTCCACATTGGCCTCTGGACCTTACTGTTCTTGCCAGGGTCTCACTTTCCTAATAGCTTATCCTTTGCCTGATTTCCCTATGGTTGGGTCCCCTCACCCCAGGATTTAAAAACAAGCATTACAATTCCAAAATAGATTTCCTTCTGTAGAAGTCAAAACCATCACATCAGGACAGCGCTTTCACTTCAATCTTTCTGCTGATGATTGTCAGCTTATAATTATCCTTATTAGAAAAGAATATTGTTGTAGCAAATTGTAAACTATAAACAAAAAACTTCCAATAAAGCAAAAATTAAACAACTTTAATTATTCATATTTTGCTAAATAATCCATTCTAGACTGTGTGACAATAGAGAAACACTGACGTGGTATTTAGCAGATTCAGAGGGAAGGGCCAGGCCCCTGCTTGAACGTTGAGCTATTAGATTAGATTCAAATCTGAAATAACCAGGACAGAAACTCTCACTCTGCTGTTTCCCCCGAAGGGAAGGAAAAAGTCAGAAAAGGTAAAGATCATGTAACCGGCAACAGAAAGAGTTTCCTGCTTTGCCCCTGCCTGGCCTGCTTGGCCCCTGGACCGCTCTACTGGTCTCTGCCTCGGGCATGTGCTGAGGAACAGGAGGTAGATTGTCCAGAAGGTAGCTTTTCTTGTTGTGTTGTTTTGTTTTCACTCTTTCGTTCTGCAGTATCGCTCCTTCCAGACTATTCTTCACTTCAGGAAAAGATGAGGGCAGCTTCACTAAGCCAGGCAGTGGTATGTCTTCGAAGTAATCTAGGAAATCCATCTTTTTCAAAACGTACAAAGGCATTTTCTCCCAGGCTTCAACCTGCTCAAAATTGTCCAGCTTCCCTATCCTTCTCTTGAGGTGGAGAAGAGTCTAGAGGTTTCCATATTCCCCAATGCAAGAGCAAAACTGCACCAGGTTTTGGAATCAGCCTACCTTTGACACCCACTAGCTGGGCAACTGTGGGCAGATTTTTTAACCTCTCTGAATCCGTTTCTTCACAGTACACAGTAATCATACCCACCACTTAGAGATGTGAGGATTAAGTGAAAGAATCCACAAGTCTAGTACATAGTACACACTCAATGTTGGCTGTGGCTGCTATTATTATTGCTTAGGGATTGTTAAACGGGCAAGTGGTTGTTTCAGCCATGTAGCAAGCCGATTACTAAAATGAATTTTGATTATATTATTTGTATATTTCATTCTGGGGGAATAAAAGCCATTATGCATTCAATAAAACAAATGGATTCTGTTAGACAGCTGGGTAACAGACTCATTTCGGCCACTCATCAGCCACCAACCTTGGCAAGTTACTTATCTCTGAGAATCTGCTCCCTTCTTTTCCAGCTGGGCCAATCATACCTGCCTCCCAGGCCTCACAGCTCTGCTGAGGGGAGACACAAGATGGCCCATGTAAAGTGGTTTGGAAAAGGTTTCAAGAACCATCCAGAGGGAAAGGCATTATTGCTGGAATGTGGGGAGCTGAGCTTCTATGAGCATATTTTGATTTGAGTTTGACCTTGGGCGTAGGTGTAAGGAAAACCAGTCCTGCTCATTTTTGTAACCCTAGGACGCTCTGAAGGTGTTCAAAATGTTGATTTATTTTGTTTAGAAACCAGCTGGGAATCCTGAAGCTCTCTCCTCTGTCTCTCTCTCTTCCGTTCTCTAGGTTTGATTTTTCCTCCCATATAATTTCATTTCACTGTTGGCAGCCTTTATTGGTTCCACCTATTGTGAAAAGAATCTCCTTATATGAAGAGGCCATCAGCCTGGAACACTGGAAGCTGTCATCACTCTTCTACACTTGGATGTCAACATGGGAACTGCTTTATGCCATAGCCATCCTCTCTGAATTGGAAGGGAAGCCTGCAGACGCCTCTGGGGTAGGGTACAGTTGTCTGCCAAACCCCTCCACAGCTTCCACTGAGCTTGGGGTCAAGTCCAGAGTCTTCAAGTGGCTTGGTGGCTTACCTGGACCAGTTCCTGACCACTCCTCCAGCCCAATTTCTAGCCTCTCCACCCTGAGCTCACTCCTTCTGGGATGTCTTCTCAGTTCCTTGGATGTGCTAGCCTCTCTCTTAAATCTGGGCACCCCTCTCCATTACCTCAGATGTCATTGCTCCAACCTCCTCACCATTGGGACTTTCCTCTCTAGACTTGCTTTAGTTTGTCTTTTGGTAGTGGGATGGATTCTGTTTGGGCTGAGGATGTATGAGCCCTGGGGCATTTTTGCCCTCCATGGCAGCAACCCTCCTTCTTCCACTGCCCCTCTCTTTTAAGTAGACTTTATTTTCTAGAGCAGTTTTAGGTTCACAGCAAAATTGAGTAGAAAGTATAAAGAGTCTCACACATCCTCTACCCCCAGACATGCACAGTCTCCTCCATTACCAACATCCTCCACCAGAATGGTGCATCAGTTACAACTGATGAACCTACGTTGTCATATCATGAACACCCAAAGTCCGTAGTTCACTTTAGGGTTCACTCTTGGTGTTGTACATTCTGTGGGTTTGGACAAATGCATAATGACATGTATCCACCATTGTAGTACCATACAGAAGAGTTTCACTGCCCTAAAAATCCTCTGTCTCTGCCTGTTCATCCTTCCCTCTCTGCTAACCCCTGGCAACTGCTGATCTTTTTACTGTCTCCATAGTTTTGCCTTTTCCAGAATGTTATATAGTTGGAATCATACAGTATGTAGCCTTTTCAAATTGGCTTCTCTCACTTAGTAATGTGCATTTCAGGTTCCTCCAAGTCTCTTCACGGCTTGATAGCTTATTTCTTTTTAATGCTGAACAATATTCCATTGTCTGGATGTACCAGTTCATTTATCCACTCACCTATTGAGAGACATCTTGCTTGCATCTACGTTTTGGAAATTATGAATAAAACTACTATAAACATCCGTGTGCAGGTTTTTGTACACATAGAAGTTTTCGACTCCTTCAGGTAAATACCAAGGAGCGTGATTGCTGGATCGTAAGGTAAGATTATATTTTGTTTTGAAAGAAACCACCAAACTGTCTTCCCAAATGGCTGTACCATTACCCTGCCCTTTTAAGGCACAGCTTGGCCAGCTGTGCCAGGATACAGCATTGTCTTCTCAGGCAGAGAGCACCCCAATCCCTAGTGTCCAGAAGTCTTGGGATACACTCTTGTGGATACGTGCACGATAACATCCCAGGGCAGCACAGGGCAAATTCTTATGTGTCAAGCTCAATTGACCAAATATACATTATTGGTGTATCTGAACTGGGGCAACTTATACTGTATGCAACTCACCTGTTGCTATGAGGGCTGTTGCAAGCCAGAGAAGTGCCACTATGTGTCTGCTACAAGTGCATGTGTAAGAACAGGGAAAGTATGGCTGTCCCTTCCTCCTGAAAATGCCCCTTGACACTCACACCATCTGCCTGTGTCTCCTTCTCCTCCTCCTCCTGTAGCTCTTCTACCAACCAGCTGGTCATTCCTCCTTATTCATCAGGCATTGGCCTCCCAACTCATAGTTCCCCTTTTCTCTCACCACCATAATATCCACCCCCTGACTCTTCAGTTCCTTGACCTTCTCATTTCCAATAAGCTTTCCCCTCATCTTCCTCCAGCAACCCACTCCCATAATCACCCTCGGAGCCCACACATCAACAGGATCTGCACTCCTCAGAAATCTCAGTTTCAAACAAGTCACTCTCTCAATACCACAACCTAGTTTGTCAGATTCACCCACCACAATTCTTTGAATCCAATCCCTCCAATCCCTGGATCCCACCCCTTCCTCATGGCCCATCAGCTCCCTTCTGTTTTCTCATCATCTCCCATTTAATGTAGATCCTGGGGTCCATCTTCCCATCATGCCCTTGCGCTTCCTTCTGTTATTTACTCCTAACGGGCAGATCCCAATCCTGGGAGAAGCTCCCCTGCCTTCTCTGTGCCTGTCCTGAGCAGCTCCAAGTTGCTGATTAACAACTCACCCAAAGAGAGTGACTCAATTAACAACTCACCCAAAGAGAGTGACTCACTTCAGTTTTAGCCACGGTCTTAAGCCACACAGGGACACTCACTCTCCTGACACACCTGCTGTGCTTTCCTAGTTAACGTTTCCATTTTCTGCAATGACATTTCATACTCTCTCCTGTCTTCAAAACTCACACACTCTCTCCCCTGGAAACCTGGCTAATGAGATAGGCTCAAACTGTCTGAGAATATAGCAGCTGGAGAGGAACACTCTCATCTCCTCCCACCAACCTAGAAACATTTCTGAATTTGTACTCCGCTTCCGCTTCCTTTCTACTGTAGGGGAGAAAGCTTCTCTCCTAACAATAATATTCCTTCCTTGGGCTCTGGGTGGGCTCCGCTCTCCAGGAGTTCGTACCTTTAATTGTCATCTCTTTCTGCACCATCACATCATTACAGTCTCCCCCTCCACTGCATTCTTCCTTTTGGGGGGCTGGGTAGGATGGAAGTAGGAGAGTATAATTTACATAAAATAACACAACACAAATAACTTCCCGGAAATTCATTTTGTGCTCTGTTTCCAGTCAATCCTCACCCTCATAGGCAACAATTGTTCTGATTTCTATCAGCATAGATTAATTTTTCCTGCTTTTGAACATCATACAAATGGAATTGTATGGTATGCAGTCTTTTGTATCTGGCTTCTTTTGTTCAATACAATATTTTTGAGATTAATTCATGTTGTTGTGTATATCAGTAGTTTTATTTTACTGAAGAGTATTCCACTGTATAAATACCACACTTTGTTTACCCATTCATCCGTTGATGGACATTTGGGCTGTTTCCAGGTGTGGGTTACAGTAAATAAGGCTGCTCTAGACATTCTTGTACAAGTCTGGGAGGGCATATGTTTCATTTTCATTTCATCTCTGGTCATGGGATGGTATATGTTTAACTGCATCAGAAACTGCCAAACAGCCCTTTAAAGTGGCTGTACCAGTCTGCATTCTCATAAAAGCAATGTGTGAGGGTGCCAGGTGCTTCACCTCCTCAACGAATTTAAGATTTCAGTCATTTTGATTTTAGTGATTCTAGCGATGTGAAAAGTGCATAGGACAGGGCTTGGCATAAAATTAGCCCTCTAAAGAGGTTAGCTACTGTTATTATCAGAGGAGGTGCTCGAACATTTTAATAAAGGGCATCTGAGTTCCTTCTTTCTTATAATCATATCTCACTCTTCTTTTGTTCTAATCCCTCCAAAAAACATATTATAATAACCCCCAGTACTGACCATACCTCTTTTTAAGTATTATCAAGTTTAAATAGATGCTCATAAATCTATTATTGTCTTGGCTTTATAAAGGGCACAGGGCAGAGGCATCACCAAGGCCTCCCACGATAAACAGCAAGTGCTCAATAAGTAGCACAGATTTGCCTTTCTCCTGCAGCTGCCGAGCGTGTAATCCTCTACTCTGCTTTGCTCTGGGATCTGTCCCCACCCCCCGGAAGTTATAGTCTCTTTGGAGCTGCACACTCCCACGGGGGCCCTCAAGCCTTGTCCTTCTGACAATGAATCAGCAGGTCACGACCACCACCACCTTACCCAGTCCACAAACCTGGGTGTCCCTTCCTGGGCACAGCTTCTCTGGGGTGAAATCTGGGGTCTCAGGTGTGGTGGTGCCCTCAGGAACTGAGGTCTGACCTGGGCCAGGCACGTGCTAGACTCTTGAGTCACAGCTGCTCCGGAGCGAGGAGCCACCGAGGGACACACTCCTTTAAGGCAACGCCTGCACCTCAACTCCTCCTCCCATTCCTACATTTTTCTCCGCCCCCTGCCCACGCTTAATTAATTATCTCCTTTACGTCCCTCCTCACTGGCCTCCTCCTAAGCCCGCCGGGTAGAGTAGCGGGCAGCAGGAGCGCCCGGCTCGGCTGGGCACTGTGCACTTGTTGGCGAGCGGGGTGGGGCGCGGCGGCCGGCGCGCTGCGCGGGAGGGTCCGCGATGCCCGAGAACAGCTCCTTCTCCAACTGCTGCGAGCCCGGCGGGCGGGCAGTGCGCCCGGGCTGGCCCGGGGCTGGCGGCGAGCGGCCCTCCGGCACCCCCCGGCCTCCCTGGGTGGCGCCCGCGCTGGCCGCCGTGCTTATCGTCACCACCGCGGTGGACATCGTGGGCAACCTCCTGGTCATCCTCTCGGTGCTCAGGAACCGCAAGCTCCGGAACGCAGGTGAGCGCCAAGCCCCCTGCTGGGGTCAGGCGGTTCCCTGACGTCTCGTTTTGCTTCTCACTCCCAAATCCGCCTCCGTGTCCTTCCTCAGTCCCAGGCGTCCCGTTCCCTTCTCTCTAACCTAGTCCCCAAGTTTGGTCCTGAGCTCAAAAGTTAGGGTGAGTTGCTGCCTTCCCCCGACATGCGGCTCTGGCGCCCAACTGTTGCAGTTGCCCAGGGCGCGCTTGGCGCATCAGCATGAACTGGGCAAAGTTTTTTCTCATGCACTTTTTGGCAGGGCGCTGGCGCTGTGGGGACCCACGCGGCCGGACGCCGTCGCTATCCGTGGCGCTCCAATTTGTGCCGGTCCAGATGGGGCCCCTATCTGGCATCAGAAATCTCACAATCTTCGACCACCTCTCCTTCCAGTGCAAGCACTGTGGCTTCACGTAGTGGGTGCTTAGAAAACATTTGCTGAGACAATGGAGAGAATGAATGGAAGCGCTCCCGTGGGTTTTGTGTTGGCAACTTATGTCCGGGTCATCTAAAGATCCAGTTCCAACTGAGAGAGTGCGAATGCAGAAATCGCGGGCTCTGCTTGGACTGAACTAAACCGTTTTGAGGTAACGTGCTCCTTTCTGAAGACAGGAAATTCGTGGGATTAGCCAAAGATTAGAACAATGGTTGGCTAAATAGCGCTGCATGTTGAAAATATTTTTTTCCCTTCCGATCACCTCTCATTCCAATTTTCCCCATACTCAGGTCTACAAGGGAACCAAACGAGAGGGAGGGAGGATCTGAACTCTGGCCCTGAGGGGTCATTGGAGTCTGCTGACCATTTCAGTTTGGGAAGAAGCTCAGTGATCTATTTGTCAATTTGTAATGTCCCAGTTTGGGCCTTAGAGGGGCAACTCAGATAATAGAGTAAGTTAAAATGAAAATATAGCAGGAGAAAATGAATTATTATATAGCTTTAAAATGCTCTTCTAAGGAGCTAGACCATTCAGAAAGGCCATTTTTAGTAAATGGTTGTACATATATATTTTATATGGCCGTATGACTCCAGGATTTTTAGTTAAAGAACAAACAATAAAAATGTGAGCTTCTCTCCATAATATGGGAATTTTGACGTTATTAAGAGGAAGTAAGCTTTTTAATTTGGTCATTTCGGTAGTGGTGGCTAGTATTATCTCGGATACTTTTTTCAATCTATTATTGTGTCCTTTGAGTAAGAGCTTATCATTAGGAGAGCACAGGTTATGATTAGAAAGCTGTGTTTAATGTTTTTGATCATATTGCCCCATTGCAGCAGCCATAAACATTTATTTCCTGCACAGGGAGGCAGGAGGGAGGCAGGGGCGCGCCCTCCACGTACTGACACTGGCCACTTTTCTCCCTGACTCTTCAGGTGTTTGGAGAAGGCTAAGTGGGCTGTGGTTAGCTGCTCAGTGATTTGGGCTGCCTCCCACTGGAGAGGTGGCAGGGGAGTGGGTGCTGCTTCCTTTGGCCTGAGGCAGCAAGCATCTGCCTCCTCTTCTGTCCTGCTGAGGGCTGATGTCTTCTGTGCTCCTAGCGGGGCTCACAGAAATCTTATTGATTCAAGAGCATGGCCAGGGTGGGTGATGAGCACATTAAGTTGCTGGCACATCCTCTGTACTTTCCTTCCCACCTCCTGGTGATTCTGCTAAAGCCCAGAACAGAAAAAATTTTTAACACTATATCTAGATGACGTTAATTCCTGGCACAATGGTGGGTGCTCTAGTCATGCAATTTAACCAGTTTTTATTAGATTATTGGCTTTATTGATGATAGCTATAAAAAAATCATAGTATTGACTTAAACTAAGTAACTTTGGCAGCGTGAGCTTAAAAACCTACAGCTGGGGCCAGCCCTGTGGCATAGTGTTTAACTTGGCATGCTCCGCTTTGGTGGCCCGGGGTTCACAGGTTTGGATCCCAGGCACGGACCTAGCAGCACTCGTCAAGCCACATTGTGGCGGTGTTTCCACACAAAATAGAGGAAGATGGCAACAGATATTAGCTCATCAATAATCTTCCTCTCACACACACAAAAAAACCCTACAGAGCTTTGAATAGTTAGCATCCATTCCACCATTAGTCAGGTCTTCTCTTTCTAGAGAGTTTGGATTTACTTTAAGAAACACTTATCTCAGACCTTTACGTAATTAAGTCTGGTTCCTCAATTCATCAGTATTAAGAAGATAGGACTATGACAATGAGAATACGTATATTTCCACTAACCAAGCACACAGCCTTATTAAGGTCATACCACCTTTCTTAGCAGACGTCACTATCCTTCACTTGACTTACAAGCCTAGTTTCTCTGTGGGGCAGACCCTTGTCATTCATAAGAGGGATGCTCCTGATGGCAGGGTAAGTGGTTAGATTGTCTTTTTTTTCCATCTTTTTTTTTAATATGTAAGTTTCAGGTGTACTTCCACATCAGTTTATGCTGCAAAGTGATCACCTGCCGAAGTCTAGTGGTTTTTTTTTTTCTGGACTACCCTGTCTGCAGCTTCCGTTGCTGTGTGTGTTGGGTTGACTTTCTCAGAGACAGCCCTAGAGAAAGGCAGACAGGGAGGGATGGAGGGAAGGTGGGAGACAAATTCAAGGCACTGACCCAACTTAGAAGGTAAGGTCAGGTGTGTGGTTCACTTTTTACTATATTCCCAGAGCCTTGCACAGTGCGTGGCACCCAGTTGGCATTTCACACTTCTCGGTGTGGTGCTTCCTGGGGCCCCACCACATTTGGCCTCTCCTGACAGTGTGTGAGGACTTTGCCTTGTGCCCACCCTTGCCACCCTTACCCTCTATCTACACCTGGCTAACAGTAGTGCCTGTACTTTTTATCTCTTCCTCTCCCTGCTCTTCTGGAACCTTCCTTCATCAAGTGCCTTCTGTCTCTTCTGTATTTTCAACGTTCGTCTCTTTCCCTTTAGCCTACACACACACATACATACACACACACTCACACACACACACGGGTCTCTGGAATTTAAAAGAAAAAAGAATCTTCCTTGATTTTTTGTCTCCTCTGAACTTCGTGGCCACATATTTCCTTCCATTCTCAGCCAGACGTCTTAATATAACAGTTTATAGCCACTGCCTCCCATTTCCTCCTCAGTCCTCTGGGGTCTGGCCTCCTCAGAAATGTCCCTATGGGCTGTGTGACCCTGAGGACTGCTCCCTCCTTGGGACCTTTCATTCCCTTGGCTTACCTGATGCTAGTTTTTGGATCTTCTTCCTCTCTTATTCTCCCAGACACCTGATCCCTGGGAGTCATTCTTGGTCCCCTCACTCCCTGAGTCCTCAGGATTTTGGCTTACAGTATTTCTCAATTCTCCCGCTTCCTGCCCTCCCCACTCTGACTGCCCTAATTTCCTCCTCTTCATCTCTTGAGCAAACTATATCCAGAGACTCTGGAGAGCTTGCCCTGCTCCCTCCTCCAGTGGCTGTTAGCACTGCCAGAGTCACCTGTGCCTTCAGTGACTGCCCTCCAGCTACAGAACATGGTCCAGCTCCAGAGCACAGCTCACACAGCCAAAGAGGGCCAGCCTACCAGCCCCCACCCACCCCACAATGCAACATTATAGGCTTGTCTCTCTCCTCTCCCCTGGGTGCCGACAAGCTATTGCCCCTTCCCAAACACTCCGTGCTCTCTGATGCACTGCCCTCATCTGGGGAAGCTCCCCAGCCTCTTTTCTGCTAGTGAATATCTCTTTCAAACCCCTTCCACATCTCCCCTACAGCATTGTCGATATTTATATTAATACCATGAAAGGCATAGTTACTGTCTTCCCCATCAGACTTCCACGTACCTCCCGATACAGCACCCAGCTCACTGTATTGTGAGTTTTTCTCTCTCCCCACTGGACCGTGAACTTGTTGAGAACAGAGACTTTTATTCCATTTCTTTCCACAGAGCCAGGTACATCATAAGAACCACCTACAAGTGTGTTGACACAAAAGACAGTGGACAAGATCCCAGGAAAGCAGTGGGACAGAGGTGGCATCGACCTCAGTCACAGTGCTCAGCACTGTTCAGGTAGTCAGTACAGTTCTCGGGGAACTAAATTGCTTTGAGCACTAAAAGCCCAAAGTACACCACCCTCTTGTTCTCAAAAGCTTACTGGTACCTCCTGCACAAAGATGTGCCTGCTCCCGTGTGGCTAACAGGATTCACCTACACCACGACTCCCTAAAATTGTGCCCGTCTTGGGCCGGCCCGGTGGCGCAGTGGTTAAGTTCGCACTTTCTGCTTCAGCGGCCTGGGGTTCTCTGGTTCGGATCCCGGGTGCGGACATGGCACCACTTGGCAAGCCATGATGTGGTAGGCGTCCCACATATAAAGTAGAGGAAGATGGGCATGGATGTTAGCTCAGGGCCAGTCTTCCTCAGCAGAAAAAGAGAGGAGGATTGGCAGCAGATGTTAGCTCAGGGCTAATCTTCCTCAAAAAAAAAAAAAAAAAACAAATTGTGCCTGTCAGGGAGTGACTCCTTAGGGAGTTTGCCCGTTGCCCTCTGGCTTGAGGTTGCCCCCTTTTAAGCTGCCAGTAAAATGTGAGCATCCTGCCATCACCTGCACCATCCAGACAGTCAGCCACACAGAAGAGAGCTAAGAGAAACATGTCCTTACTGTGACGTTGAGATCATCTCCGTTAGCTGAGAGGAAGGCACAATAGCATCAGTTCTTCCTGGCCCGTAGGCACAGAGACCCTAATTGCCCAGGCAACAGTCAGGAGCCATGGTCTGACAATGGGTCCTTGTGCTGCAGCTGGCTTAAAAAGGCTGTCAGGAGGTGTTGTAAGTGCAAGTGGCCATTTCTAGGATGGTTCGGTGATTTGTAAGGAGGAAGGATATGAAATATTTGACATTGGGTTTGCCCAGGAAAACATGGAGGATTTGGTTGCTGAACACCCAGGTCCTTGTCTAAGGTCCACTCTGTCCTCCAGGTGCCCAGCGATGCTCAGAGTCTGCATCCTCTCTTATCTGGACCTAGTGACTGATCATAGGCTTCCTAATGACAGTTTGCAGCCTGGCAGGTGTTTTGCATCCCCAGTTAGATTAGAGCAGAGCCCACCATGCAGCCCCTTATCCTTGCCACTTCTCCTCCCGCTTGTTGATTGAGAAGGTAAGTAATGAATGAATAAATAGGCTGGCCCTGGACAAAGGCTCTTGAAAGACTTGGGGGAGATATTTAATAGACCCACCGTCCCTGCCCTCTGGGTGTGCCAAGGTGGAGCCCACTTCATCCAGGCTCTAGCCTACCACAGACGATGCATGGAGATGCCACTTGGTGACAGGTGTCTTTTGACCCCCTGAGCTTTCGGGGTTAGGAGTGCTTGTTATCAGCCAGAGACCAAAGTGGGCTCCCTTGGACTCCCTCCCTGATGTCGTCTGAGCTTTCCAGCTTCACATGTTGGCTCTGAATACCTTATTATCTCCTCACCGAGCAAAGACGAACACATTTTAAATCCAGTAATTATGTCTTTAGCCAAACAATCAGGAAAGCTCATAATCCTCTTTAATTCCTCCCATGTAGCTCTCAGTGGCCCAGAGGAATGAAGACTTTCATGTTTGACTGCCTTTTTTTCAGAAAGTTGGATTCTGTATTTGGCATGAAATACCACAAAACTCAGAAGATACTGATGTCGCTATTAGGTCCTACAATTTTAAATACTTGTTGCTGCAAGAGTCAAAGTTAGGAAATTGGGAAATAAAGTCCCAGTTGTTAGGGAGTTTACATTCTAGGGGCAACATCCTGCCTTGTTCACTGTCCTCACCCCACCACTGCTCCTCACATCTTATCTTACAGGGATCCTAGTCCAACAGTATGAGCCCCTTTCTGTGCAACTAATAATATAAAAACAACATAAATAAATAATAGCTAATGTTACTATGTTCTTATTATATGCCAGATACAAGTCTCTTTCATTTAGAAGAAAGAGAGAAAAGAACAAGAAAAACACTCTGCACCATCTCCCATCAAAGGATATTCCTTTCTAAGGACCACTCCATTTCCCTCCTTCCCTGGAAGGCAGAACTGACGGAGAGAGCAACCTACAGTACAAAGTTTATCCTCCAACGCTCCACAGAATTTGCCTTTGCTAATATTACCGCTGACCTCTCAACTGCCAAGTTAAGCGGGCACTTTTCTGTTCACTCTCATTTGTGTAGATGACCAAGAAACTGCCCCATTGCCCTCAACCCCCTTGACATTTCTTTTTTCCTGGTTTCCTCCTGTTTCCCTTCTTTCTCGCTCTTTCTCTGTTGCAGTTATAGGCAATTCCCATAATCTGAGAGTTGGTTTCTTGATCTGTAGAATGGAAATCATGCTATCAGCCTTAAAGGATTCTTGTGAGAAACAGTTGGGTCAA